>NC_047109.1:81604692-81910942 GCF_902500255.1 Thalassophryne amazonica | reverse complement strand
TGAAATGGGTGTTTCAACAAGACAATGACCCCAACCACACTAGTAACTGAGCACAATCTTGGTTCCAGACCAACAAAATTAATGCCTCGCAGATGTGAAGAAATCATGAAAAACTGTGGTTATACAACTAAATACTAGTTTAGTGATTCACAGGATTGCTAAAAAAGCAGTTTGAACATAATAGCTTTGAGTTTGTAGTGTCAACAGCAGATGCTACTATTATTGTGAACACCCTCTTTTCTACTTTTTTTTTTTACTAATAGCTCAATTTCATAGCCTTAAGAGTGTGCATATCATGAATGCTTAGTCTTGTTGGATTTGTGAGAATCTACTGAATCTACTGGTATCTTGTTTCCCATGTAACAATAAGAAATATACTCAAAACCTGCATTAATCTTTTTAGTCACATAGCACTGTATTATTCTGAACACTACTGTATGCTTTAATGATGGCCATCACACCACACCCGCTCAACATAAAATGCTCTGTTTAAAAACAAACAAAGCAAAAAAACCTATACCACAATTTATTTGCACACACTGTCTGTAAATGTTCTAGAGATGCTAACCTACCACCCTGTGAAGTCAAACTTTAGTGGTCCTGGGTGTTGAACCAACTCATTAATTTGAGCCTTCACAGAAATTTGCTCCTTGACTAGAATACCACACAAAGTTTGTCATAATTCATTAAGGAATTATTTGAAATCCTTTTCTTTGTTGTTTAATGGACGGATCACTTTAGCAGTGCAAACACTCTGTTTCACATATGCACCAATGAGTGAAGTGTGGGGTTTCTGTGCTGTAGGTTGCAGTGACTACCTGTACAGGATGAGAGCACTGGACACTGTCAGAGACACTGGTAGGTGGATTTCATTTAATTTTCACGACACATCAGCTCTCTTGTTAAGTTACACTGGCATCTTTACTTTCTGACAACAGATCTGCCTTTCCGGGAAGTGGGTGGGACGTCTGCAGCTGTTACAGGCAAGAGATTTATGAGCTGGCTGCTACAGCTACGGAACTCCCACTGCCCACTCCGAAACAACCAAAGCTCCCTCATCGACACTGTGCTGGATGGTTACAACAGAGCACGCCATGGGTCAGAGGTCAGTGCTTGTGCATTGGTGCACGAGAGACATTGTGACTATCAAATTAATGTGTCCACATTAACATCTTCATTTCCCAGCCTGTAATTCCTCTGAAGGGCCTTAAAATTCTATGATGCCCCCTTGTGGATAAATGAATGATAAGTGGTTAAACCTTTTAAGATCCATTTCCTAAATCTGCCATCTGTTCTGTTGGGTACAAAGTTAGAGTCATAAGCACATCACCTGAAACATTTAGATAAGTGTGAGTTAATTGTACTAAATGTGAGTTGTACTAATCACACTGTACTAATTTTAACTGTTTCCTGAAGAACGTCCAACATGGGACTCGGAGTTTGTTTTCAAACTAAAGGTCTCAGCTGGGCCCTCCTTTTTCTTCTTCTTCTTTTTAGTTGCAGAGTTTTTATATTTAATCCTCACCTTTTTCCCATACCACATGAATGTTGAAATTAATCAGTCCCACTCTACAAATTGCTTATGTGGTATCTGTATGAATGAATGTATTCAGCACAGACTCAACACAAAAAAACCTCATGTAAAAATTAAAAACAATTATACAGTTTTGTGTGGCTGAAAGGGTGTAGACAGAAGAAAAAAATTATAAACACCCACCCTTTTTACCATTAAAAATATATACTCATGACAACAAATACCAAAGTAACAAGTACAGACTGGAAGACAGTGGAAGAGATTTATTCTGACCAACTGTATCCTAGAGCCTATAGACCCAGAAAGGGAACCACATTCCATCTTTGTTTGAATTTAAAGGTCCATAGTTGGCATCAAACAACTTTGCTCAGTCCTACCTCTCAAATACAGTTGTATGCAAAAGTTTGGGCACCCCTGATAATTTTCATGATTTTCCTTCATAAATCATTGGTTGTCTGGATCAGAAATTTCAGTTAAATATAACCATATAGCAGACGGACACACTATTTGAGAAGTGAATGAAGTTCCTAGTATTTACAGAAAGTGTTCAATAATTATTTAAACAAAATTAGGCAGGTACATACATTTGGGCACCCTTGTCATTGTATTAATACATTTAGCACTAATTATTGGAACACAAAATTGGTTTGGTAAGCTCATTGACCCTTGACCTCCTTACACAGCTGAATTCAATCATGAGAAAGGGTATTTAAGGTGGCCATTTGCAAGTGTTTCTCCTCTTTCCATCTCTTCTAATGAGTGGCAACATGGGAGCCTCTAGACAACTCTCAAATGACCTGAAAACAAAGAGTAACATCATGGTTTAGGGGAAGGATACACAAAGCTATCTGAGAGATTTCAGCTGTCAGTTTCCACTGTGAGGAACATAGTGAGGAAATGGAAGACCACAGGCACAGTACTAGTTAATAGCAAACATAGAAATCTAGGAAGGTGACCAACACCTCCACTCAAAGATTGTTCATGTAACATAACATTCAGCATTTTAATGCCTTGGTGTGTTTATGTGGACTCATGCTGACCTCTTTATCTCTTTAGGCGTTTGGTGAAGCTGAATTTTTACAATATCAAGACGCTCTTACAGAACTGGCTGCTGTGTGAGTCAACATGTTCATGCTCCCCTCAAATCCCAACATGGAATGTTCATTATGTACTGAGGAAAATTCTTTGCAAACTTTGTTTTTCACCCAGTGTGAAGTCTCACACCAGCAGCAGCAGCAACACTGTGAACCAGCACCACCAATCTGCAGCCAAAGACCTGACCAGCACTACCGAGCCCCAAAGGTCCTCCTCTCCAACCCAAACCACCTACCTCACCGCCACAGCGCAGCACCGCAGCAAACGTCCCCGACATTTCCTGGAGCTGAAAAACTTCAAAGACAACTACAACACTCTGGACAGTTCGTTCTGATATAACAAGTTAGTGGTGACCACATAAACTAAAAGCTGCCTAAATGCCTGCACATATTGCCTTGTTTACAGTAGACCACATAGACTACTAGTACAGTATACATGTGACTTATACTATACATGTGCACTACAGACTGTGCACACAAGTGCTTCTTTTGCGTAGTATGTGACTATATCATATGTTGATGGTTGTTTTGACCAAAACAAAACTGGACCTATGGGGCTACGTGATGGTGTCAGACAATCAGTATTTATCACACAATATGACACCTATGCAAAGCTAACTAATATTAACCTTCTAGTTAGTACAGTAGAAGGTCTGAGCTAATGAGTGATTGCTCTTGTGGCTACTGCTGGTTGCTGAACTTAATTTTGCAGCCTGTTCTTAATTGCCTTAAACATTTGTTTTCACAGAAGCCATACTTGACTCTAAATGTGATTGTGTTTGTATAATGGCTGAGTGGATCCTTGTCATTTGATTGGTGCTTTGTATGTCACGTGACATGGATTATTCTTTCCATTTGTGTTGCATTGCATTTAGAATGCAGTTTGGTTCCATATGTTTGGTACCATTGCACTTTGCACACACGGGTGCACACATGCACGCAATACGTGTACACACACAAAACAAATCCACTGCGCTGTAAGCTGTCTGAAGTGATTATTTTTTTTTTTTTCTGCTGCACTGAGGAAATTTTTTTTTTTTTTTTTTGGTAGTACATACATGCACAAGTGCCTTCCCGCTTGTGTGAGCATGCACATGGCGGAGTTTGTTTTGCTGACGGATGACGATTTGATGCATGGCATGGGGGACTTCGTCAGAATTATTTTTGGACTCCTATTTAAAGTTTGTGTTGGATTGTTGATGTCAAAGCACTGATGCACCAAAGCTGGATTAATTTCTGATATTTTTTTTCACTGCACTGAGAAGGTACCAAAATGTAAGTCCCTCTTCTTTTGTTTGTAAGTTAATATAAAATGACAAGGATCTATTTTAGCCATTATATAAAACAAATAATGAATGTTTTTACATTCTTTCAATGGAATGAATATTTAATTCGGTGAAAGCTGGAACAAACCATTCAACTCTGCTTCGTCTCATTGAATGGTATGTTCCAGCTTTCACCTCATAAAATATTTGTACCATTGAAATCATAAACATTCATTATTTGTATAGTATTCCAGTGCATTAATGCATTCTGAACGTTACATATGGTGCAGTCGGTCTGTTGGATTGTTTGTTGATTTTAAGGTGTCTACAGATTTCTGAGGGTTGTTTTATTTGGGATTAAGGTTTCCCACAGAGCCATTATTTTGTCTGTATTATTTAACGATTGCCATCTAAATAAAATGAAGTGTTAATGTAGAGCACACTATGTCCACCAGATGGCGGGATTGTTACAGTTATAAAGTCTTAATAAAAGTCTAGTGAGAAATCAGGGTTTTGTTTTGTTTTTTCAAACCAGATTCTAATTGTCTGTTTTAGATGTTTTTAATTTAACATAAATAAATACAAATGATTGTCTTGTTAGGCAGAAATTTCACAGAAAATCACATTCAACATTATGTACACAACATGACACACAGCAAACTGAAATGCTTTACAAAACCTTTCTGGAATAATGACACTTTAGTAAAGGAATATCTTCACCTCTCACTGGTGACTGTTATTTTTCATCACATTATAACGTGCCATATTATTAATGTGGCCTTAAACAAAACAAATAGCTCTTCATATAACAAAGGGACAGTGAGCCCAAGCAGGACCTTAAGTATGTACACATCCAAATATTCTGTTCACTCCCATCAGTGAATGGAGCAGTTGGTGACAGCGGGGCAGGATGACAGGATTTACAATAGCAGGTAATGAAAAAATTCTTCTTTTTTTTTCTCTAAACAAAATGCTTGTAGCAACTAATATCTGTTGTCTATCTTGTTAGATTAACACCAGCAGTTAACTGACAGCAATTAGCTCTACAAGTGCTACATAACTAAAGTTTAGTCTGGATTTTACTGTTAATTTGCACAACAGTTCTGTTTTGATAAGAAGGCAGATGTCAACAATATAATCAAATGTAACATTTAGAATATGAAACGCATAATCAGCTACACTCAACAAAAATATAAACGCAACACTTTTGGTTTTGCTCCCATTTTGTATGAGATGAACTCAAAGATCTAAAACTTTTTCCACATACACAATATCACCATTTCCCTCAAATATTGTTCACAAACCAGTCTAAATCTGTGATAGTGAGCACTTCTCCTTTGCTGAGATAATCCATCCCACCTCACAGGTGTGCCATACGAAGATGCTGATTAGACATCATGATTAGTGCACAGGTGTGCCTTAGACTGCCCACAATAAAAGGCCACTCTGAAAGGTGCAGTTTTGTCTTATTGGGGGGGATACCAGTCAGTATCTGGTGTGACCACCATTTGCCTCATGCAGTACAACACATCTCCTTCGCATAGAGTTGATCAGGTTGTCAATTGTGGCCTGTGGAATGTTGGTCCACTCCTCTTCAATGGCTGTGCGAAGTTGCTGGATATTGGCAGGAACTGGTACACGCTGTCGTATACGCCGGTCCAGAGCATCCCAAACATGCTCAATGGGTGACATGTCCGGTGAGTATGCCGGCCATGCAAGAACTGGGACATTTTCAGCTTCCAAGAACTGTGTACAGATCCTTGCAACATGGGGCCGTGCATTATCCTGCTGCAACATGAGGTGATGTTCTTGGATGTATGGCACAACAATGGGCCTCAGGATCTCGTCACGGTATCTCTGTGCATTCAAAATGCCATCAATAGAATGCACCTGTGTTCTTCGTCCATAACAGACGCCTGCCCATACCATAACCCCACCGCCACCATGGGCCACTTGATCCACAGCATTGACATCAGAAAACCGCTCACCCACCTGACGCCACACACGCTGTCTGCCATCTGCCCTGAACAGTGTGAACTGGGATTCATCCGTGAAGAGAACACCTCTCCAACGTGCCAAACGCCAGCGAATGTGAGCATTTGCCCACTCAAGTCGGTTACGACGACAAACTGGAGTCAGGTCGAGACCCCGATGAGGACGACGAGCATGCAGATGAGCTTCCCTGAGACAGTTTCTGACAGTTTGTGCAGAAATTCTTTGGTTATGCAAACCGATTGTTTCAGCAGCTGTCCGAGTGGCTGGTCTCAGACGATCTTGGAGGTGAACATGCTGGATGTGGAGGTCCTGGGCTGGTGTGGTTACACGTGGTCTGCGGTTGTGAGGCTGGTTGGATGTACTGCCAAATTCTCTGAAACGCCTTTGGAGATGGCTTATGGTAGAGAAATGAACATTCAATACACGAGCAACAGCTCTGGTTGACATTCCTGCTGTCAGCATGCCAATTGCACGTTCCCTCAAATCTTGCAACATCTGTGGCATTGTGCTGTGTGATAAAACTGCACCTTTCAGAGTGGCCTTTTATTGTGGGCAGTCTAAGGCACACCTGTGCACTAATCATGATGTCTAATCAGCATCTTGATATGGCACACCTGTGAGGTGGGATGGATTATCTCAGCAAAGGAGAAGTGCTCACTATCACAGATTTAGACTGGTTTGTGAACAATATTTGAGGGAAATGGTGATATTGTGTCTGTGGAAAAAGTTTTAGATCTTTGAGTTCATCTCATACAAAATGGGAGCAAAACCAAAAGTGTTGCGTTTATATTTTTGTTGAGTGTAGCTGAGTAAGTTTTAAAATAAAGCTGATATATATGCGTCAGTGCACGTGTGCAGACACACTGCAGAGTTCCTTCTGTGTTTCTGTGGACGTCTCAATGTGGTTTGAGCTGCTGGAAGCTCACGTCGGGCTGCTGCTTGCGTTCAGTCTGCTTTTGAAAGGTTTTGTGGTTCGGAGCTCTTCTCATGAGGCCTGCGTCGACTCATTCACGACCTGATCTCAATGACTTTGATGAAAGGCAGCGGCTTGTTGGAGGAAGTGGAGGGTTTGATTGGTTTACTGCAGAGAAATCAGGAGGACAAGTGTGTTTTATAAAAGATGAACTAAAGGCACCAAAACAGTTCACTGTACAGTTCTGCCTCTGTGGGGTTAAAGTTACCTGTAGACAATCTGGGGGTTGTGCTCTGAAGACAGGTATGAGTTTGACTTTTGCTCTCCCAAGTAGTAATCCATCTGGTCACGCATCTCTCTGTTCTGCTCATACAGGAGGAATCAGAGGTCAGGTCAGATAAACAAAATTACCCAAAACCCCACAAAAATGTCTCATTTCTTTTCTCTCCTCAATGTACAAGGCTACTTCAAAAGGTTCTTGGCCTCACTGGAAACAAAAGTATCTGGAAGCTCAAGATGTGACCTTTTGTGAAAGGATGGGGAAGACTGAACATCAGTGGACCAAGTGCACTGATAAAGGAGACTGTTAAAAAAAATAATGCAAGAACAATCTTTCTCCTGTGACGTTTTCTAGGTGAGACTGAGACCTTCTTGGAGGTGCTCTTGTAGTTAAAGTTCAGAAGGATTAGCTTAATCAGAGTGAACATAAGTGTGCTGCATTCCTTATAAACATTAAAGCCACAGTGTGTAGGATTTCTTGCCATCTAGGGGTGAGGTTGCAGATTACATTAGGTCATCACGAGTCAAGTTTCATTTCCCCCTCACATTTTTGCTTTTTTGGCAACAAGGATTTGTGTTCCCATGTATATATTACAAGTTGTTAGCCTGGACTAGTAACCAGAAGATAATGGAGAGGGGAGCAACTGCGGAATTGCACCCCCCCCCCAGTCTTCTGTCTGCACTACAAAATACAACAAAGAACTTTATGCTACTATATCAATATGGCGGTGCAACACAGCAACCTCCATGACGGGGCTCACTCCCTCGTAGATATGAAGGTGCTCATTTTAAGATTGTGAAAGCACATTCATTTATTGTTGCAGTTAATTATACACTAATGATCATACTGTTATGAATCCTACATTGAATTTCTGCCAAGACGTATCCATAAATCCTGTATATGGCAGCTTTAAGCACAGATTTCTGTTTTGCTTTTACCTCCATCTCACTCCCACCTGTACTGAAAGACTTCACTAAAACACAATTAAAATGAGAACTGTGACTAGAAATAAATGTGCTGGGCACATTTTATAAAACTCACTTCTGGTAAATTAGTGTCACAAGTGGTACGTCTGCTGAACGCTAGCATGCCCGTGTTTAACATTTAAAATCAGGCATCAGCATAATCACATTTACAAACTCGGTACAGTCACATTATCTTTCATTCCAATGTTACCATGACAGCAGGCAAAAGAACCATTGGACCAACAGACCTTTCACAACCACAAAAAGAGTTCAGGATCAATACAATCTGCCTGGATTATTCAATTAACACAAGGCCTCTTCTTCCACAAAAAACAATCGGAATTGGAAGCAGATGTGCGCTCCTTGAAAGCTCTTGGTCATCAACCTCAGTGGACTCTTCTGAAGACAATCATTTTTACTTTTGACAGTCAGCCATCCTCACCTCAGCCTCCAAGAATGCCACTTTCTCCTCCAGCTCTTTGATCACGCGGTCCCGCTCTTGGAGCACCATGCGAGAGTTCTGGAGCTGGAAACAATAAAAAAGAAACCCAAAGAAGTCAGCAGTGAGTACTGGACAAATATTACACGTCTGTTCTTACTTGAGTCTCACATGTGCATCTCACCTGTTCAATCATGTGTCTGACTTTCCTCTGCTGGCTCTTCAGCATGTCGTCCAGATGGTGGATCTTTTCTTTCAGAACAGACACCTCCTTCTCCAACTGCTCAGCCCTGCAAAAACGCACAGACAGTTTCAGCAACCTGCTTGTCATTTAAAGATTTGTGTTTTCTACAGTGTGTGTGTGTGTGTGTCTGAGCGAGACGTCTGACCTCTGCTGCCCATTCTGGCCCTCCTCTCTGATCTTGCGTAGTTCACAGAGTTCCTCCTCACGTTGCCGGATTTCCTCTCGCAGGGCTGAGCTTTCCTGCTCCATTCCTCCCAGCAGCCTCTGCACCTCTTCAATGCGTTGGTCTTTCTTCTCGCTGGCTTCTTCTGCATTCTTCAACTTCTCCTCCTGATCACTCACACACTCCCTGAGCCTGCTCGCTTCAGCCTGATGGAGGGGGAAAGCATTTCTTTGAAATACTGCTCCAGTGCACTTGAATTTTAGTGTAAATTAGTCCGTGTGTGATATTTTGCCTCATGGAGATTAAATGAAGCTGTGTGCGTGTGAGTTACCTGCAAACTCTCTCTCTCCTCTTGGTGTTTCTTCTCAGCATCCTGGAGCTGTGCATATAAGCGCTTACTGACTTCCCTCAGTTTGGTTCTTTCTGCTTCATCATCCACTTCCTAACACACAAAGCACAAACAGGGCGGCGGTTAATTTAGTGAAAACAAGAACAATCATAGATTGCAGATGTCAGTCTATCCCCATCAGGCCCCCGCCTCAAAATGTCACAATAAACAGATTAACATGCCAAACACAGAGTGTCACAGCAGAACAAGAGGACTAATTTGATGCAGACTGTTTCACAGACTGACAGCAGTGAGGGAGTTCACCCTGCTTTGTTTTTTAAGGATTTTAATGTGCACCACCAGAGACAGAAGCAAAAATGATGAAAACGGTCTCATTTTTAATGGCAAAGAATGTCCTAAAAATTAAAGCATCCAGTCACAGAAGATACTCTCACTCATTCATCTCCAACTGCTTATCTGGGGCTGGATCACAGGGACAGAAGATACATTGTTCAAAAACAGTACTAGTTTTTGTGAGCTAAGCAAACAGACTAACACAGATTATTAAGATTTGAGTAAAAGGCAAACCTTTAGACTCTAGATTTCAGCTAATACCTAAAACACCCCGTCTCACAACGTAGAAGTTTGGTTCTCCAAAATACCCTAGAGCAGGGGTGGCCAAGTTCGCTGAATCCAATGAAAGGCTCATTAAAAGTCTGCTAACGAGTCTTTCATTGGATGCAGGTGTGTTGGAGCAGGGAGACAACTAAGAGTGTCAGGAATATGGCTCTCAAGGACCGAACTTGGCCACCCCTGCCCTAGAGCAGGTAGCTGAGTGGATAAGGAGTTGGCCCGCCAATATGTAAACCTGGGTTCAAATCCTGCTCATGCTATAGATACTTAATCTACATGATCTCAGTCCACCCAGCTGTAAATGGGTACTGGCCTTGGCTGGAGAAGTAACCTGGGTCAGACTGGTGTCCTATAGGACTTACTACTGCTTTTTTAGATTTTTGCAAATTTATTTTTAATAAATTAACAAAAATCAACAACAAAAAACTAAACTTTTTCCACATTGTCATTATGGGGTGTTGTGTGTAGAATTTTGAGGAGAAAAAGTATTTAATCCATTTTGGAATAAAGTTGTAACAAAATGTGGAAACAATGAAGCATTGTGAATACTTTCTGAATGCACTCTAAAAATGAGATGACAATGGGCAGCTCTAAATATAGCAATAGGAGCCCCCTGGTCATCTCTTGAGGGAGTTCTTCCAGACACGTCCAACTGGAAGGAGGCCCCGGGGAAAACCCAGGACACACTGGAGGGATTATGCAATTATTTCTCAGATGACTTGGGAACACCTCAGGATCTCCCAGGAAGCATTAAAGGATTTGGCTGAGGATAGGGAAGTGTGGTCTGTTGCCACAGCAACCGGGACAAGCAGCAGAAAATAAATGATTGAAAGATGGAAATGACAAGGTAGAGAAATAGAGATGACAGATACAAATATAAAGATTGACAAATCGAGAAACAGACAGAAATATGGTAATGGCAGGTATAGAACTAGATAGACAGAAATGACAATGCTGAGATGCCGCTAGTCAGGAAATAGCAATCGATAAGTAGAGATACAGCAATCACAGAATGTACAGACAAAGAGATAAAGATAGTATGTACATCTTCCTAATTTTTTTTGCTCTATGTAACACTTGCTTTGACAATGTAAATGTATGTCTCCCATGTCAATAAAGCTCCACTGAAATCGTATTGATAGAGACATAGAGAAGGATCGAGTAGAAATTTTAAAAAAGTATCCAGAAAATATGAAAATAATATAGATACATAGGCATTTCACTATTAAAAGTAAAACAACAGTATATCCAAATATTATCATCAATGATCAAATTATAAAAAATGTAACTGAATTTAAATATTTAGGGCTTACATTAGATTCAACTCTCAGCTTTAAGAAGCATATAAAAAAGATCTCAAACACTTTGAAATTGAATTTAGCTACTTTTAAAAGCATCAGAAATACACTAACAACAGAGGCTGCAAAATGCTTTCTAAATGCAATGATAACACCTCATTTCACTAACTGTATAACTACTTGGGCCCAAGCAAATCCAACAACGTTAAGACCCTTGGCGTCCCTGTACAAAAGGGCTCTCAAAATCCTTGACCAAAAAAGCATCCAATACCACCATTGTCATATACGAGGTCTATTAGAAAAGAAACCGACCTTTTTATTTTTTTATAAAAATATTTGGATTTGAATCACGTGCGATTACATCAGCCAACCTTGAACCCTCGTGCGCATGCGTGAGTTTTTTCACGCCTGTCGGTTACATCATTCGCCTGTGGGCAGGCTTTGAGTGAGGAGTGGTCCACCCCCCTCGTCGGAATTCCTTTGTCTGACTTCTTCCTGAGAGACTGGCGCTTTGCTTGATCAAAGTTTTTTCAGAACCTGTGAGGCACATCGAAGTGGACACCATTCGAGAAATTCAGCTGGTTTTCGGTGAAAATTTTAACGGCTGATGAGAGATTATGGAGTGTTACTGTCGCCTTAAGGACTTCCCAAGGAGCGGGACGTCACGCCGCACTCGGAGGCGCCGTCGTCATCCTGTTTCAAGCTGAAAACCTCCAAATTTAAGCCTCTGTAGACCCAGGACGTCGTGAGAGAACAGAGAACTTTCAGAAGAGGTCGGGATCAGCAGTTTATCTGGACATTCCACTGTTAAAGGAGATTTTGTAATGAAAGACGTGCGGACGGATTGGCGTGTCGGCAGGCAGTTGGCGCGGCGCACCGCCACAGGAAAAACACCTCTGTGTTGATAACCATTTGTAAAAACCAGGCGGCTTTTGATGGCTTTCAGTTGAGTGAGTATCTGAGAAACTGTTTAACAGCTGGACATGTTCCAACTTGTCCTTAAGGCTTCCAACGGAGGTGTTTTTCCTGTGACGGCGCGCCGCGCTGGCTGCCTGCCGACGCGCCAATCCGTCCGATGTCCCGTTCCGTGGGAAGTCCTTAAGGCGGCAGTAACACTCCATAATCTCTCATCAGCCATTAACATTTTCACCGAAAACCAGCTGAATTTCTCGAATGGTGTCCACTTCGATGTGCCTCACAGGTTCTGAAAAAATTTTGATCAAGCAAAGCGCCAGTCTCTCAGGAAGAAGTCAGACAAAGGAATTCCGACGAGGGGGGTGGACCACTCCTCACTCAAAGCCTGCCCACAGGCGAATGACGTAACCGACAGGCGTGAAAAAAAACATCCAAATATTTGGAAAAATTCAAATATTTTTATAAAAAAAAATAAAAAGGTCGGTTTCTTTTCTAATAGACCTCATATTGAGCAAATACGCCATACTCAGCTTTGAAAATCTTATCTTTCTCCATGAGGTCCAAATGATATACAAAATAGTCCGTAATCAAGCTCCGCCACCTCTCAAGAACTTAATTCACCTGTCCTCTGATACAATAACAAGCGCAACCACTCGGAGGCAGTGCACCATTCCCAAATGTAAGATTGCATTTGCACAATCAACGTTTTCATACAGAGCCACAAAGAAGTGGAACATACTACTAGAAGCAATAAAAACACAACCAGACTTTAAGACATTTTCTGTAGAGGTAAAATCATGGTTCCTCAAACCAAAGATGCAGGCATTAAACACAAAGCACTGCTAAAGGTAACATTGAACATGTGTAATAAGTGTTCTGACTTTGCATAGTAGTTGAGAGATGAATGAACTGCATGAATGGTGAATATCTTTTATAAATGTTTTGATATTGCACAGTAATTGAGAGTGACCTAGATGAATTTATAAATGTCTTGATAATTTTGATGTTTTCATATTGTATGACATGAGTGACATGGATGAATTATGAATGATTGTTTTCAATGTTTTGATATGGCACAGTATTTTAGAGATGAATGATACATATGAATGAATTTAGTATTACATATTTTATGAATTTAGTATTACATCATTTGTAAGTGTTGTATTTAATAGCCCTATGTGTATCCCCCTGACCCTCAAGGACTACAGATGGAAATTAGCTGTTGCAGCTATAATCTGGTACAAACATCTCTGCTCAATGAGCATAATGTAATTGTATGCTGTCCTTGCACCAAAAAAAAAAAAAAAAAAAAAAATTGTACAGCAAGCTATACAGCCTGACTGACTGTCACACAGCCTGAATTATTTAAAATCTTGTTTAAATTGGAGGCGTGAGTGAGTGACAGAGAAAAGCATGCTCAGTGGGTGTGGCAGCTATCAAGTAAACAGGTGTGTCTGTGTGCGTCAGTGGCGTTTCTATCCCATTTCTGCAACACTTAGAGCACAAGTTGAACAGTGAGTCACGGCTTCATGTTATAATTAGGTCAAAAACAATGAGACCAAACACACTGGAGTCCGTGCTGCTCTGTTTGGGCACGGCTGACATCCCTGTGCTACTGGCTACATAAAGTACACGGCTCAGACACAGCACCGAAACTAAGTATGTGAGGAATGTTGAGAACAATGAGGAGAGCCTGAACAACAGAACACATGCCAGCAGAGGAACACCAAGTACTGGTACATCATTGTCAAGCACCCCGGGGTGCTGTGTGTGGATGCTCTATCCTCTCTCAACACTTTGTTTTCATTCTAGGTCACATCTGCTGGTGTCTTGTTTAAGTGGAACACCTTCTGTCCATGTGTGTCCCCTGGAGATGGATGTCAGCGATCGATTTACAGGCGTCACGTGAACCCGTCTGATATCGTCCAGAAGAAAGCGCACACAAGCTGATACACACAGCGGTTTGCGGCGGTGATACTTGCAATTGACAAGACTGGATCGGTGAGACACATGATAGTGCACCTCTCTGAACAGCACGTGCACAGAGGTTGTGCTCACCTGCGTGTCAGCTTTAGTGTCCCCTTTTGGTCCAGACAAAGCATTATTTTTGAAGGGAGCGCTGATCCTCCATCCGTTAGTGTGCACCTGGAGGGAGAAAGGGAGGAAACCAGCATGGAAAAAGTGAGAGAGACGGACATGAAGGGAATTATTTTCAGCACAAAGGATGCAAAGGTAACAATAGTGGTTGGGGGGGGGGGGGGGGGTGTCTCCTACCTTATTTTTGGCAGCCATCTGCTCTCTCAGTGTCTTCAGACAATACCTCACCTGAGTAAAACAAACACATTGATGAGATGGTAACATGTACACCAGACAGCATGAGCAGTGATACATGACATGCACATCTTTTCAGTGTGACACCTGACCATACGGAGTTACTTAAAAAGGTACATACAGAATCTCACACAGAGAGACCAGAAGAGAGTCAAGAGACAAAGACAGAGGAGCCCGGAGGAATTTACATAACACAAATATGCAAATAATAGTTCTGTATGTGTGCATAATGTGCACGTGTCCATTAGTGAAACAGTCCAAATCCTTTGCAGACACTGACCTCTTGTATCTGTGAAACTTCATCTGATAGCATTTTCAGGCTCTGCTGGTGCTTCTGCTGCTCCTGTCTGTGGGCCTCTAGGTAAACCTAGAACATGGACAAACACGAACATCGAATGATGCCAGGAACGTGCGTAAACACACACACAACTCATTTTAAAATTACTCAAACAAAAAAGTGTCACACCCACTTTGATGACTTCAACCTGCTCCTCTGTAGATTTAACTGGTTCGGGCGTCAGAGCTGTCCTCTCGCTGGAGTAATACTGTGAGAAATCTTGGAGTTATTTTTGATCAGGATATGTCATTCAAAGCGCATATTAAACAAATATGTGGGACAGCTCCCAATTCAGATCAGGGAGACAGATACCCTCTCTACTTTTAAGATTAGGCTTAAAACTTTCCTTTTCGCTAAGGCTTATAGTTAGGGCTGGATCGGGTGACCCTGGACCATCCCTTGGTTATGTTGCTTTAGACGTAGACTGTGTTTCATAATTATTGTATGGCCTTGCCTTGCAATGTGGAGCGCCTTGGGGCAACTGTTTGTTGTGATTTGGCGCTATACAAGAAAAAAGTTGATTGATTGATTGATTGATGGACGACTGCACCAACGCAAACGCACGTCCGACTGGCTAAAAGTCAAAGAGCAGAGCAATAATATGCCTTAGATGCTGCGTGAGCACAGATGGGTGGATATGAAACATCTTCAGACTCGATAAATGAATGTGGCCATAAATGAAGTTAGTGTGCTTTGCTAACGCCCACAGAGGAGCATGTCTGAGGACAATATTGCAAAACAGCGTTTGGAAGAACACCAGCAAATTACAGTTAGGAGTGTACTTCCATTTAACAGGAATCATGAATCTCCAGCATGAATGATGCAATCAAACTAATTATTTGCAAAATTGAATACATTAGGGAAATTCTGCTTTTCCAGACTCGGCCTTATCAGATTGTTTGCGTGCGTGTGTGTGTGTGTGTGTGTGGCTCTATAATCAGGAACATGCAACCATAATCACTATGGAGACCAACTGATAAACATCTGGTGCTTCTTTGCTCGTAGGAGAGAGACATTGCCAAAACCGGAAGCAAGGAATGAGAGACATGTTCAGGTGTATTTGTTTTTTAACAACAACAACAACAAAAAGAATAAACATCTTTGAGCATGTAATAAAAACAAACTTGCTGGATTTGTTGGGACAGTAGTGGTTTTGAGAGGGTGTCAGACAGTAAACCATTCGAATGAAAAGCTGATGGCAAGCTATTAGAGGTGATTGAGAAGTTTTGAGCCTGATCCAGACCAACATTTGTCAACACTGCAACCAGTGAGTGAAAATTTCACACACACACTCGAGAAATGTTGGTTTCTCAGAATGCAAAAGATGTGAGAACCACACTCTACTTTTTCTGCGTCAGGCTCAAAACATCTCAATCATCCCTTGTATGATATATTTCCAAGGTGTTTTTGTCAGGGTTGGTATGATTTAAATCACTGTAAAGATTTTATATATATATATATATATATATATATATATATATATATATATATATATATATATATAAAATCAGTAAAACAGCACTGAAATATGAAATCAGTACATTAAATTAATTAATGGTACTTGTACATATTGTACGTGCACCTTTATGTTTTAACTTGCCAATAAAGATTATCTCATTTAGAAGAGTGAAATAAATAAAAACAGTATTTAAATCAATAAAAGTTGATTTAAATCGAAAAAACAAATCATGGCTTTTTAGAAAAAAGAAAACCAAAGAAAACCAGCCTTGGTGTGTGTGTGTGTGTGTGTGTGTGTGTGCGCATGCACGCACAGGAATGTGGCACTATACATGCTTGAGTGTACACTGGTTGAGTTAATTAGGACAGAATGATTTGTGTGAATGTTATGAACATTCGCAGGCCAGCACAACTTAAAATACTTCAGTTTCACATCTTCAAAAGTCCTAATCTAACAATATTCAGTTTTATCCAGTGAAACCAAAAGTTAAAAAACCAAGGGTGAAGACGACAATAATGTTAAAATCATTAACTACAGGAGTACTTATTAGAGTGCATTTCTCTGCAAAAGATAATTAAAAATGCCCCATTTTGCAGTTACCAAAACAGTTTTCTCCCTCAGCTTCTATTTTTCTGGCTCACACCAAAATGTGCTGATTTCTACTGTGGTTTAAATGCAATACTTTCTCATGACTTTTTGTCAAATGTGGCTCCGTTTTAACACCCAACAAACACGGTCTATATAAGCAAAGCCCCATCTGAAATAATCACACTCACGTGCAAATCAACAGACTGTTTTCTATTATATGAGAATTCTTCAAAGCAAATTTTGCTATTGAAGTTTTTTGTTAAGACTATTATCAAATCAACAATGCAATTCATTTCAACTGTCCAGTACGCAGTGTTAATTTTTCGGTTGTTTGCAGATATTCTTACCTTGTCCCTGGACGTCTCTGTGTGCCGACCGGCCTGGCTCTGGTCTTGAAGTGTGAGTCGCAGTCGTCTGCACCCCTCCTGAAGAAGGCAGCAAATAAAGGAAAATTTGAAATGAACCCACAAAGAAACCGTTATGTGATGGCAATGGTCACTAGCGACTATTTTAAGAAGGAAAAAAAACAAAAACAAGGAGAGACTGAGTCACAGTCACTGACTGTGGGAGAGATGAGCGCGTCAGAACGAAAGCAAAAGGTTCTTTTTTCCCCCCACAGCTGCAGAGAGACAGATGTTTAATTTGAAGTGTATGCTGTGAGCGTCACGGGGACTCAGGCGGATACGCTCCAGACGTCCTCAGCCAACCGAAAACTAGGGCTTGATTTCTGGGAAAGTGGGCAGAAAATGTATTGACAAGCAAAACGGAACATTTCCATGGTAACAAGCATGCATAAGGCAAACAATTTAAGAGGCGGGAGCAATAAAATTCAGAGACAAAATAGTGCACAGATGGCGCCCTCATCCTCACGTACAGACGGACATTTTTGTTTTGGTCACAAGACGGTCTCGTGTATAAGTCACCCAGTGAGTGCAAGTGTGCAGATGTGAGTGAGTGGATGAGTGGTAGTTGCATAACTGATTTCAGACAACACAATTTGTTCTCTTTATCTTGGGAGTACAAATTTCACTCTGAGACAGAGAACAGGCAATGCTGCAATACTGTCTGTTATTTAAACAGTGTATACATGGATGAGTACACATACACAGCTGATTAAATGACATCAGATCATAGGGTGATACATTTGTCTAAATACAGCAAAAAATAAGTCGTAAGTGTGAGTCAGGTGTTAGTTTACTGTGGAATAAAGGCAAGGGTTAAAGGTCAGGTATATAGGAACATGGTAAGACCAGAAATCATGTACGGTATGTAGCCCAGACATGGGCAGCCAAGGGAGTGCAGGAGAAGAAACTAGATGTGATGGAAATAAGGAAGCTGCTGCTTGAAGTTATAAATCTGGGTAGAATCTGGAGTGAAAGAATGAGCAGTACAACAAATATCTAAGAAAGTGCAGGAAAGTTGTTTAATGCGGTTTGACCAGATGATGAGATGGTGAAGGTAGATGGATCAAGTGAAGAACAGCTTGATGAAAAAAGTTGAGGAGGTGCACGACCTCATTAGCTGGGTTTTCATTTCAGATGTGCACAAATGTTAATCTATATTTTCAGTTTGCCGGCAAAACACTACAGCAAAAACTGAAAGGGTTTCCATTGAGTGGTGGAATGAGAGCGCTGGTCATTCCAGTGAAGCTCTCACAAGAACTGTAACGATAATAATTTAAAACTACATAACAGAGGTCAAACACGTCTCTTCATGATGGCTGAATACAATGAATGATTTATTCGGCACACAAAACTCCTTATCAAAAAAACAAACAAAAAGATTTTACAGGAGCACATGTGGCGGAAAAGATGTAGGCAGAAGCAAAAGCTTATATAAACCCACCCCTTTTACTATATATAAAACATTAAAACTAACAACAATGAATACATTTTAAATAATCTAGTTAACTAAAGATGTTACATAAAGCTGATAATGTTGCTACAAAGCAAATCTAAAGCTAGTTCGACTTTTGAATTCTCTGATATGCAACAACAGACAACTGATACAAGAAGAATGCGTGTGGATTTCGGAACGAGTGAATGGTACATTTAAAATCAGATCTTAAGAGTCGTGCTTATAGCTGGATTGTAAATCTCTGGAAGACCACTGACATACTCGTATGAAGGACATAACATAATAATAAATTTAGAAATGCAGTCCATTTATAAATGATTTGGTGTCTTATAAACAAAGATACATACTTTTAATTTATAAATGGTACAACAATGGAAGCCACTTCAATTCTTGATACATGGTTTCCAAAGCTGTATCACAGGCACAATTTAGAAAGATGTGCTTTGACTTTTTTTTTTGGAAATAAAAGCCTTTTTTCCTTTACTTTCCTCACACTGTCTGAATGTTGGATTTTCACTCTCCCCTAAGTGGGCTTAGGAGAAATAAAAGGATGAAAACAGAGATTTGCATTTGTCGTACATAAGAAAAACAAACCTCAGGTAAAGTCTGACATCAGTTTTTGATCCTGCTTGGTCTCTAAATATGTATGCACAGTTCATGTCTTTGTAATCGCCGCCCATTTATTTGTTTGTACTTTTTGGCCATTTTGATCTTATACTTTAATATTCTGACAAAGATCAATGTAACCGGCACCTCAACTGCTACTCCAGTTGAGGTGCCGGTACAACTCCACAATTTATGTTACAGCCTTATTCCAAAATGCAGTAAATTCAGTTTCCCCTCAAAATTCTACTCACAACACCCCATAATGACAACATGAAAAGTTTTTTTTATTTTTATTTTTGCTAATTTACTAAAAACTAGAGCACTGTGCTTGTGGAAACTAGTGCTCTGCCAACACTAGTTTCCAATGCCACAATTTTTTTTTGCCTTGGGATTTTTCAAGGTCAAAGTCCTTTGAGAAGTGTCTTTTCATAAGCTGAAATATAATACAAAATATAGACCAAAAGGACTTTTCAATGTCAAAAAGAATCAAATATCCACTAAATCTGGAATACGGATCAGATGCGGATCAAACTTGGTCTATTCATTCAGAGTGCCAGTTTGCAAATCATTGTCACAAATGAGAGTGATTGAGGTACTTTTGATTGAGCTACAATGCAAAATGTACACCAAATGGGCTTTTCAATATTAAATTCAAATGTCCATAAAATCCACAATGTGGATCAGATCCAAATCAGATTTTGTTAGGTGATAGTGAGTGCCAGTCTGCACCTCACTTTCAAATATGAGAGTGATTGGGGCATGTTTGATTAAGATATAATGTAAAATATACATTAAATGGGGTTTTCAATGTTAAATTTAATTGGCCACCAAATCTGTGATCTGGATCAAACTTTGCCAGTCGATAAAGGATACCATCCTACATAATGCTCTCAAATATGAAAGAAATTTGATCTTTTTTGATAGAGTTATGAAGTTTTGAATACTTGTTCAATGATAAAGATAGCAATTTTTCCAAGATTTTGCTGTCTTTGCCTTTTGACCTATGGCCTTGAAAATTGAATCAGCTCTTGCCTATTAGTATATGAATCTTCAGTAAAAAAAAAAAATCATAACGATATATGAAACATTGTGGGTTACAGGCTGTTCACAAACAAACAAATAGGGGTGAAAACATAACTTCCTCCAGCTTTGTTGGCGGAGGTAATAAAAATGAAGAAATCATATGTATTCACAGCCTTTGCTCAATACTTTGTTGATGCACCTCTGGCAGCAATTACAGCCTCAGGTCTTCTTGACTATGATACCACAAACTTGGTGCACCTATCTTTGGGCAGTTTTGCCCATTCCTCGTTGCAGCACCTCTCAAGTTCCTTCAGGTTTGATGGGGAATGTCGGTGCACAGCCATTTTCAGATCTCTCCAGACATGTTCAATCGGATTCAGGTCTGGGCTCTGGCTGGGCCACTCAGAGTCATTCAAAGAGTTGTCCTGAAGCCACTCCTTTGATATCTTGGCTGTGTGCTTAAGGTCATTGTCCTGCTGAAAGATGAACTACAGTCTGTGGTCAGGAGCGCTCTGGAGCAGGTTTTCATCCAGTATGTCTCTGTACATTGCTGCATTCATCTTTCCCTCAATCCTGACGAGTCTCCCAGTTACTGCCACTGAAAAACATCCCCAAAGCATGATGACGCCACCACCATGCTTCACTGTAGGGATGGTGCCTGGTTTCCTCCAAACATGAAACCTGACATTCACTGCAAAGAGTTCAATCTTTGTCTCATCAGCTCAGTGAATTTTTTTTCTCATGGTCTGAGAGTCCTTCAGGTGTCTTTTGGCATCTCCTGGTGGGCTGCCATGTGCCTTTTACTAAGGAGTGGCTTCCGTCTGGCCACTCTACCATACAGGCCTGATTGGTGGATTACTGCAGAGATGTTTGTCCTTCTGGAAGGTTCTCCTCTCTCCACAGAGGAATGATGGAGCTCTGACAGAGTGACCATCAGGTTCTTGGTCACCTCCCTGACTAAGGCCCCTTTCCCCACTAATCACTCAGTTTAGATGGGCGGTCAGCTCTAGAAAGAGTCTTGGAGGATCCAAACTTCTTCCATTTATGGATGATGGAGGCCACTGTGCTCACTGGGACCTTCAAAGCAGCAGAAATGTTTCTGTACCCTTCCCCAGATTTGTGCCTCGAGACAATCCTGTCTCGGAGGTCTACAGACAATTCTTTTGACGTCATGCTTTGTTTGTGCTCTGTCATGTACTACCAACTGCGGGACCTTATATGTAGACAGGTGTGTGTCTTTTCATATAATGTCCAATCAGCTGAATTTACCCCCAGGTGGACTTCAATTAAGCTGTAGAAACATCTCAAGGATGATCAGTGGAAACAGGATGCACCTGAGCTCAATGGCAAAGGCTGTGTATACTTCTGTAAATGTGATTTTTTTAACAACTGCAACATAACAAAATGTGGAAAAAGTGAAGCACTGTGAAGACTACCTGAGTGAATGTCGTTATGAGGGCAGGGGTTTAAAATGCTTCGTGGACGGGGTCATCACCACGTAGGGATGCATTTATTTATTTTGCATTAAGGGGATTTCTGAATACGAAGGACCATGAACGTAAGCATGTGCTTCAGAACATGGCATTTATCAACAGCTGTTACTTACTGATGTGCGTAGAAATGGCGTTCCCCTGTTTGATAAATATATGCTTGGGATTTTTTGAACTTGCAAACATATTTAATTTTGTTTGTACGACAGCATTTAGAACCTTTTCTATGGACAGTTTGCTAAATAAAGGCCCTGAACGAATGGCAAATATCAATTTTCTGGTGGGATTACTTGAGTGGGCTACAGGCCCATCAACCCATCCACTAGAGCCAGCCTGGACACGAGAAAAAGCGAAGTGGTCCAATAGTGGCAGCAGATCAAGCAGCTCAACCCATACTTTCCTATGCTCAGCCAAGTCCTGAAACACTTCCCAGTGCATCCCGAGGTGTTCACAAAGGCATCTGGGAAACAAAATCCTGAGTCTTCCCCGGGGGCCTCCTCCCAGTTGGACGTGCCTGGAAGACCTCTCCAGGGAGATGATCAAGGGGAATCCTCACTAGATGCCTGAACCACCTCAACTGGCTTCTTTTGATACAAAGAAGCAGCGGCTTTTCTCAGAATCCCTCCTGGAAAGTCAAGCTTCTCACCCTGTCCAGGAGCATAAGCCCAGATACCCGACAGAGGAATCCCATTTCCGTCTTTTGCATTCGTGAACTTATTCTTTCAGTCATTAACCAAAGTTCATGACCATAGGTGAGGATAGGAGCGTAAATCGAATGGTAAAACCAGAAGGCGAGGCTCATCCATGTGAATAGAACACACACAAAAACAAAGAAGAAGAAAAAAAAGCACACACAGAGAGGGAGCTGTGTGTTTGTAATTGTTTATTATCCAACAAGGATAATAAACAATTACAATGGAGAAACACTTGAGTAATGTGTGGAATTGGCCTTTGCTGTTCAGATGATGCATTCCTGCAGAAGGTGTGTGCAACCAGTTGTTTAACCCGGTTTAACCTCTTATTTTACTTCTTTCCTCGGTATATATGGGTACGCAGCCTGCAGACCAAAATGAGCATCTGCACTATGTTACAATCCCATTCAGACCTTCA
This sequence comes from Thalassophryne amazonica, assembly GCF_902500255.1. Lineage (NCBI taxonomy): Eukaryota > Metazoa > Chordata > Actinopteri > Batrachoidiformes > Batrachoididae > Thalassophryne > Thalassophryne amazonica. The sequence continues at coordinate 81,888,075 of NC_047109.1, read as the reverse complement.
CATTGGCCAAATTGTTGGAACATTTCCCTCAGACGATAAAGGAGGATTTTTCTTTCATTCTCCATGGAGAAATCACGATAACAGCAGTCGTGTCTGATATACAGACTGCCCCGACTGTGCCGTGTATCAGAGAGGAGAAATTCCCTGGCATGAGTTGCGAAATACAGTGATAAAGAAAGGTGAGAGGTCATAGAACAACAGCCCAGTGTTCTGCAGCTGATAAGACGCTTTTGTTAGCACAGTATCTCCTTAGACAATAAGATTAACAAAACAGTAAACTCACAAGACTGCAAGAGGCGGGAAGACAATTAAAAAAAAAAATTATGATTGAAAGATGAGGAAATAACGGGTGGGGGTCCATTCAGACGGCAGGAAAATGAAAGTGAAATTCCTTTTTGTGCAGAAGTTTCCTCTCAAATTACAGTTTGACACTCTAATGGGGTGCAGCGTTCGGGACAGAGGAAGGGGACAGAAAAGGGAACACAGAGCGGGTTGTTAAGAAGGAATCCATCATTATTCAAGAATCAACCAAGAGTGTACTAATCCTCTCTACGCCGTCAGCTTGACCAACACACAGCTCCCTCTGTGTGTGTGCTGGGGCTTTTTGTGTGTGTTCTATTCACATGGAAAAACATCATCTCTACTGCCCTACAACGCAACCTGTAGTACTAGACTTCCAGGGAAACGCACACAAAAGAAGCCAGATGAAGTCACGTACATTGACGCATTCATGCACACGCACACAGGTATTTGCACAGAGCTGAACAAAAGAGACGCTACCTTTATGTGAGAGCAGTAACCTGAAACTAAGTACACACTAAGCTTCCACATGGACAATGGACACAAAGGTTCACAGGGTGCAGCCAAAAGAAAGATGCTCAAGGCATCAGGAATACCCTGAGTGGTGGAAATGCTGCTGACAAAAAGGTGTTGTTCCTGAATTTGATGTAAATAAATGAATATCCCCTCAACATCTCTTTGGGTCGTAACTGTTTGACTGCTGAGGTAACTCATCTATGGGTTATATAATGCATGCCACAGCACTTGAACTGGCAACGCGAGACACAGCCAATGACCCAGTCTATTCAACGCATCTACATGATCTGTGGGTGACAAAGGGAGGCTTCCCCTCTACAAGGGGAAGGGGGCGTGGCCAGCAACATGTCCTTTTTTATGTAATATAATATGGATATTATATAATTTCCAATATATAATTTAGTGTATATGTGTATTCTCAACTGTGTCGGTAGCATGGCCCCTTTGAGTCTGGTCTGCTTGAGGTTTCTTCCTCAAATCATCAGAGGGAGTTTTTCCTTACCACCATTGCCTGTGTGCTTGCTCTAGGGGTTAGTAAGGTTAGACCTTACTTGTGTGAAGCACCCTGAGGCAGCTTTGTTGTGATTTGGTTCTATATAAATGAAAATAAGTTAAAATTGAATTGAAACAGTGTAAAAAAAAAAACTAAACAAAAAACAAACTAGAAGCTACACCACTGTCTCCCACAGACGGATGATGCCAAGGAGAAGAGAAGAATATGGAAGCACATAAAACACTTCGTCTTTGTGCAGCATTAAAAAGAAAAAGAAGCTCACTGACTGACCGACTCCACTAATTGTATACTCGCCCTGTTAATCACAGGTAAAAACTGTTAAACGAATCTCAGGGACCCAGACAACATACGACTTTTTTCACTTAACACGTGACTTAAATGATTAACCAGCCAGCAAACAGTTGATGATTATCGTATAAACAAACGTCATAGCTTAGTGACTTCACCTGTCACAAGCTTTGCGTGTCTCTCATCATCTCATGCCATAACCTGAGGAGGTGCACAGGGAAGGTAAACAGATGGCTCAGGGACATGACACTGAGTCATTAAGCGAGAGCTGAAATCAGGACTACGCTGAGCAATACAATATTCTGGACTCTGCTTTATGGTGTGAATAATGCTTGCATGGACATGTTCCTGTGGTTCACGCACACAGACAGATAATGTTCGTCCTGTTCCTCAGCGATGATGTCAGCACACTCCTGACTGACTGGTGACCGTGTGCAATAAAAGACAGCAGGAATGTGTTTGATCACACGATACTGGGAAACTAAATGTGGAAGGAGTAATTGTCCTATTTTCTCCAAACCCAAATAGCACAATAGAATTTATTCATTTTTATTTACAGAGAAATTCTGCCAAAAGTGGCAATTTAATTTTATGTCCTTATAAACTAACATCTCAGTTTTTTTTTGTTGTCACTTTTAAAAAGTTCACATCACTTAAACATTGTAGGCAGGTGAATGGCTGAGTGATCTCTGGTAAAATGTAACCTGGACAAAAACGTGACCATGTTTAAGAGTAACACCATGACAATAACCATTAGTGAAGTTTGTACCTTCCACTCTGACACAGACGCATCCGTTACGCACCATCTAACCCTCTTCAGTTTGATTTAAAACAACGGATTCCAAAGAGTACGTGTTATCAGTCAACAGTGATGATGTAAGATGAAAGTGTCAAGTTGCTATGCAACCTCGTGAAGAGCAGATCATTACATTGTTTGTCCATAAAAGGTAAATGATTAAACCACAGACAGGGTGAATGTGAAGGGCAATTTAGAATTAATTTAAGCCTCTCCAGCAAAGCGGAGACAGAAAACCGGGGAGGTGTGTGGTTTAATCCCGTTTCTGATTCACAGGAGGTGAACACACGCAGGAAAGCTTCGACTGTCAGCACTGCAGCAGTAAGCTCCGAGATGATGCACGCAGCTGACAAGTACACGGTCTTTGAACTAAATACTCTGGTATGCGTGTGACTAATACTTTAATTACTATAAGGCCACTTCCACAATAGTGCAAGGTGCACTTACCTAAAGCAGATGAAGGAAGACAGCTGGCAGATCAGTGCCACAATCACCAAAGTCACACAGAGAATCTCATCCACTGAACCAATGCTCTATTTAGATCATTAGATTCTTACTGTGCAACTGGGCTGACTGCAACCCCCCCCCCCCCCCACCCGCTCCACCACCACCACCAAAACAATAAAGACAGAATTTTAAGACAAGTGTTGAGTTTGAAAATTGTGGACTTCTGCCTCAGATTTTAAAAAGCAAGTAAGAAAGAAAGTAAATAAAAAAATAAATAAATAAATATTAGAACTGGACTCCTGTCAGTCATCAGATCATCTGTCTCATAATTCTCAACTTTTCTGATATTCAATTAAGCACTTGAGTTAATTCAAAAATAATAATGGATGATCGTGAATGGAATGTTTTAGGTTTATGGACTGTCATACAGACAAAACAAACCGTTTGAAAATTACACTTTATATGTTTGTATAAAATTAGGTGTGCCATACATTAAATTACACTTAATCAGGTTGTATAAAATTAGGTGAGCCATACGTTAAATTACACTTTATGGGTTTGTATAAAATTAGGTGAGCCATAAATTGTATTTATTTATTTCTTAATGTACAGTTATCTCACACCTTATAGAGTAAAAGTTTCACAGTTTAAAAATAACAGACTACTTCATACAAATCAAAAGAATGGTCAGCTCCAGCCTTAACTACTGCACGTTATTCACCAATAAATTCACATACAAATAATAACATATTTAAATAAAAAGGGGGTTTATAGAAGTCCTGTCCAAAAAATAAATAAATAAATGGAACAAACACGAGTGTATTCTGCTTTTATATATACATACACACATATATACATAAATACACAAGTAAACATAGATAAACAAACGCATATTTAAGTAAGCAGAGCCCACGAAGCTAACTTTACTTACCCCATGCTGCTGACGTAAGTCTTCAACTGTACACAGACTTCTTGTTATTCCGTTCATCTTCGGTAAATAAATAAAAAAAAATCAATAAATACTCGCAAACAGATAAATAAATAAAGACAGCGCAGAGTTTCAGGCGTACTCAGAGCAGTGTGCTCGCGTGTCTTCTCCACGGCACCGTGCGTGTAATACTTTCTCATGACGTCAACGAAGCCCCGCCCACACAAACAGAAACAAAAAGCCAAATAGGGAAGTGGGACTGCAGGGTGGAGGTCACTGTCACACACAATAACACCCTGAAACTGACGCACACGTCCATTTAACAGGGAAAGTGAGGAATTTGACGGTGCAAAGACTAAAACCAAATCACCTTACTTTTAAATTATTCAAACAAAAGCTTTAACCCCTGATTGAGCCACACTGTTACAGATATGTCTCCTAAACTTACAAAAAGTGTTCAGGCTTTATTAAAAATCTAAATTAAAACTCTTCAAAACAGGGATGACTGGGCTCGGTCAGCCCGTTCATGTTGTGGTTACATTAAGGTTTGCAATAATACATATTCTCTGTCCAGTCAAACTAAATGGAAGATGGCGTAGATGCTTCCAGAGCCGTTATTGAATTTGTTGCTGTGCATTCGATAGCGTAATGACACAGTTGCTAAATTATTCTGTAATAAAATATGCTGAACAGCAGTAATTCCTGGATTTTCCTATATATGTTTATTTGAAATGGGAATGCACATTAATGAACATAGTTGCATGTAAATATGCCTAGCAAGATGCTAATTTCCATCCGTAGTCCCAGAAACAGACTAAGGCCACACAACATACCAAAATAAATTAATCATGACAGAAAAAAACAATTAAAACAGAATACACATACAAATATTTACATTTCAAAGTAACAATAATTGATAGATAATAAGTAGCCGACAGGTGGAGGAACCGAAAGTTTCATGATGGGTGTTGAGGTGCAAAAGTACTGTATTAAAGTACCAAGCCCTTATATGTTTTAGATGTGTTAGGGTAGGGCTCAATCCATATGGTATCAGGTCATTTTGGATCAGCTACCAGCTCATAGCACTTTTCAAATCAGCAAGCGTACTCTGTGTTAAAGCTGCTGGGTTTTATTTGCTTGATAGATGTCGAATTGTTGGCAAGCTAATTCTTGTCTGGCATGGCGTTATCTCCCACGGGAAACAGCGTTTTGGTTACACTTGATGATTGACTAACAAGCAGTAAATCATACAAATCACAAACTTTTTCAACACAGCACGACATATTCCACGTCTTCGCAAACAAAGTGCCCTCGGCAGGGGGTCAGAGCTGTACAGAAGTTTATTCACATTTACCAGAGTTGCCAACTAACTCTTAGTGCCGTGTGCTTCGACTTTGTGTGCTACGAGTTGGTAGGTGATAAGAGTTAACTATAAAGCCAATCCAACCTAAACAGCACAATGTAAGTGAAGGATGCAAGCTAAAAACTTCAAAGTAAACCACTTCATCATGACAATCCCTCAGTGGCAAGGAAGACCGTCTTTTGATCGATTCATGGATGAGATGTTTCTGTGTAGGCTCTCAGTTGTCCAGGTGGTTTCCATAGTAGAGAAGCTTGAATCTTCGACTGGACTGGGTTGCTTGACGTGAGGACGTTTCGCTTCAAATCACAGAAGCTTCCTCAGCTAAAATTCTTGCTCTGGTAGTCTGACTTCGTTCTTGACTCTTGTAGAGAAGAATAAACCAGAAGCCAACAAAAGCTGGAGTTTTTTAACCTAACCAGACCCCACCTACCGAGAAGCTGACTGCTATAGGCTAGTGACTAAACAATAGCTCTAATTAGCACCTATTGTTCTCTAGTTAGCACTCTCCTAATGACAGGACGGAAGCCTCCCCTGATGGCTCCCTTGATGACTCTCTCCTGATGACGTGAATGACTCATTACCATGAACAAAAGACTGAAACTGCTTTGACCTGAGTACCACATTGTAAACAGGGGACAAAGCGTGTCTGAGACCAGCTCCACGGTTAAGGCTGGGTTTCAACTGTTTTACAAAGAATGCTTCCTTGACACCTCTCTCAAACCATTTCTTCTCTCTGGCTAAGATTTTAACTTCCTTGTCCTCAAATGTGTGGTTAGTGTCTTTCAGGTGGAGATGAACTACAGACTGAGGTCCACTGGCGACCTCTCTGCAGTGCTGGTATAGCCTCTTGTGTAAAAGTTGCTTCGTCTCACCTATGTAGTGTTCATTACAGTTTTCCTGACATCTGATATGATACACTACATTGCTCTGTTTGTAACTAGGGATCCTGTCCTTAGGGTGAACTAATTTCTGTCTCAAGGTGTTGACTGGTTTAAAGTTAACTGGGATTTTGTGCTGTCTGAAGATCCTCTGTAGTTTTTCCCCTACTCCTGCTAAATAAGGGAGAGACACTCTTCTTCTTGTCTCCATCTTCTGTCTATCTGGTCTCTTTGTTTTCTGGGACTTCTGCACTTTGTCCAGGGACCAACGTGGGTACCCACATACTGTGAGGGCTTTCCGTACAAGTTGTTGCTCTTTAGCCCTTCCCTCTGCAGTTGTGGGCACCTGTAGGGCTCTGTGTTGAAGAGTCCTGATCACCCCGAGCTTGTGTTCAAGGGGGTGGTTTGAGCCAAAGAGCAGATATTGGTCAGTGTGAGTGGGTTTTCTGTAAACCTCTGTCTGGAGCTGCCTGTTCTCTCCAATCGTAACATCACAGTCCAAGAAGGCTAAATGGTTGTTTCTGGCATCCTCACGTGTGAACTTGATATTGGAGTCCACCGAATTGATGTGTTCTGTAAAGTCCTCGACCTCCTGTTGCTTGATTTTAACCCATGTGTCATCGACATATCTGAACCAGTGACTGGGAGAGATGCCCGTGAACGACGTCAAGGCTGTCTTCTCCACTCGCTCCATGTACAGACTGTTGCTTGATTTTAACCCATGTGTCATCGACATATCTGAACCAGTGACTGGGAGAGATGCCCGTGAACGACGTCAAGGCTGTCTTCTCCACTCGCTCCATGTACAGATTGGCCACAATGGGGGATACCGGAGACCCCATTGCACAACCATGGATCTGCCTGTAGTAATTCCCCCTAAACAGGAAATACGTGGTGTTAAGACAGATCTCCAAGAGTTGGCAGATGTGGTCTGGTGTGAGTTTGGTCCTTTCAGGTAGAGACACATCTTCCAGCAGTCTCTGCCTCACAGCTGAGATGGCCTCAGCGGTGGGGATGCAGTGGGGTCTGGTTAGGTTAAAAAACTCCAGCTTTTGTTGGCTTCTGGTTTATTCTTCTCTACAAGAGTCAAGACAGAGTCAGACTACCAGAGCAAGAATTTTAGCTGAGGAAGCTTCTGTGATTTGAAGCGAAACGTCCTCACGTCAAGCAACCCAGTCCAGTCAAAGATTCAAGCTTCTCTACTAATGGAAACCACCTGGACAACTGAGAGCCTACACAGAAACTTCCCACTCAACAGTAAAGAGTACCTGGTTAACATTTGAGAAAGGTTTAAGGCCACAAGGAAATGAAGTGGCCACCCTACCTCATCATGCTGTGGCCAGCATATGTGCTAAGCTAACTAGCACATCTCCAACACTCAGTAATGAGTATGGGAATCACTATTTACCTATATTTAATTAGGTAAACATACACACTCTTACCTCTGCAGGGGCCCACTCTGTGCTACCAGACACATCTAATGACAGTTTCACCTACACAGTGGTGACAAGAAGCAGTTTTGACTGTTTTTAGCTTGCCACACTCACTAACATTAATTAGCCTGTGGTGTTTTCGGTCTAATTAAATACTGCGCTGATTAACTATGTTTTTTATTAGTTTAGTCTATTATTAATAGTAGTCTTCATTCTGGGTGTGTATTGATTTTAAACATGCTATGGTGGAGCCTATTCTTAAAAAGCAAAACCTTGACCCAACAGTTTTATTCAACTTTAGATCCTTTACAGTTATGCTGGGTGATACATTATCCACAAAGGTGTGGATAATGCTTTCTTGTGGGGTCCCTCTGGGTCTATTTTTGGCTCCATACTTTTTTCACTCTACAAGCTCCCCATGGGACCAGTTTTTTGTTTTTGTTTGTTTTAACTTGGCATTGTATTTCACTACTATGCAGATGATACACAGATTTACCTACCCCTGAAGCACAAGCCAGGACTCCTCTAATGGCCTAAACAGATTGTCTGTCTGGAAGATTTTAAGACATAACTGGCTTTAAGTCTTCTTAATTGAAATGAACAGAAAACAGGTCATATTATTTGAAACCCCTGACCTTAATCTTGGCCCTCTAAGAAGTTACACAAAAGCCTTTCCAAAGAACCTGAGAGTGATCTCGAATATCAAGTTAACCTTTGGCAAACAGGTAAATGCTTCTGTTAAACAACGGTGCAAAGATTAAGCCATTTCTCTGTTTAAGAGAGCTTGAAAAGGTTATTCATGTTTTCAGTTCATCTCTGCTAGACTACAGTAAGATGGTCGAGTACTGCAGTTGGTCCAAAATGCTGTGACTCAGCTATTAACTGTCCCAAGCAAGCAAGACCAACTATCTCCTATACTGACTTATTTGCATTGATTTCCAGTTAGCTTTTAATTGATTTTCTTGTTTGCCTTTTAAGTCTTTGCATGGGCTGGTGCATCCTTACCTCAGTGATCTTTTAATCCTGTACACTCCCACTAGATCTCTGAGGTATGCTGAGCAAATACTCCTTGATGTCCCAAGGACCAAAATAAAACAAGATTTGAGCCTTTGTGCCCCCTCACATCAGGACCTCCCCACCATTAGACACTCTTAAAGCCCGTTGGAAAACCCATGTTTGCTTTCTGGCTTTTACACAAGACTACTTTGGACTTTAATTTGTGTTGTTTTATTCATCTCTCTCCTCTTTTTCATTTTATGTTATTCTGTTGTTTCATATTTCTCTGTTTTATTCTTTTAGCTGTACAGCACTTTGGCCAACTGCTGTTGTTTGAGATGTGCTTATAAATAAACTTGACGTGTGTGTCTGAAGATTATTTACAGCCATGAATATGGGAAATATGTTTTGATATTTATATTTACAGGTAAGAATGATGTGTATATGTTTTAACATGTAAACTGTTTTGACTTTTTGGGGGGGGGGGGGGAGCATGCATGTGGCCCATTTCTCTGTACATGATCATCCACCATGCAGGCACCTGGATGTTGACCACACCACCTGGAGAAGGTCCAACGGGATGTGCAGATTTCACCAAACTGTGGCAGGAAGATGGTTATTTTGGAGATGTGGGAGTGGCTGGGTGGTTGCCACCCAGGACCCTAGGCAGTTCTGCAGTGGTGTAGATGCAGCCAAAGACTTGACTTGTCTTTACTGGGGAGGTAAATCACATCTTAATTAAGGAGTGAGGACCCCCCTCCCCCCCAGCACTCCTGTAATTTGAATCATGGGTTCAGTAAATGTCCTTTTACTCAATTCCTGTGTTGAAAATAAATTCTTTTCAAAATGCCCCAAATGTATTTTGTTCTTGATTTGTTTTGCAGGTAAGGACCAATCATTTCATGATGTTCTGTGATAAATGGTTCATTACAATTTGACAAAAAATTTTTAAATTTATTTAAATAAAGTTGAGAACACAAACTGATACTTTTTAACAAGTATACATTTTAGTGTTTTACTGATGTTTTCTCAAGATCGTAAAATGTCAGAATGGTTTATTATCATCTCTTGTACAGTGCACCTTAAAACTATTCACAGCGCTTTACTTTTTCCACTTTTTTTTTTTAACAGCCTTATTCTACAATGGATGAAATTCATTCATCCATCCCCCCCTCCCCCCCCCAAAAAAATTCTACACACAATCCCCATAATGACCCCCTGCCCAGGAGAGAGGATGGAGACAAGCGAGCAGTTATGAGGTTTGTCAACAGAAAACATAAAATGGCATTGTTAAAACAGGGACGGAAACTCAAAGGAACAAACGTATTCATCAATGAACATCTGACCAAAAGAAACGCAGACATCGCCAGGAAAGCTCGTTTCTTAAAAAAGCAGGGAAAAATTCAACAGACATGGACATCCAACTGCAAAACATTTATCAAATTGAATGGAACACCAGAACAGGCGAAGGTTATGGTAATCAGGAACATCGAGGAACTGGACAAATACGACCAATAAGGTATGACGACACAAACACATCACAACACCATGACACAGACCAGAGGAACCTATTCATCTACTACATCATCTATATCTGGAGACAAGAAGGATATAACTCAAAGGATTGCTGATCATGGAGAAGTAGAACTGAGAACATTTAAATACACAGACCACAATGTACTGGACTTGGAGCACGATATAGACCCGGACAATAATTTCTTCTCAAATATCAATGACAGTTGTTGCTATTATACAGATGAACAGTTTAATCGGATCATTAAAACGGATAACAAATTATCAATAATCCATTTCAACAGCAGAAGTCTATATGCAAACTTTAATAACATTAAAGAATATTTAAGTCAATTAAAAAATTTTTTTAACATAATTGCTATATCAGAAACATGGATCAATGAAGATAAAGGAATGGATTTTGAACTGGATGGATATGAATTTAATTGTGTAAACAGAAAGAATAAGAGTGGAGGAGGAGTGGCTGTGTATGTGGATAAGAACATGGATTATAAAATAGTAGACAATATGACAACTGTGATCGATAACTTATTAGAATGTATAACTATTGAAATATGTGAAGAAAAAAGCAAAAATGTATTAGTCAGCTGTATATATAGAGCACCAGGATCTAGTATTGAAACATTCACTGACTGTATGGGAAAAATGTTCTCAAAAACTAATCAAAAAACTGTGTTAATTTGTGGTGACTTAAATATTGATCTGCTCCATCCAAATAAGCATAAAATAACAGATGAATTTATCAGTATAATGTACAGTATGAGTTTATGTCCAAAAATCACCAGGCCAAGCAGAATTACATCCCATAGTGCCACCTTAATTGATAATATATTCAGCAATGATATTGAGAATAACACTGTGAGTGGATTATTAATCAATGACATTAGTGATCATCTACCAGTTTTCATCATTTATAATAGAAACCATCGGTGGAATCAGCCAGAGGAGAAAATAAAATACAGGCGAGTGCGGACAGAGGAAAACATGAACACACTAAAGAAGGATTTACAGGAGCAAAACTGGGAAAAGGTATACAGTGAAAGTGATGTTGATAGTGCATATGAAACTTTTTTACAAATATTTACATCATTATATGATAAAAATTGTCCAATTAAACAAGACTACAGAAAACAAAAAATCCAAGCTCGACCATGGATGACGAAAGGGTTACGAAATGCATGTAATAAGAAAAATACACTGTATAGAGAATTCATAAAACTAAAGACTAAAGAGGCAGAAAATAGATATAACAAATACAAAAATAGATTAATATTATACCGGTATGTAGGAAGGAATATTACAGTAACATATAACAAAAACAATATTAAAGGAATATGGGATATATTAAATAGCATTATCAAAAATGGTAATAAAAAACAGAGTTACCCTCAGTATTTCACTGATAATAATGTCAAGAAGGAAAATAAGGATGAGGTAGTCAACGGTTTTAATAATTCTTTTTTTGTAAATATTGGACCAAGCTTGGCAGAAAAAATTCCCGATTCCAACCTGAGGATTGGGATAATAATCTCATAGAAAGAAATCCCTGTTCAATGTTCCTCACAGCAGTGGATGGAAAAGAAATTATAGACATTGTGAACAACTGTAAATATAAAACATCTACCGATTTAAATGAAATTGATATGGTGGTGGTAAAACAGGTCATTGAATGGATTGTAGAACCATTAACATACATCTGTAACTTATCATTTCAAACCGGTAAATTACCCAATCAAATGAAAATAGCTAAGGTTGTGCCACTGTATAAGACTGGGGATAGACACCACTTCACAAATTATGTTTCTTTGCTTCCACAATTTTCCAAATTATTAGAAAAGTTATTCAATAATAGATTAGACAAATTCATAAATAAACATAAGTTACTTACTGATAGTCCATATGGATTCAAAGCACATAGTTCAACATCACTTGCATTAATAGAATCAGTTGAGGAGATTACAAATGCCATAGACCACAAATTACATCCAGTTGGAATATTTATAGACCTTAAAAAGGCTTTTGATACAATCAATCATGACATATTTATCAATAAACTTGAACAGTATGGGATTAGGGGGTTGGTGTTGCACTGGGTGAGAAGCTACTTAAGTAACAGAAAACAGTTTGTGAAGTTGGGGGAATATACATCATCATGCTTGGACAATGCTTGTGGCGTCCCACAGGGGTCAGTATTGGGTCCAAAACTGTTTCTAATTTATATAAATGATATTGTCAATGTTTCCAAAATATTAAAATTAGCATTATTTGCAGATGACAAGCATTTTTTGTTCAGGGGGGGATTTGCAGGAGTTACTGAGGAGGATCAGTATAGAAATGGGAAAATTGAAAATATGGTTTGACAGAAACAAATTATCATTAAACTTAAGTAAAACAAAATACATGTTATTTGGCTATTGTAATACAGACATACAGGTTCAGTTACAAGTCGAGGGGGTAGATATTGAAAGGGTACATGAAAATAAGTTTCTGGGGGTGATAATAGATAAGATAAACTGGAAGACTCATAAAACATATACAAAGTAAACTGTCAAGAAGCATTTCAGTTCTAAACAAAGTGAAACATATTCTGGACCACAACTCACTCCGCATTCTTTACTGCTCACTGGTTTTACCATATTTACAGTACTGTGCAGAGGTATGGGGTAATACTTACAAAGGTACAACACAATCACTATCAGTAATGCAGAAAAGAGCTATAAGAATTATTCATAATACTGGCTATAGAGATCATACAAATCCACTATTTTTACAATCCAAATTCTTAAAATTCACAGACTTGGTTCATTTTCAAACAGTACAAATCGTGTATAAAGCAATAAACAATTTACTTCCAGCAAATATTAAAAATATGTTTTTTAACAGATCAGGGGATTGCAGTCTGAGGGGGAAATTTAATTTAAAGCATCAGTGGGCACGAACAACATTAAAAGGTTTCTGTATTTCTGTCTGTGGGGTGAGGATGTGGAACAGATTGGGAGTGGGGCTCAAGCAATGTCCAAGCATGAACCAGTTCAAACAGCGGTACAAAAATATGTTTTTTTCTAGGTATAGGGAGGAGGAAAGGTAATGAGGGTTAGGGTGTTTTGGTTTTTTGCTTCGGCTTGTAAATATATAGTATTTTGTATGTAAGTAGGTATGTGTAGGTGTGTATATATATATATACTCAACAAAAATATAAACGCAACACTTTTGGTTTTGCTCCCATTTTGTATGAGATGAACTCAAAGATCTAAAACTTTTTCCACATACACAATATCACCATTTCCCTCAAATATTGTTCACAAACCAGTCGAAATCTGTGATAGTGAGCACTTCTCCTTTGCTGAGATAATCCATCCCACCTCACAGGTGTGCCATACCAAGATGCTGATTAGACACCATGATTAGTGCACAGGTGTGCCTTAGACTGCCCACAATAAAAGGCCACTCTGAAAGGTGCAGTTTTGTTTTATTGGGGGGGGGATACCAGTCAGTATCTGGTGTGACCACCATTTGCCTCATGCAGTGCAACACATCTCCTTCGCATCATCCGTGAACAGAACACCTCTCCAACGTGCCAAACGCCAGCGAATGTGAGCATTTGCCAACTCAAGTCGGTTACGACGACGAACTGGAGTCAGGTCGAGACCCCGATGAGGACGACGAGCATGCAGATGAGCTTCCCTGAGACGGTTTCTGACAGTTTGTGCAGAAATTCTTTGGTTATGCAAACCGATTGTTTCAGCAGCTGTCCAAGTGGCTGGTCTCAGACGATCTTGGAGGTCAACATGCTGGATGTGGAGGTCCTGGGCTGGTGTGGTTACACGTGGTCTGCGGTTGTGAGGCTGGTTGGATGTACTGCCAAATTCTCTGAAACGCCTTTGGAGACGGCTTATGGTAGAGAAATGAACAGTCAATACACAAGCAACAGCTCTGGTTGACATTCCTGCTGTCAGCATGCCAATTGCACGCTCCCTCAAATCTTGCGACATCTGTGGCATTGTGCTGTGTGATAAAACTGCACCTTTCAGAGTGGCCTTTTATTGTGGGCAGTCTAAGGCACACCTGTGCACTAATCATGGTGTCTAATCAGCATCTTGGTATGGCACACCTGCGAGGTGGGATGGATTATCTCAGCAAAGGAGAAGTGCTCACTATCACAGATTTAGACTGGTTTGTGAACAATATTTGAGGGAAATGGTGATATTGTGTATGTGGAAAAAGTTTTAGATCTTTGAGTTCATCTCATACAAAATAGGAGCAAAACCAAAAGTGTTGCGTTTATATTTTTGTTGAGTGTGTATATATATATATATATATATATATATATATATATATATATATATATATACACGAGGGCTGTCAATAAAGTAACGGTCCTTTTTATTTTTTTCAAAAACTATATGGATTTCATTCATATGTTTTTACGTCAGACATGCTTGAACCCTCGTGCGCATGCGTGAGTTTTTCCACGCCTGTCGGTGACGTCATTCGCCTGTGAGCACTCCTTGTGGGAGGAGTCGTCCAGCCCCTCGTCGGAATTCCTTTGTCTGAGAAGTTGCTGAGAGACTGGCGCGTTGTTTGATCAAAATTTTTTCTAAACCTGTGAGACACATCGAAGTGGACACGGTTCGAAAAATTAAGCTGGTTTTCAGTGAAAATTTTAACGGCTGATGAGAGATTTTGAGGTGAGACTGTCACTTTAAGGACTTTTCACGGTGCGAGACGTCGCTCAGCGCTCTCAGGCGGCATCATCAGCCTGTTCAAGCTGAAAACCTCCACATTTCAGGCTGTATTGATCCAGGACGTCGTGAGAGAACAGAGAAGTTTCAGAAGAAGTTGGTTTCAGCATTTTATCCGGATATTCCACTGTTAAAGGAGATTTTTTTAATGAAAGACGTGCGGACGGGTCCGCGCGTCGGGACGCAGCCGCCGCGACGGTCCGCCACAGGAAAAACACCTCTGTTGAAAGCCTTAAGGACAAGTTGGAACATGTCCTGCCTGTTAAACAATTTCTCATATACTCACTCCACTGAAAGCCATCAAAAGCCGCCTGGATTTTACAAATGGTTATCAACACGGAGGTGTTTTTCCTGTGCCGCCGCACCGCGTCGGCTGCGTCCCGACGCGCGGATCCGTCCGCACGTCTTTCATTAAAAAAATCTCCTTTAACAGTGGAATATCCGGATAAAATGCTGAAACCGACTTCTTCTGAAACTTCTCTGTTCTCTCACGACGTCCTGGATCAATAGAGCCTGAAATGTGGAGGTTTTCAGCTTGAACAGGCTGATGACGCTGCCTGAGAGCGTTGCGCGACGTCTCGCACCGTGAAAAGTCCTTAAAGCGACAGAATCACCTCAAAATCTCTCATCAGCCGTTAAAATTTTCACTGAAAACCAGCTTAATTTTTCGAACCGTGTCCACTTCGATGTGTCTCACAGGTTTAGAAAAAATTTTGATCAAACAAAGCGCCAGTCTCTCAGCAACTTCTCAGACAAAGGAATTCCGACGAGGGGCTGGACGACTCCTCCCACAAGGAGTGCTCACAGGCGAATGATGTCACCGACAGGAGTGGAAAAACTCACGCATGCGCACGAGGGTTCAAGCATGTCTGACGTAAAAACATATGAATGAAATCCATATAGTTTTTGAAAAAAATAAAAAGGACCGTTACTTTATTGACAGCCCCCGTATACACATACACAACCCCTGGCAAAAATTATGGAATCACCGGCCTCAGAGGATGTTCATTCAGTTGTTTAATTTTGTAGAAAAAAGCAGATCACAGACATGACACAAAACTAAAGTCATTTCAAATGGCAACTTTCTGGCTTTAAGAAACACTATAAGAAATCAAGAAAAAAAGATTGTGGCAGTCAGTAACGGTTACTTTTTTAGACGAAGCAGAGGAAAAAATATGGAATCACTCAATTCTGAGGAAGAAATTATGGAATCACCCTGTACATTTTCATCCACAAAACTAACACCTGCATCAAATCAGATCTGCTCATTGACATTGACCCTATGCCATGACATTGACCCTATGTGTCTTTTTGCAAGGAATATTTTTGCAGTTTTTGCTCTATGGCAAGATGCATTATCATCTTGAAAAATGATTCATCATCCCCAAACATCCTTTCAATTGTCCAAAATATCAACATAAACTTGTGCATTTATTGATGTAATGACAGCCATCTCCCCAGTGCCTTTACCTGACATGCAGCCCCATATCATCAATGACTGTGGAAATTCACATGTTCTCTTCAGGCAGTCATCTTTATAAATCTCATTGGAAAGGCATCAAACAAAAGTTCCAGCATCATCACCTTGCCCAATGCAGATTCGAGATTCATCACTGAATATGACTTTCATCCAGTCATCCAGAGTCCACAATTGCTTTTCCTTAGCCCATTGTAACCTTGTTTTTTTCTGTTTAGGTGTTAGTGATGCCTTTCGTTTAGCTTTTCTGTATGTAAATCCCATTTCCTTTAGGCGGCTTCTTACAGTTCGGTCACAGACGTTGACTCTAGTTTTCTCCCATTCGTTCCTCATTTGTTTTGTTGTACATTTTTCGATTTTTGAGACATATTGCTTTAAGTTTTCTGTCTTGATGCTTTGATGTCTTCCTTGGTCTACCAGTATGTTTGCCTTTAACAACCTTCCCATGTTGTTTGTATTTGGTCCAGAGTTTAGACACAGCTGACTGTGAACAACCAACATCTTTTGCAACACTGCGTGATGATTTACTCTCTTTTAAGAGTTTGATAATCCTCTCCTTTGTTTCAATTGACATCTCTCGTGTTGGAGCCATGATTCATGTCAGTCCACTTGGTGCAACAGCTCTCCAAGGTGTGTTCACTCCTTTTTAGATGCAGACTAACGAGCAGATCTGATATGATGCAGGTGTTAGTTTTTGGGATGAAAATTTACAGGGTGATTCCATAATTTTTTCCTCAGAACTGAGTGATTCCATATTTTTTCCTCTGCTTGTTCTAAAAAAGTAACCATTACTGACTGCCACAATCTTTTTTTCTTGATTTCTTATAGTGTTTCTTAAAGCCAGAAAGTTGCCATTTGAAATGACTTTAGTTTTGTGTCATGTCTGTGATCTGCTTTTTTTTCTACAAAATTAAACAACTGAATGAACATCCTCCGAGGCCGGTGATTCCATAATTTTTGCCAGGGGTTGTGTGTGTGTATATATATATATATATATATATATATATATATATATATATATATATATATATATATATATATATATATATATATCGGTTTAGGTGTGTAGGAATCTATGTGTATATGTGGCAAAGGGTATCACTGGTTGTGGGGAAGAAGGGGTAGGGGAAAAATAAGCTGATGCTTCACCCTACCCCTTTTCGGACATGATGGGTACACAGTAGGAACTTTGTTGTTGTCTTCACTGATCTATTTTGTAATTGTTGTTGTATCAAATGTTCGAAATAAACAGTTCATTCATTCATTCAATGACGACATGAAAAAGGTTTCTGGTTTGTTTCTTTTTAGATTTTTGCAAATGTATGAAAAAATTAAGATACATACGTATATAAGTATTCTCAGCCTTTGCCACAAAGCTCAAAACTGAGCTCTGGTGCGCCAAGCATGTGCCATCATATTTAACAAGACTTGAGGCTGTAATTGCTGCCAGAGGTGCATCAACAAAGTATTGAGCAAAGGGTGTGACTACTTATGTACATTTGATGCCTTAGTTTTTTATTTTTAATAAATTTGCAAAAATTAAAAACAATTTTTTTCATGTTGTTGCAGTGGTGATGGACAGGTTGACGGATGAGATCAGACAGGAGTCCCCATGGACTATGATGTTTGCAGATGACATTGTGATCTGTAGTGAGAGTAGAGAGCAAGTTGAGTCTAGTCTGGAGAAGTGGAGATATGCTTTGGAGAGAAGGGGAATGAAAGTCAGTAGAAGCAAGACTGAGTACATGTGTGTGAATGAGAGGGAGCCCAGTGGAATAGTGCAGTTACAAGGAGTAGAAGTGGTGAAAGTAGATGAGTTTAAATATTTGGGGTCAACTGTTCAAAGTAATGGAGAATGTGGTAGAGAGGTGAAGAAGAGAGTGCAGGCAGGGTGGAGTGGGTGGAGAAAGGTGGCAGAAGTGATTTGTGACCGAAGAATATCAGCAAGAGTGAAGGGGAAAGTTTACAAGACAGTAGTGAGACTAGGTATGTTGTACGGTTTAGAGACGTTGGCACTAACAAAAAGACAGGAGGCAGAGCTGGAGGTGGCAGAGCTGAAGATGTTGAGATTCTCTTTGGGAGTAACAACAATGGACAAGATTAGGAATGAACATATCAGAGGGACAGCTCAGGTGGGACGGTTTGGAGAGAGGCAAGATTGAGATGGTTTGGACATGTGCAGAGGAGGGACCCAGGGTATATAGGGAGAAGGATTCTGAGGATGGATCCACCAGGCAGGAGGAGAAGAGGGAGACCAAAGAGGAGGTTCATGGATGTGCTGAGAGAGGACATGCAGGTGGTTGGTGTGACAGAGGAAGATACAGAGGACAGGGTGAGATGGAGACGATCTGCTGTGGTGACCCCTAACGGGAACAGCCGAAACACAAAGAAGAATAATAATTATGGGGTCTTGTGAGTAGAATTTTGAGGGGGGAAAATTTACTCCATTTTGGAATAAGGCTGTAACAACAAAATGTGGAAAAGGTGAAGCAGTGTGAATACTTTCTGTACGTACTGGTGAGCTGTTTCTTGCTGCCTAACAGCCACTAATGCCATTAAAGTCTTTATCTAATTAGAGCTCCACATCAGCTGTTGCAGATCAAGAGAGGAACGTTGATTCTCTGTTGCTTGTGCATTGTCTTCTTGTTATTTTTGTGTTATGTCAGTTCACTGAGTCCTTCTGTTGTCCATCTGCACATAGGTTAAAAAAGCACTTCATGCACTTCATGTTTTAAAATGATTTTTGAATGTTTATAGACATTTTTACATTGCTGCTGACAATTCTCCATTCACAAATGTAGGATTATCATTCATTTGTATTTCATTTTAGCAATGAGAAAATATCATTTTCAAGATAATTAATTCAAATCTGTGGCATCACCCATATTTTAGTATATTTGCTCAAATCACAAGCACAATAAGTTTGTGTTGGTCTAATTTTTGTGGAGTATATAACAAAATTTGGAGATGTGTAGTTACAAGCTCTGAGTATGTTTGTAAATCTGTCAAAACTGGCAGCTGTATGTTGCTTTTAACATTGGAAAAAGTTCTACCAAAGTATAAAAAGGGATTGATGTATTTGTCATTAGATTACACAAATACATTTGGTCCAAGTCAAATGATGTAATGAACTAGCGCTACCCAAGGAATATAATGGCTTTCCAAACTAGCTACTTTGGGTAGCTAGCAAACGGCTAACTAAAAAAAGGAAGTTATGCTTTTTTTTCAAGCAAACAGTTTTGCTTTTCTTTTGTAATCTAAGAGGTGAACAAGAGGATTTTTCATCTTCTCATCCTTTCATCTTCTCATCTTGTGGATGAGAAGATGTATTGTGGAAATACATGTACATCTGTAGGGATCCTCTCTATGCAACCAGACATCTCATATTTTAGTCTAGTTACTCGTGTTAAGTGGTTCCTCAAAATCCAGCCCCTTTGTCCTCGTCATCACACCTGGGTAACTGATCAAGTAGGGGATTGCTTGTGGTGAAAAATCGTGCGGACCTTGTGTGCCCCGTGGCCGCTACTGTAGCAATGAAGGCCCAACAGGAACCCTGAACACGAGACTGCTAACGGGGCTCTGGTGAAACAAGAAGTCTTCAATGGCGGATCAGGTGGAGGAGGTGATGGCTTGTAGCTCAATGGCTGTGAAGACGGAAAAAGGCTGCCGCAGGTCCTCAGAACCTGATTGTCTGGGATTTCCCAGACATCGGAGCAAGTTAAGGAGGTGTCAAGGGCTGTGTGTTTGTCAGTGTGCAATGACATCCCCACATTAAATAAACCCAATCACAGGTGTGTCTGGATCTATCCTGGATGTAGAATTCCATCATCTCATCCATGACAGAGAAGCTTGAATCTTCGACTGGACTGGGTTGCTTGACGTGAGGACGTTTCGCTTCAAAGGAAGTGGAGAAGACAGCCTTGACGTCGTTCACGGGCATCTCTCCCAGTCACTGGTTCAGATATGTCGATGACACATGGGTTAAAATCAAGCAACAGGAGGTCGAGGACTTTACAGAACACATCAATTCGGTGGACTCCAATATCAAGTTCACACGTGAGGATGCCAGAAACAACCATTTAGCCTTCTTGGACTGTGATGTTACGATTGGAGAGAACAGGCAGCTCGAGACAGAGGTTTACAGAAAACCCACTCACACTGACCAATATCTGCTCTTTGGCTCAAACCACCCCCTTGAACACAAGCTCGGGGTGATCAGGACTCTTCAACACAGAGCCCTACAGGTGCCCACAACTGCAGAGGGAAGGGCTAAAGAGCAACAACTTGTACGGAAAGCCCTCACAGTATGTGGGTACCCACGTTGGTCCCTGGACAAAGTGCAGAAGTCCCAGAAAACAAAGACACCAGATAGACAGGAGATGGAGACAAGAAGAAGAGTGTCTCTCCCTTATTTAGCAGGAGTAGGGGAAAAACTACAGAGGATCTTCAGACAGCACAAAATCCCAGTTTACTTTAAACCAGTCAACACCTTGAGACAGAAATTAGTTCACCCTAAGGACAGGATCCCTAGTTACAAACAGAGCAATGTAGTGTATCATATCAGATGTCAGGAAAACTGTAATGAACACTACATAGGTGAGACGAAGCAACTTTTACACAAGAGGCTATACCAGCACCGCAGAGAGGTCGCCAGTGGACCTCAGTCTGCAGTTCATCTCCACCTGAAAGACACTAACCACACGTTTGAGGACAAGGAAGTTAAAATCTTAGCCAGAGAGAAGAAATGGTTTGAGAGGTGTCAAGGAAGCATTCTTTGTAAAACAGTTGAAACCCAGCCTTAACCACGGAGCGGGTCTCAGACACGCTTTGTCCCCTGTTTACAATGTGGTACTCAGGTCAAAGCAGTTTCAGTCTTTTGTTCATGGTAATGAGTCATTCACGTCATCAGGAGAGAGTCGTCAAGGGAGCCATCAGGGAAGGCTTCCGTCCTGTCATTAGGAGAGTGCTAACTAGAGCACAATAGGTGCTAATTAGAGCTATTGTTTAGTCACTAGCCTATAGCAGTCTACCTCTCGGTAGGTGGGGTCTGGTTAGGTTAAAAAACTCCAGCTTTTGTTGGCTTCTGGTTTATTCTTCTCTACAAGAGTCAAGACAGAAGCCAGACTACCAGAGCAAGAATTTTAGCTGAGGAAGCTTCTGTGATTTGAAGCGAAACGTCCTCACGTCAAGCAACCCAGTCCAGTCGAAGATTCAAGCTTCTCTACTGTTGAGTGGGAAGGAGGGGAACAACCTCCTGCCCAGGCCAGTACATCTGTCCATTAAACAAACAGCAACCTTTAGCATACTTTTTAAAAGACCAATTATGCAGTTATGTTTTGGTCACATTCGCTACAAATGACGCAGACAAGCAGGGTCACATTCGCTACAAATGACGCAGACAAGCAGGTGGTTTTGCTGTTTGATGGGTGTTCCTGGGGCGTGCTTGTGACATTTCTAAAACGTCTTGAAAATCATTTCAGTGGTGTTATCTGGTTACAAAAACACCATTTTTAGTTTAGTGTTTATTTTTCGTTAACCTTTATAAAATATATGCAAAACATATTACTTATACAGAAACTGAGGTGTGTCCGAGTGTTTTCCGCCATCTTGGCTTGTTTTGTTCGCGTGAACAACCACTCAGTATTTGCATAAAATAGACTTATGGTCTATTCTGACCCTACCTAGCTGGTGACAGAGCAACAGTTGTCTCTTGCTGTTGCGAAACGGCAAGAGGTGCCGGCTGTCTGACAATTTTCACCTCAGTGGTGACAAGAACAGGTTTAATGACATATGTTTGGTTTCAAAGATTGTGAGTTGTATTTTATTTGCTGACGACACAACTGTTTTGTAGTGGGGATCAGTTGGGACAGGTTCTGGACACAATGGAGAGGGAACTTCCATAAGTTTAAGGAATGGTTTGATTCTAACAAACTGTCACTTCACTTTGGAAAAACAAAGTGTATCATATTTGGTAATAAGCCCAGGAACTCTTGTAGAAATTTACAAGTATGTGATGTTGAAATTGAACTTGTTAATGAAACTAAATTTCTGGGAGTCTTTATTGGTGATAATTTAAGTTGGAAAACATAAATTATGTTAAATCTAAAATGTCAAAGATCATTGCCATTTTGTATAAAGCACAAGATTTCCTCCTCCAACGCTCATTATCTTTCATTACTTGTTCCATACATGACTTACTGTATTGACATTTAGGGAACCACCTACAAAAATAACACAAATCCTATATTTTTACTTCAAAAGAAAGCTATAAGAATTATTAGTAAGAAACCTTTTTGTGAGCCAACTAATCCTTTGTTTGTCCATTTGCGTTTTTGAAATTTTGGGATTTGATTGATTACAACACAATACAAATTATGTTCAAAGTGAAAAATAGACTTCTGCCACAACGCATCCATGACCTATTTACAATGAGGGACTCCAGTTATAATTTACAAGGAACATTATTATTTCAGGAATCAAAGATTTGAACTACCGCAAAAAGTCATTGCCTTCTGTTAAAAGTTGTAAATATTTGGAATAATTGTCCGGATAACATAAAATCACTCGGTCATTTGGTTGCTTTTAAAAGGCTCTATAAAAATTATTTGATTACCTGCTAGCATGTTAAATTAGGTTTATTGATTGTTTTTTTTTTGTTTTGTTTTTTGGTACGCTGCTGCTTGCATTTTTTTTATTTCAGATTCATGGATCAATGTATACTTTGTATTAGTTATGATGGGCATATGTATAATTTTATATACATATGTATAATTTTTATTTTTGGTTAAAGGGGTAGGCCTTCACAAACTTTTTCTTCTGCCTACACCCTTTCAGGTGCATGGGTGCACTGTGGGATTATTTTCTTTCTAAGTTTTTTGTTGTTCTGACCTCTTTGTGCTGAATAAATTAATTCATTCAATGAGAGGTTTTTAGCTTGCACTGTTCAGTTACACACTGTTTAGCCTGTGATGGTTTTTGCCTTCTAAATAAAAAAAATGCAGATTAATTTTGGGTTCGACCCTGAAAATGTTTAAAAATCCATCTTAGTACAAACATGGAAAATTACAAACATGAAAACATGTAAAAGTAATGTTAGCTAGCTAAAGCTAACATTTGTCTTACCCAGTGTTAGCCATTATACAACCCCTGGCAAAAATTATGGAATCACCGGCCTCGGAGGATGTTCATTCAGTTGTTTAATTTTGTAGAAAAAAAAGCAGATCACAGACATGACACAAAACTAAAGTCATTTCAAATGGCAACTTTCTGGCTTTAAGAAACACTATAAGAAATCAGGAAAAATTGTGGCAGTCAGTAACGGTTACTTTTTTAGACCAAGCAGAGGGAAAAAAATATGTAATCACTCAATTCTGAGGAAAAAATTATGGAATCATGAAGAACAAAAGAACGCTCCAACACATCACTAGTATTTTGTTGCACCACCTCTGGCTTTTATAACAGCTTGCAGTCTCTGAGGCATGGACTTAACGAATGACAAACAGTACTCTTCATCAATCTGGCTCCAACTTTCTCTGATTGCTGTTGCCAGATCAGCTTTGCAGGTTGGAGCCTTGTCATGTACCATTTTCTTCAACTTCCACCAAAGATTTTCAATTGGATTAAGATACAGACTATTTGCAGGCCATGACATTGACCCTATGTGTCTTTTTGCAAGGAATGTTTTCACAGTTTTTGCTCTATGGCAAGATGCATTATCATGTTGAGAAATGATTTCATCATCCCCAAACATCCTTTCAATTAATGGGATAAGAAAAGTGTCCAAAATATCAATGTAAACTTGTGCATTTATTGTTGATGTAATGACAGCCATCTCCCCAGTGCCTTTACATGACATGCAGCCCCATATCATCAATGACTGTGGAAATTTACATGTTCTCTTCAGGCAGTCATCTTTATAAATCTCATTGGAACGGCACCAAACAAAAGTTCCAGCATCATCACCTTGCCCAATGCAGATTCGAGATTCATCACTGAATATGACTTTCATCGAGTCATCCACAGTCCACAATTGCTTTTCCTTAGCCCATTGTAACCTTGTTTTTTTCTGTTTAGGTGTTAATGATGGCTTTCGTTTAGCTTTTCTGTATGTAAATCCCATTTCCTTTAGGCGGTTTCTTACAGTTCGGTCACAGACGTTGACTCCAGTTTCCTCCCATTCGTTCCTCATTTGTTTTGTTGTGCATTTTCGATTTTTGAGACATATTGCTTTAAGTTTTCTGTCTTGACGCTTTGATGTCTTCCTTGGTCTACCAGTATGTTTGCCTTTAACAACCTTCCCATGTTTGTATTTGGTCCAGAGTTTAGACACAGCTGACTGTGAACAACCAACATATTTTGCAACAATGCATGATGATTTACCTTCTTTTAAGAGTTTGATAATCCTCTCCTTTGTTTCAATTGACATCTCTCCTGTTGGAGCCATGATTCATGTCAGTCAACTTGGTGCAACAGCTCTCCAAGGTGTGATCACTCCTTTTTAGATGCAGACTAACGAGCAGATCTGATTTGATGCAGGTGTTAGTTTTGGGTGAAAATTTACAGGGTGATTCCGTAATTTATTCCTCAGAATTGAGTGAGTCCATATTTTTTCCCTCTGCTTGGTCTAAAAAAGTAACCGTTACTGACTGCCACAATTTTTTTTCTTGATTTCTTATAGTGTTTCTTAAAGCCAGAAAGTTGCCATTTGAAATCAATCAATTCAATCAATTTTATTTATATAGCGCCAAATCACAACAAACAGTTGCCCCAAGGCGCTTTATATTGTAAGGCAAGGCCATACAATAATTACGTAAAAACCCCAACGGTCAAAACGACCCCCTGTGAGCAAGCACTTGGCGACAGTGGGAAGGAAAAACTCCCTTTTAACAAGAAGAAACCTCCAGCAGAACCAGGCTCAGGGAGGGGCAGTCTTCTGCTGGGACTGGTTGGGGCTGAGGGAGAGAACCAGGAAAAAGACATGCTGTGGAGGGGAGCAGAGATCAATCACTAATGATTAAATGCAGAGTGGTGCATACAGAGCAAAAAGAGAAAGAAACACTCAGTGCATCATGGGAACCCCCCAGCAGTCTAAGTCTATAGCAGCATAACTAAGGGATGGTTCAGGGTCACCTGATCCAGCCCTAACTATAAGCTTTAGCAAAAAAGGAAAGTTTTAAGCCTAATCTTAAAAGTAGAGAGGGTGTCTGTCTCCCTGATCTGAATTGGGAGCTGGTTCCACAGGAGAGGAGCCTGAAAGCTGAAGGCTCTGCCTCCCATTCTACTCTTACAAACCCTAGGAACTACAAGTAAGCCTGCAGTCTGAGAGCGAAGCGCTCTATTGGGGTGATATGGTACTATGAGGTCCCTAAGATAAGATAGGACCTGATTATTCAAAACCTTATAAGTAAGAAGAAGAATTTTAAATTCTATTCTAGAATTAACAGGAAGCCAATGAAGAGAGGCCAATATGGGTGAGATATGCTCTCTCCTTCTAGTCCCCATCAGTACTCTAGCTGCAGCATTTTGAATTAACTGAAGGCTTTTCAGGGAACTTTTAGGACAACCTGATAATAATGAATTACAATAGTCCAGCCTAGAGGAAATAAATGCATGAATTAGTTTTTCAGCATCACTCTGAGACAAGACAAGACCTTTCTAATTTTAGAGATATTGCGCAAATGCAAAAAAGCAGTCCTACATATTTGTTTAATATGCGCATTGAATGACATATCCTGATCAAAAATGACTCCAAGATTTCTCACAGTATTACTAGAGGTCAGGGTAATGCCATCCAGAGTAAGGATCTGGTTAGACACCATGTTTCTAAGATCTGTGGGGCCAAGTACAATAACTTCAGTTTTATCTGAGTTTAGAAGCAGGAAATTAGAGGTCATCCATGTCTTTATGTCTGTAAGACAATCCTGCAGTTTAGCTAATTGGTGTGTGTCCTCTGGCTTCATGGATAGAAAAAGCTAGGTATCATCTGCGTAACAATGAAAATTTAAGCAATGCCATCTAATAATACTGCCTAAGGGAAGCATGTATAAAGTGAATAAAATTGGTCCTAGCACAGAACCTTGTGGAACTCCATAATTAACCTTAGTCTGTGAAGAAGATTCCCCATTTACATGAACAAATTGTAATCTATTAGATAAATATGATTCAAACCACCGCAGCGCAGTGCCTTTAATACCTATGGCATACTCTAATCTCTGTAATAAAATTTTATGGTCAACAGTATCAAAAGCAGCACTGAGGTCTGACAGAACAAGGGCAGAGATGAGTCCACTGTCTGAGGCCATAAGATCATTTGTAACCTTCACTAATGCTGTTTCTGTACTATGATGAATTCTAAAACCTGACTGAAACTCTTCAAATAGACCATTCCTCTGCAGATGATCAGTTAGCTGTTTTACAACTACCCTTTCAAGAATTTTTGAGAGAAAAGGAAGGTTGGAGATTGGCCTATAATTAGCTAAGATAGCTGGGTCAAGTGATGGCTTTTTAAGTAATGGTTTAATTACTGCCACCTTAAAAGCCTGTGGTACATAGCCAACTAATAAAGATAGATTGATCATATTTAAGATCGAAGCATTAAATAATGGTAGGGCTTCCTGGAGCAGCCTGGTAGGAATGGGGTCTAATAGACATGTTGATGGTTTGGATGAAGTAACTAATAACTCAGACAGAACAATCGGAGAGAAAGAGTCTAACCAAATACCGGCATCACTGAAAGCAACCAAAGATAACGATACATCTTTGGGATGGTTATGAGTAATTTTTTCTCTAATAGTTAAAATTTTATTAGCAAAGAAAGTCATGAAGTCATTACTAGTTAAAGTTAAAGGAATACTCGGCTTAATAGAGCTCTGACTCTTTGTTAGCCTGGCTACAGTGCTGAAAAAAAACCTGGGGTTGTTCTTATTTTCTTTAATTAGTGATGAGTAGTAAGATGTCCTAGCTTTACGGAGGGCTTTTTTATAGAGCAACAGACTCTTTTTCCAGGCTAAGTGAAGATCTTCTAAATTAGTGAGACGCCATTTCCTCTCCAACTTACGGGTTATCTGCTTTAAGCTGCGAGTTTGTGAGTTATACCATGGAGTCAGGCACTTCTGATTTAAAGCTCTCTTTTTCAGAGGAGCTACAGCATCCAAAGTTGTCTTCAATGACGATGTAAAACTACTGACGAGATACTCTCTCTCACTTACAGAGTTTAGGTAGCTACTCTGTACTGTGTTGGTATATGGCATTAGAGAACATAAAAAAGGAATCATATCATTAAACCTAGTTACAGCGCTTTCTGAAAGACGTCTAGTGTAATGAAATTTATTCCCCACTGCTGGGTAGTCCATCAGAGTAAATGTAAATGTTATTAAGAAATGATCAGACAGAAGGGAGTTTTCAGGGAATACTGTTAAGTCTTCAATTTCCATACCATAAGTCAGAACAAGATCTAAGATATGATTAAAGTGGTGGGTGGACCCATTTACATTTTGAGCAAAGCCAATTGAGTCTAATAATAGATTAAATGCAGTGTTGAGGCTGTCATTCTCAGCATCTGTGTGGATGTTAAAATCGCCCACTATAATTATAATGACTTTAGTTTTGTGTCATGTCTGTGATCTGCTTTTTTCTACAAAATTAAACAACTGAATGAACATCCTCCGAGGCCGGTGATTCCATAATTTTTGCCAGGGGTTGTATAATTCACACTATCAGTGAAGAGATGATCTCATAATAGTTTTATGTGCAAAATAAAATACATATAGCACTGTAATAGGTGTTAAATGGAATGAGTTTGTGCAAAAACACATATCTTGTAATGTCATCATACTTGAGCTGTAATAAGTGTTTTCCTCCCACAGTGGGCCACAGACAGACACAGTAATCCTGAGATCAGACATTTCTGAGAGACTGATGTGTCTGTGGTTTTTACAATCCTGTCAACATATTGGTCCATCTCTGACCTGACGACAGCTTAACGCCACAAAGACTACGTTAGCAAAATACTAATAAAAGATCAGGTTAAGAAGAGTGGAAATAGTGAAGGCTTCAGTGTCTCACTGTGATGATAACGTGATGTGACTTTCTTAAAAGCTATAATGACTGTAGAATGGCTTGGAAAAGAAAAGCTCTTTTGTAATGATAATCATCCTTTTCTACTTAATTTACTATTAAACAGATACTTATAGTGGTGTTTCTGATATCCGAGCCGTATTTGACCTTAATGGAATTTTTACACAAGGTGTGCAGGAGAACATATTTGGACCTGAAACCTACAGTTGAGCTGTATGATTGTAACCACGTGCAACCGCAAACACACCATGATTTCAAAACATAACACACCCAGCACTTACCGAATCAGCGTTCAGATGGCATGTTGAGTTTGGAAAGATGGTATGATACGCAAACCCAAACCCACCCACGGAAAATATGTGAACTCATATTTTATACACTTGCGAAACAGGTATGTACACCATCGTAGTGCTGTACAGGTCTGGCCGCATTAGTCAAGAGGATCAAGGTCACTGCAGCGCATATTAATTAAAGGTGTGGCTTCTCTGGAAATACTTCTGAAGTTGGAGTTTATTACTAAGCTTCCAGGAACTAGAGTAGAGCGAGAGGAAAAAAGGCTTTCTTCAGATCTGTTGGAGATCAATCACACTGCAGTGCCTGAAGGAGTTTATCAGAAAAAAGCAGTTTGGAAGAACAAACAGTCCTGTGGTGTCTGATGCACCAGCACGTCCCTGCAGCCAGACGTTTCTTTTCTGAACATAGGGACACAATGTCAACTCATAGCCGTGCTTGATTGTTTTGCTGAGGTCGACATGGTTCAGGTTTTCATGTGCTGTAACCCCACCGTACCTGCTTTCACATCGTTGTGGGTCTCGGTTGACCTGACGTACCCCCGTGGCTCTGTCCACTACACACACAGAACACAAACTGTTCATCAAATACAAAACCTTGACTTTGTCTGCATGTGTTAATCTTGCTGACACAAGCTAAGTTTTTGTAGACACACATTCTGTCATCAAACAGCATTGCGCCTTTCAGGCTGCATTCAGGGAGGCTGTGATGATTCTAACAATTTTTTAATGTTACCACCTGTAACTCAGTTTCTGTCTTATGCTTCTCTCACCCGTGCAACAAAAAAGGCGAGACAGTTTCAATGTAACGCACATGATCACAGTGTCATCGCAATAATGCTGACGGGGCTACAGTGCACGAGCAATTCCGATGACAAATGCTGTAAGCTGTAGTTTTGCATTTTCAGCTTGATGTGAAGCAGTAAACAGCAGAGGAAAGGCCTGTGTTCTCTGGAACATAGTTCAGCAGTTAGAGAGAACATACCAGCTGAACAAATAAAGTAGAACCCACCTCTCTCACACACACACACACACACACACACACACACACATCACAACACCGCTACTTTATCTAGTCTAACCTGATGTTTGAGAGATGCTTCCCAAACCTGTTCATCTGACTGGCCTGTGTGACAAGAAACTGGGCACAAATTTCAATTTCCATTTATACAGCGCCAAATCACAACAAAGCTGCCTTAAGGGACTTCACACGAGTAAATTCTAACCTTACCAACTCCTAAAGCAAACACAGGCAACAGTGGAAAAGCTCCCTGTGGTGATGTTGAGTAGAAACCTCAAGCAGACCAGACGCAGAGGGGTGACCCACTGCTTACGCCATTCTGATGGTTACAAGGTTTTTACAAAAGTTTTTACCAAGCTGAAGAAACAGGAAACAGAACTATAACACAATGCTACAATACCTCCAGCTGTATGAGCTTAAAAATAGGAAATGGAATGTGACCTTTTGACCTCTTAAAATAGGTCAAGGTTAGCCATCTTTGGACTTGTCCAAGGTCTGTGTTCCAAAAATGTCATCAGTACCTCAGACAGAGGAAAAAAAGAGAATCAGTCAGCTGGAAAAACTGTACCTAAGGTGTGAGTTCACCAACAGTAAATCAACAGGGAAGCAGAGAGAATACTAAGGTGATCGCCAGCAGCTAGCCATGAGCTTCACTAACAGACCCAGAATTTAGATTATGTGAGGCTGAGACCTGTTCCGTTGCTAATGAGTTAAATGGACTGCATTTATATAGCGCTTTTCCATCTGCATCAGACGCTCAAAGCGCTTTACACATCAATGCCTCACATTTACCCCGATGTGAGGCATTGATGTGTAAAGAGTTAAAGGGATAAGAAGCATAGTCCCATACTATGCCAGTGTGCTAACCAAACGAGAGGGAGAATAGATGCGTCTTAAATCTGGGGTTGAATGTCTTTACAGAATCTGACTGTTTTATCTCCGCAGGAAGATCATTCCACAAAATACGCACACAATCAGAAGGATCTGTGTCCTGCAGACTTTTTATTCACATTAGAGACACAAAGTAGTCCTGCACGCCGAGAACACAGAACCGGGCCTTAACGTACGGTTTAATTAGGTCAGCTAAGTAGGGAGGTGCCAGTCCATTACTAATTTTATAAGTTAGTAACAGAACCTTAAAATCAGACCTCACAGAGACAGGAAGCCAATGAAGGGAGGCCAAAATCAGTATAATGTGGTCAAACTTTATGCTTCTTGTCAAAACTCTGGCGGCAGCATTTTTAACGAATTGGAGATCCCTAATTCAGTACTTTAATGTTTCCCATAATCTCCCTGGTGGCCCCTGCGCTTCCCAGAATGTGCCGCAGTGCCAGCAGAGTTCCAGGGTCTCACAGCGCACGTAAACAATGGCTAGCGAGGAACGTGGATGGCGTTGATCCAGCCAGTTCACGGGCGATTATATTGATGACACGTTCTCCCAAGTTGAAGGGTTTATCTAGAGGAGGTGCAGCACCTGTGATGAACTTCTGCCGTGTCCTGATGTTGTTCTGTGGTCCATACTTCACAAGGTGTATTTACATTGTGCCCTAAACCGGTGTCGCAGACTGAACGGTCCGCCCCTAAAAATCGGTCCTCCTTTTGCATCTGCGCATGCTTCATTTTGGACCACAGCAGCAGTCTGAGAAGGAGTCTCTTCATCAATCATTTTTTTTTTTTTATATAGCGCCAAATCACAACAAACAGTTGCCCCAAGGCGCTTTATATTGTAAGGCAAGGCCATACAATAATTATGGAAAACCCCAACGGTCAAAACGACCCCCTGTGAGCAAGCACTTGGCTACAGTGGGAAGGAAAAACTCCCTTTTAACAGGAAGAAACCTCCAGCAGAACCAGGCTCAGGGAGGGGCAGTCTTCTGCTGGGACTGGTTGGGGCTGAGGGAGAGAACCAGGAAAAAGACATGCTGTGGAGGGGAGCAGAGATTGATCACTAATGATTAAAAGCAGAGTGGTGCATACAGAGCAAAAAGAGAAAGAAACAGTGCATCATGGGAACCCCCCAGCAGTCTACATCTATAGCAGCATAACTAAGGGATGGTTCAGGGTCACCTGATCCAGCCCTAACTATAAGCTTTAGCAAAAAGGAAAGTTTTAAGCCTAATCTTAAAAGTAGAGAGGGTGTCTGTCTCCCTGATCTGAATTGGGAGCTGGTTCCACAGGAGAGGAGCCTGAAAGCTGAAGGCTCTGCCTCCCATTCTACTCTTACAAACCCTAGGAACTACAA
This sequence comes from Thalassophryne amazonica, assembly GCF_902500255.1. Taxonomy (NCBI): domain Eukaryota; kingdom Metazoa; phylum Chordata; class Actinopteri; order Batrachoidiformes; family Batrachoididae; genus Thalassophryne; species Thalassophryne amazonica. The sequence goes on along the minus strand of NC_047109.1, from coordinate 81,856,236 downwards.
GTAAGCCTGTAGTCTGAGAGCGAAGCGCTCTATTGGGGTGATATGGTACTACGAGGTCCCTAAGATAAGATGGGACCTGATTATTCAAAACCTTATAAGTAAGAAGAAGAATTTTAAATTCTATTCTAGAATTAACAGGAAGCCAATGAATAGAGGCCAATATGGGTGAGATATGCTCTCTCCTTCTAGTCCCCGTTAGTACTCTAGCTGCAGCATTTTGAATTAACTGAAGGCTTTTTAGGGAACTTTTAGGACAACCTGATAATAATGAATTACACTAGTCCAGCCTAGAGGAAATAAATGCATGAATTAGTTTTTCAGCATCACTCTGAGACAAGACCTTTCTAATTTTAGAGATATTGCGTAAATGCAAAAAAGCAGTCCTACATATTTGTTTAATATGCACTTTGAATGACATATCCTGATCAAAAATGACTCCAAGATTTCTCACAGTGTTACTAGAGGTCAGGGTAATGCCATCCAGAGTAAGGATCTGGTTAGACACCATGTTTCTAAGATTTGTGGGACCAAGTACAATAACTTCAGTTTTATCTGAGTTTAAAAGCAGGAAATTAGAGGTCATCCATGTCTTTATGTCTGTAAGACAATCCTGCAGTTTAGCTAATTGGTGTGTGTCCTCTGGCTTCATGGATAGATAAAGCTGGGTATCATCTGTGTAACAATGAAAATTTAAGCAATACCGTCTAATAATACTGCCTAAGGAAAGCATGTATAAAGTGAATAAAATTGGTCCTAGCACAGAACCTTGTGGAACTCCATAATTAACTTTAGTCTGTGAAGAAGATTCCCCATTTACATGAACAAATTGTAATCTATTAGACAAATATGATTCAAACCACCGCAGCGCAGTGCCTTTAATACCTACGGCATGCTCTAATCTCTGTAATAAAATTTTATGGTCAACAGTATCAAAAGCAGCACTGAGGTCTAACAGAACAAGCACAGAGATGAGTCCACTGTCCGAGGCCATAAGAAGATCATTTGTAACCTTCACTAATGCTGTTTCTGTACCATGATGAATTCTAAAACCTGACAAACTCTTCAAATAGACCATTCCTCTGCAGATGATCAGTTAGCTGATGATCAGTCATCCAAAGCAATCAAATGGATTAATGGGATTAACCATCAGATAATAAAGGTAAAACCTCTTAAATCATTCTAAAGTCAGTTTTAAGCAGAAACAAGGCTGTTTTAAGAAATTTTGTGACACTTTAAAAAATGTCCGAAGTGCAGTGAATGCATCAGCTAGCAGCTCGTTTAGCCGTGGCACTCTGATCACTTCTGCCGCCTTTTATGATGAAATAGGCTGAATTTATGTGGAAATGATTGTTGTACAAAAGCTTCAGATTATCTGTTGCTGAGATAGATTATAACTGGAGTGCAGTTTGAAGCAGAAACAAGGTGTTAATCCTTGAACCATGTCATCGGGGGGGGGGGGGTTGGGGGGCCGTTCGGTTTGTGACACCGGAACACTGCTGAAACCGAATTCTCGCGCGAGTCACGGGCCGCAAGACTCATAATTGCGAATCAACGAATGGTGTACTGTGGTAAACCAGAGAAAAAAAAGAAAAAAAAAAAACAGTGCAGTAGTCCAGTCTAGAAGAGACAAATGCATGAATCAGCCATAGATCACAGGTCTTTTATCGTGCACCCACTCTATCGAACAGTCTCCCTACAACTGTGAGGCACTCAGATTCCGTGGACATTTTTAAGTCAAGAGTAAAAACATATTTTTTACTCCCTTTCTTATGAATACTTTTTTTTTTTTTTACCTGTTTTATTCTTTTACTTGTTTATTTAAATCTTTTAATTTACTCACTTATTTTAAATGTGATTTGGAACTGCTTTGTGTGAGGCGCCTTGAGACAACTTTTGTTGTGACTTGGTGCATTAGAAATTGATTAAATAGACAGGATGGGACGAATCTTCGCTACATTTAGCAGGCGAAAAAAGAAGTCCTCGTGATGTCTCTAATGTGTAGGTTAAAAGACAACGTGGAATCCAAAATCACTCCAAGATTCCTCACTTTGTCAGTATGACATGAGTCTAGGTTAATCATTAACTGGTCAAGCTGGTCAAATGTCGATGTCTTGCTGGACCAAGGACCATTATTTTATCTTGTCCCAGTTGAAAAAGTAAGAAATAGCTGGACATCCAGATGTCATCAAGGTTGGAGGTAATGTTGTTGTATAGAACACACAGTGTGACTGGTCAGGTATGATGTCAACCATGCAAGGACATCACCAGTAATCCCAAAATGATTCTCTAGCCTATCAAGTAGAATATGATGATCCACGGTATCAAGAATTTTAGCTGAGGAAGCTTTTGTGATTAGAAGCGAAACGTCCTCGTGTCAAGCAACCCAGTCCAGTTGAAGATTTAAGCCTCTCTACTATGGAAACCACCTGGACACTGACAGCCTTCACAGAAACAAAAACACAAAAGGGGTAAAATCCAGAACATGCCAGACTCACCGTCATGTTATGGATTAATTTTCAAAATGTAATGTTAGCAGAAGTGTTTCACACATTAATTGTAACTGAGACGGTAATGATGAAAATTAATCTATAGTTTTATTGTTATTACAGCTAGATTCATTAGAAAACATTTTGTGCAGTACATTTAAAAAAATTCCACGATAATTACATTATGTAGGAACTTCTTGAAATCATATCAAGTACCTTAAAGGAAAAACAAAAAACAAGGACAAATGTTACATTGCATCATTATGTAATATGGTATAATAGTCCAACTGATTCCTCAAAGTACTGTAGATATAAAATCAACTGAAGCTTCATAATCTATATTTTAAATATACTTCACAAAAAAACCTCTGCGGAGGAGGTAATATTTTCAAACCAGTTTCTTACTATAGTGACTGGGTAACATTTCTCAAACTGCTGAACAGATTTCCATGGAAGTACTTTGAGAGGTGGGATCAAGGGTTAAACTGTTAAAATTTATAGTTTGGATGAAATCCATAATGAGAACATGACTGGACTGGTAGACAGTTAGTTCCAAGCTAGCTCAGGTCTGATGACTTAAGGCAGGGTTAGGGTTACAATTTAAATTGTTCATGCATTTTAAAGTGTGAGCGTTCAACGCCTCTGCCAAACGAACAGTCTAGAGGTCTTCAGGTGTTCCCTTAAGTCAGGGGTGGCCAAGTTCGGTCCTCGAGAGCCACATTCCTGACACTCTTAGTTGTCTTCCTGCTCCAACACACCTGAATCCAGTTGTCTTCCTGCTCCAACACACCTGAATCCAATGAAAGACTTCATTGGATTCAGGTGTGTTGGAGCAGGAAGACAACTAAGAGTGTCAGGAATGTGGCTCTCGATGACCGAACTTGGCCACCCCTGACTTAAGGGAACACCTGAAGACCTCTAGACTGTTCGTTTGGCAGAGGCGTTGAACGTTGAATGCTCACACTTTAAAATGCATGAACAATTTAAAGGCATCATTACTTGATTCACAGATGGGAAATTATTTTGGCCTTTATTTTACTTTCCTTTTATATGTGAGATTGTTTTGAATGGTCATGTTTTTTAATGAGCTCCTCCAACTCTATCCAGAGTTACAAAGTACAACTCAAATCTGTGATGCTGCATCTTTTTAAGGAAACAATTACAAAAAAAAAAAAAAAAACTGAGGTGGAACAAAGTTAAAACTAATCTGGATTTTCTGCATACTATAGTATGCAAATGCATACTATCATCAATTGCAGACCAAATCTTTCTCCTAAACTATTCTGGGGCAAATAATAAAGGATTATTAACCGAGTGAGAGGTCTGTACGGAGAAATATCAGACTGAGGTGTCAGTTTGAAAAACACTGAGGTCTGATATCCCGTACAGACCGAGCAAGCGAGGTTAATAATCTATGGCTGTTATACATAAACACGCAAACTTACAGTATCACCTGAATATGCTGCTGATGATGTTGGGCTCGTTCGCTTTCTTCACTTCCATGAAGAACTTGCTAAGAGATGGTCCGGTAGTTAGCTGGTAAGCTTTCAATCTGAGTTTTTTCTGATGTCGTTGAGATATTTATGGAGTACGTTCATGTCCGACTTGCTTTTTCTAATCTTGTTTTTAGCTTCCAGGTTTGTAAAGAAAATACGTGATGCAACGATTGTCATATCAGACTGGTAATCAGCCAATCAGAGCACACGTAGCATCACAGCCATATAATAAATGATATTTATTCTTTATGGACAAACAACAATAACCATCAACTCCTTAAAAAAATACAATAATTTAAAACAGAATATTTGGAGAAGCTCAAAAGATCTGAGGAATAATTACATAAAGATTACAGTATTATCTTGATTGTAGCTTCTTTCTAACCTCAAATCACTCAGTCAGCATGTAGTCGGAGGTGATCAGTAAGATTTATTACATATTTGTACAATCAGTGCAAATAGCTGCTCAGCAGGTAACGTGTCTACACTGGAGCATTTATTATTATTATTATTATTGTTGTTGAGTGAAAAAATATCACTCCTGTCGGTCTGTGACTGTACAATACATCTCAAAAAGTAAGAGCAATTCTGGCATTCTTTTTGGGAGATTTTCCCTTTTGTTAATGACTTATCAACATTTGCTCATTTTTATTACTGTCCACTGTATTTTCTTTTCTTTCAAAAGATTTTAATGGATTTTAATTTCAATTACTGTTTCAACTGCTGCAGTGAAGGTTTTAAAAGGCTAAATATAAAGCAGTCTGAACTGCATGTGTTATATGAAAAGTGCGGCAAAGTTCATTCTAAATTTACAATTCACTATGATCTCAGATTAAGTGCATATAAGCTTAAAAACAACAAAAAACAGACCTCTCATGCCCCTTCTCTGTTTGTATGCTCTTTTGTCCCTGTGCTTCTGTTTTTCTCTTTTATGGTCATGTGTTTGGTGCAGCTGTGAATGTTTGGGTATTTTGCTTCGTGCATGCTAGGATTGGGACCCTTCCAAAAATACCACAGTGTATGCCTGTACATTGTACTGTGAAGGAAACCACCCTGACATGCCAGCAGAGTTTAGTTTCCTTCCATTCAGTGTGATATGTAGAAACTGACGCCCTCATTAACGACAACAACACGCAGTTTAAGTCCCAAGACCTCACACCTCATTGTATGTAGTGTACACCTCTCTGCCTTTCGACTTTCCTGTCAGTTTACCAAGCTGTTCACTTATGTCCCTCACCACCGCCCCGTTTATGCACCTTCGGCCCTGGAGTGCTGTTTTAACAGGAGCTGGTCTGGAGGTTGCTTTCGGTGAGGATGGCGGTGATGGTGGAAGGATCGTACAGGCCATCATCCTCTTCCTCCGAGCTGAGGGCTGATGAATCCAAAGTGGGCCGGATGGTTGCCTGAGTTTTCCTTCTGTGACACACAATTGTTAAACAGAAACTGTCAACAGTTACTTGTCATAGTGCGCCTTCTACTGGCAAGACAAGAGAACACAATCAGCTTACTGAATCTAATTCAGGGGTGGCCAAGTTCGGTCCTCGAGAGCCACCTTCCTGACACTCTTAGTTGTCTCCCTGCTCCAATAAGTAAGTAAGTAAGTAAATTTTATTTATATAGCACCTTTCACAGACAAGAGCCACAAGGTGCTTCACAACATAAAAGCACAGTACACCACACAATACATCAGACAATGGCCGAGACATTTAAAAACATAACATAGGATAGCAAAGCAGCCCAAAAGCTAAGCAAAAGCTTGTGTAAAAAAGAAAGTCTTAAGTTGGCTTTTAAAAGTGTTGACAGAGTCCAGTGAGCGCAGAGAGAGCGGGAGACCATTCCAACAGCCTGGAAGGATCGCTCTCCTCTGGTTGCAAAACGGGTGCAAGGAACCATCAACAAAATTTGGTCCACAGACCTCAATGCCCTGGCAGGGGCATAAGGCTGGATGAGGTCACAGATATAGGGAGGCGCCTGGCCATGTAGAGCTCTAAAGGTTAAAACCAAAATTTTAAAATTGATCTTGAAGGACACTGGCAGCCAATGAAGCTCCTTTAAAATTAGGGAAATATGAGTCCTCCTGTTAGCTTGTGTCAGAATTCTCACTGCAGAGTTCTGTACTAACTGCAGCTGACGCAACTCCTCCTTGTTTAGACAAAATAAATAATAATACACCTGAACCCAATGAAAGACTCGTTAGCAGATTTTTAATGAGCCTTTCATTGGATTCAGGTGTGTTGGAGCAGGGAGACAACTAAGAGTGTCTGGAAGGTGGCTCTCGAGGACCGAACCTGCCCACCCCTGATCTAATTGGAGTTTTTCCGAGTTAATTAGCATTTATTGGCTTCTCTACTAGTAATATTACCAAAAAGTAGGGGTGCCAGAAAAAAAAAAAAAATCGATTCACGTCCAAATCGCGATTCTTATTTATTATGATTCTGAATCGATCCAAAATGTCCAAGAATTTATTTTTAAAAAGCATTTTTTTAACATTTTCTTACTTATTCGCTGCGTGTACTGTTTGTCAGGCAACGGCTTCCGTAGTACAGCGTCCCTGCGAGGGGAGGGTCCGGCGTGCTTCAAACATTCGTGAGCTGTAGCTTAGCATGGCGGACAAAGAGCTGATTTAGCCAGCACCGTCTTTGCTGAAGGCAAATGTTTGGGCGCATTTTGGATGTTATTATTTGCTGCGTAAGAAGGAGCTTGACATGACTTTTGCAGTGTGCAAAATCTGCAAAATGAAAGTCAAATACTTCGGAAACACTACAACTCCACAAGCCCACATGCTACGCTATGACCCGGAGCTAAAAGGAGCGGAGCAGTGGTATCTGCCGACGACTGACCAGCGCTTCGCTAAACTGCCAGCCAACTCTGAACGAGCAAAGCAGATAAGTAAATTTACATCTAGAATCACTTGATTAACCTTGTAAAGCTGCATTTTCTTAAACATAAACATTTTTAAAGTAATATAACTATTTCTCAGAGCTGTTTGAATTGAAAATCGATTCTGAATCGAATCATCACCCCAAGAATCGGAATCGAATTGAATCGTGAGTTGTTGTACGATTCACATCCCTACCGAAAAGTAATGTGAAATTTTTCATAAAATTGTCTTTTGATAAGGAGAATCTGGTGATAACAGAAATGTGAGTCAGAGTTAAACATCCCCTTCATAAGCATTTTGATCACTTCAGCAAAATGGAAAAATATTCAAAAAACAGACATCAAATGAAAGACTTGTCAGTTTTAAATAAGTGATTATTCAAATATAAGCAAGTTAAAAAAATTCCTGTGTATAGATAGGGCAGTCACAATTATTACAATATTTGCCAATCGGAATTATTTTTCATATTCGCGAATATTTTTCATAACTGCGATTACTGTGAATTACTTATTTTAACCACAAAGTTGCATGAAACGACTCAGAATCTGACGTCATCGTGCTGCAGCAGCAGCCACACGCAGCCTCGCTGCCTCACTCACTCTGTTTCCTTTCGTCTTGGTCGGATGGTTAGCGAGGCTCGGATAACACGGAGCGTGAGGATGTTCTGGTTCCAAAGCCACGTACCACAGCACCGCTGTGGATGCATTTCGGTTTTAAGTAGGGCTGCCACGACTAGTCGAATAGTCACGACTACGTTGACGATTGAAATCAATAACAACTAATTTAGTAGTTGACGAGTCATTTATTTTATTTAAGTCTTTGTTTTTCCTCTCAATTCATAGTTTTAGGCAGCCGTCCTGCCGTCATTTGGACGTTCAAATTTTGAATAAGACGGCCGATTAAAACAGTGGCCGTCTTATTCAAAGCCATTTAAAATGGGTAGTGTGTGTGTGTGCGCGGAGTCAACTCGCTACGGACTGCGAGGGAGGGAGCAGGTGAGGGAGTGAGATTCCTGAACGGAGGCACGAGATGCTAGAGAGAGAGGATTTTAACCCAAGTGAACATGTAAAAAAAAAAAAAACCTTGGGGCTGCCTTTACTCTGTACTTTCTCTACATGTGTGGTCCTGGTGGCACCATCCTGTTCACACCATGTGCGCGTCGTATACTGAATTTATGAGATCACGAGATGAAATAAACGGTCAAATATCCTTAAAACATCCTTAAAAAATGAGAATATATAAATGAACTGAGCAAAAATTACACACACGGGTTTAAAAAAAAACCCTGCTGTGGGGAAGCTGTGTAGTGGCACAGATCACAAAAAGCTGAACTTTAACAGCTGTTTATTTTCCAAAGGTATGTATTTGTTCAATCTTGAGCTTAATATAGTGTTCAAGCACAAAACGTGACTGATGAGAAAAAAAGGATGACTTCATCACACTAAAATGCTAAAAAGCGCCTTGGGGCAACTGTTTGTTGTGATTTGGCGCTATATAAATAAAATTGATTTGATTTGATTTAAAATGAACTGGAGTCAGAATAAAAATACAAGATGCTGATTTCTGTTGTTTTTCCAAAGTTATTAAGCTGTAGGTATATGTTTTAATTACTTCAAAGTGAGTTGCCTCTTATTGTATTCTGATGTATTTATACAAAAAAAAACAAAACATGGGGAGTGTAATCAGCCTGCATTGTTCTGTTAAGTTTATATCAGTTTTCCTGGACATGTCCAGGTGTTTTCCTTCTTTATAAGAGTTTGGTGTTTGCTCCACAAAGTTTTAAAACACAATAAAATGTTCACTTTTCTTTATAGCAGTTCTGTAATTTCAGAAATTCAACAGAAACAACCACAAGTCATAAAAAGTTGGGACTGTATGTAAAATGAAGATAAAAATAAAAATGTTGCACTATTCCCAGTTTCTCCACTCACAAAAGCCAAACGTTCTTCCAGAGTTGTGTAATCATACTACGATAGTAGAATATAAAGAAGGGAAAAAAGAAAAAATAGACAATATAATCGTCAATCGCAATTATTTGCCTGACAATCGTCTCCAGAAATTCCTAATCGTGACAGCCCTATGTATAGATAGACTCTTGGCATGTGATGCAGGTACGCACTCCAACTGAGGGCTGCTCCAGTTTCCCGTCACATTCAAGTGTTTAATGAAAGTGAAAAGTCTGTACTCTGGAAAAACTAAACTAAATAGTAATATGGGTTCACTAGTATTTCAGCGGTAACTAATTTTTCTGGGCAATTTTCTCAATGTGTCAGTGTCTTTTCCTCACAAGTGACTGGTTGCCAGGAGCTGCTGGTGTCCCTATTGGCCAAAGTCCATAGAATGAGCATGAAACAGGATAAAGAATGTAAGGAAAATAGTTACTTGAGCTCCGTCTCCAGCGTTGCTACTCTGGTCTGCAAACTCTCTTTCATCTCCATCTGTTCTTCCATGTCTCTCTGAGCCTTCCGTCTCAGTCCGTCCAGCCGTTCCAGCTCAGTCTCCCCTTCATCCACCTGCCGTTTTAGAGCTTTCACTCTCAGGGCAAGCTACGACACAAGAGGGGTCAGTGAAGTACAGCTGCAGATGCATGTGCACACACCAGACCTCAACTTTCAGAGTGACGTCAAACGCTGACACGCAGCTGTTGATGTGTGTACCTGGTCTCTCTGCTCAGTGTGCTGCAGTCTCTCCTCATCCAGTGTAATGTTAAGTTCTTTTAGTTTCCTCTCCAACCGACGCTGTGAGGCCAACATGGAATTCTTCTCTCTTTGAAAATGCATAAAATAAGCATGAAAGACATGAATAGTGAGAATTTCCCTCCCAGTGACTTCTACCTTCTGCTACACACAGCTGTCACATTAACACCCAGATCTATTACTCCGACCATTACTTTTTCTTTTCCCCCCTTTTAAAAGATTAAGAGAAACAGTCTACTTTTGTGACTAAACTCACAAGACAAATGTCTCTGCAAGAAATCCAGTATCCCACTTCAACAATATCCACGCACCAAATTTTAAAGCAATTTATTTAGAACCATTTGAACGAGTCAGCCGATTCCCTCAAAGTGATGCATTATGTTTTTGTTGCACAGTACCTTTCCTCACTCCTCAAACGTTCCTCTAGCTCCTGGATTTTGCTCTCCAGCTGAGAGACTCCTGCTGAGGAGCGGGACTGGCCCTCCATATCAGCCACACGACTCCTCAGCTCCTTCAGCTGCGATGACAGATATGACAAAGAAATCAAATGAGGACCTCAAGAGTGGGCAAAACAGTGAAAAGGCCCTGTCCACACGGAAACAGATTTAAGTGTATCTGCATAAGTTTTGTATCGTTTGACATTTTATCCACAAGTAAAACGCTGTTTTGGGCAGCCAAAAATGACAGTATTTGAAAATGAGTCTTAGAGTGAGTCAATCTGAAAATGCTGGATTTGAATCTGTTTCTGAATCCATTACGTCACAGCACCACCTGTCTAACCACAGCGGCTCATAATCACTTGATGTTGTTGTTAATGGTGTAAGTACTTTTTTTTTTCCTTGGTGGATCATTAAATGCATTTTTTTTTTTTTTTTTTTTTGCAGCCAGCAGAAAGCTGTGGTGAAGTAATCTGCATCCCGATTTCTGTTCAGACAACAACCTGTAGCATCAACTAACAAGCTGTCATCACAGCAGACAAAACCATATTAAATGAATCCTTTTTCACACATTTCTGAACAGTGCATTCAGTCTGGATTTATTGTGTGCATGAACTGCCGTGAGCCTGAAGGACCTGCACACCTCACATGGAACGTGTTAATATATTAATAAGTACATTAACGTTTATGTGGACTCACCATCAGTTTTCTTTTTTCTGTTTCCATGTGGTGCAGTGATCTTAATAAAATCCATGTTTTTCTTCTGTGTGGTGCTCCGGACTTTGTATAATACAAGTTTTTTGTGTGGCACTCCAGGACAAAACTGAGTTTTCTGAATCAGACAGCAGTTGTGTGACTTTCTGTTTGTATTTTTCATGGTTGTGTTGTTTTCCAGCCATAGAAAGTCCACTGAAAGGTGCTCATTATCCAATGGTCATTTTTCTGCTGATTTGACGTCGACTACTTGAATGAGGGAGAAATGTGCGTGCACACGAGACAGATCCAAACTGAAGTGTGGACAATTAATTATTTAACATTTAGCTCTGTTTCAGCTGGTAGCTTATCTCAGTCTCTCGCTGTTTTCCAGCTGTAGAAAGTCCAGTGAATGATGGAAAAACACACACATGCATGCCACTCACACAACATACAGCCTCACTTACAAGCCTGGCATATTTATGTACTATAGCTTTTTTGGCCAATTTGAGCGTATTAGTGTAGACGCAGATAAATCTTGAAACGCTGCTGTGTTTATGGAACACTATTTGAAAACAAAGACTGTTTTGTATCTGTGTGGAAAAGGCCTAAGTTTTGACAGACAAAAGAGCTCAGTGATTTTCTACATACATGTCTCTCCATGGCGTTCTTGTCCAGCTCCAGGTCCTGTTTGGATGACCTCTCTTGCATGAGCTCAGAGCGGAGTTGGTCGATCTGGTCTCTGCTCCTGGCCACTCTGTCTGTCAGCATCTCCACACTGCTCTTCTCCTCTTCCAGCTCCACCTCCATACGCTTTAGCTTGTCCTGAGCGAGACAACAGACGGCCCATTTAAACAGGTGCTAAAAGATCAGAATCTGTGCTGATGATTCAGACTGTGCACGGGATCAGCATGTGGTGACAACCATCATGGAGCCAATCTCAGATGTGAACACAAGGATTTACTGTTATGCACTTCTTTAAGAAGCATACGACCTCTGTTTTTCAGACGTGCTGCAACACTTTGTAAAATAATATACTGTATGTAAATTGTGCATCAGACAAAAGAATGCCTGCATAAAAAACACTGGAGATCTGTGATGAAGCTCACAAAAATGATACCCCACACTCTGCCATACTAGTTGCTTGCATATGTTATACATCAGTAACAGTACATCTTTATTAAAGCGCATCCAGAAAGTATTCACAGCGCTTCACTTCTTCCACATTTTATTATGTTACAGCCTTATTCCAAAGTGGATGAAATAAATTTTTTCCTCAAAATTCTACACACAATACCACAAAATGACAATGTCAAGTAATTTTTTGGGGGAATTTTTTTGCTAATTTATTCAAACTAACAAAACTATTCACAGCCTTTGCCATGAAGCTCAAAATTGAGCTCAGGTGCATCCTCTTTCCACTGATCATCCTTGAGATGTTACTATTTAATTGGAGTCCACCTGGGGTAAATTCAGCTGACTGGACCTGATTTCTAAAGGCACACGCCTGTCTACATGGTCCCACAGTTGACAGTACATGTCAGAGCAACAAGCATGAAGTCAAAACCTCAGAGACAGGATTGTCTTAAGGCACAAATCTGGGGAAGGGTACAGAACGTTTTGAAGGTCCCAATGAGCACAGTGGCCTCCATCATCTGTAAACGGAAGAAGTTCGGATCCACCAGGACTCTTCCTAGAGCTGGCTGCACATCTAAATTGAGTGGTCAGGGGAGAAGGGCCTTAGTCATGGAGGTGAGCAGGAGCCCAATGGTCACTCTGTCAGAGCTCCAGTATTCCTCTGTGGAGAGAGGAGAACCTTCCAGAAGGACAACCATCTCTACGGCAATCCACCAATCAGGCCTGTATGGTAGTGGCCAGACCGAAGCCACTCCTTAGTAAGAGGCACATGGCAGTCCACCTGGAGTTTGCCAAAAGGTACCTGAAGGACTCTCAGACCATGAGAAACAAAATTCTCTGGTCTGATGAGATAAAGATTGAGAACTTTGGCGTTAATGCACTCTGGTTTCCTCCCACAATCAAAAACATGCTTATCTTTAGAATGTGTGTGAATAAAGGTGGTGGTCAGAGGGACCGTAGGCACAGAATGGCAGCCATGCTTCCATCAGTCTTACCTACGGCAGCTGTGGCTGCACTAGTAGCTTACCACTGCCATTGTGTAATTGTGCAAGTGAATGAATAATGCAACTTGTAAGCGCTTTGGGTATCTTAGCAATAATAAGGCACTTTATAAATCCAAGTCATTATTATTATTATAAAGCTGACAGCTGGTCACTGTTTATTCTTCCAAATGAGAAGGTGGACAGAGGAAGAAATAATACCTCCAGGCTGCGAATCTCCCGGACTTTTTCATTTAGGCTGTTTTTGCTGGCCTCCATCTCTCCATCTAGGTGTCGCAGTCTGTTAGACAGAAGCTCTTTATCCAGCTGATGATTGTCTCTCTCCTCACAAATGAGTAACAACTCCTTCTTCTGACGTGAGATCTACTTGGACACAAGGGAAGTTTAGAAAAAATCATGGTATATTATGGTGAAAAATCAATCTCAATACATGAAAAAAAAGTGTGCGTAACATCAGCAGTTGTGCATTTCGTAACAGTAATGTGAGAACACTCAGAAGACGCACTTCTTCCTCCAATCTGAGGAGATTGATACGATTTCTTTCCATTTCAGCCTGTGTGTCGTTTCCGTGCCGTTGCACCGCCTGCATTTCCTTGCGCGCTCGCTCTCTCTGCTCCTCCATCTGAACCTTGAGAGCCTGCACCTCCTCTTTGGAGGACACGACCAGAGACTCATACTGACAGGTGACAAAAATCACAAGATTAAACATTTCTATCAGGTTACAAGCAGTTGAGTTGCTCCAGGCTGCACAGTCACAGCAAACTGATATACAGCTGTATGTAAAAGTTTGGGCACCCCTGATAATTTTCATGATTTTCCTTTATAAATCATTGATTGTCTGGATAAGAAGATAAGATTTCAGTTAAATATAGCAGATGAACACATGGATATTTGAGAAGTGAAGTTTCCAGTATTTACAGAAAGTGTGCAATAATTATTTAAACACAATTGGGCAGGTGCATAAATTTGGGCACCCTTATCATTTTATTGATTTGAATACATTTAGCACTAATTACTGGAACACAAAATTGGTTTGGTAAGCTTACTGACCCTTGACCTCCTTACACAGGTGAAACCAATCATGAGAAAGGGTATTTAAGGTGGCCATTTGCAAATGTTTCTCCTCTTTGCATCTCTTCTAATGAGTGGCAACATGGGAGCCTCTAAACAACTCTCAAATAACCTGAACACAAAGATTGTTCAACATCATGGTTTAGGGGAAGGATACAAAAAGCTGTCTAAGAGATTTCAGCTGTCAGTTTCCACTGTGAGGAACATAGTGAGGAAATGAAAGACCGCAGGCACAGTACTAGTTAAGGCCGAAGTGGCAGGCCAAGAAAAATCTTAGATAAGCTGAAGCGAAGGATGGTGAGAACAGTCATAGTCAACCCACAGACTTGCTCCAAAGACCTACAATATGATCTTGCTGCATATAGTGTCTCTGTGCATCGTTCAACTATACAGCGCACTTTGTACAAAGAAATGCTGTATGATGCTGTAATGCAGAGGAAGCTTATTCTGTGTACACACCACAAACAGAGTTTCTTGAGGTATGCTAAAGCACATAACTGAGTTTTAAACTGAGTTATTTGGACATAAAGGGCGGCATGCATGGCTGAAATAGAACACAGCATTCCAAGAAAAACACTTGCTACCTACAGTAAAATTTGGAGGTGGTTCCATCATGCTGTGTGGCTGTGTGGCCAGTGCAGATACTGGGAATCTTGTTAAAGTTGAGGGTCACATGGATTCGAGTAAATATCAGCAGATTCTTGATAACAATATTAATGAATAAGTGACAAAGTTGAAGTTGCACCGGGGCTGGATCTTTCAACAACACAACAACCCTAAACACTGCTCAAAATCTACTAAGGCATTCATGCAGAGGAACAAGTACAACATTCTGGAAAGGCCATCTCAGTCCCCAGACCTGAATATTATTGAAAATCTGTGGTGTGATTTTAAGCGGGCTGTCCATGCTCAGAAACCAACAATCCTGAGATGTTTTGTAAAGAAGAATGGTCCAAAATACCTTCAACCAGAATCCAGGCTCTCAATGGAAGCTATAGGAAGCGTTTAGAGGCTGTTAAATCTACTACTAAATATTGATGTATTTTTTCTGTTGGGGTGCCCGAATTTATGCACCTGCCTAATTTTGTTTAAAGAATTATTGCACACTTTCTGTAAATCCTAGAAAATTCATTTCACTTCCCAAATATCACTGTCTCCTATATTATACATTTAACTGAAATTGCTGATCCAAACAATCAATGATTTGTAAGGAAAAATCATGGAAATCATCAGGGGTGCCCAAACTTTTACTTACAACTGTAAAGGTTCTCCTTCTCTTACATCTTTGTTGAGTTTCTCTACAGCTCTTTCCTGCTGGTGTTTAGTCCCTTCCAAGTGGCTGACTGTTTGTTTGAGCGTCTCCTTTTCTTTCTCCATGTCCTCATAACGCAGACTGAGCTCACGGTAATCTTGACTCAGTCTGGAGGCTTTTCTCTTGGTTTCGTCGAGCTCAGATCTCAAACCTCTGACCTCACTGTGGAGAGCGAGTTCTGCCTCTGAACTCTCTGTGGTGCTGGTTTGCAGCTGAGCCTAGGGAAGTCACAGAGGTTAACCACAGCTGATTAAAACCCAATATGTTTTTACGATATCTAACACACCGCAGAGAAAACAATCTGACACACTATGATTCATGAAAGGATGACAGCTCACCTCCAACTGTGAAACTTTCTCTCTTAGACGTGTGTTGGACTCCTTCTGCTCCCGTTGAGCATCTTGGAGTGAGTTTAATTCAGCCTGAACTCTGCTAAGATGTGCTTTACTGTCCTTCAGATCCTCATCCGCCAATGAAAGTTTGTCTTTGAGATGGTTAGCTTCACTTTGTGCGTTGCTGAGCTTCTGCTCCAGCTCTGAGATGATGCTTGGATTTGGAAGCTGGAAACAGTGCAACAAAACTTTCAAAATCTCTTTACTGTCTGGATTAAGGATATTTCTTGTGCAAATTATTAATATTATTTTTAAAAACCAAGCCATTCATTTGACTCAGTATCACTGTAACCAAAATCAGTCATTTACATGCTTGCTGAGACACATAACTTTTCTTAAAAACTAAACAATCTGAGTATAATAGGTTTTATCAGCTTCTATTACAAATTTAAGGCTACAGGATGTAGGAGTTAGTGTCATCTAGTGGTGATGTTGCAGAGTGTATTACACCGTCACCAATTACAATTTTGCTTCCCTTCACGTTTTTGGTTCTTCCTGCATCAGGGATTTATGCACCCTTGACCTCTTTTGTGATAATCGATATGTACGATCCTCCAGTTCACAAAAATGAGGGTTCTCAAATTTATTAGCCTGCACTAGCAACTATTTGATTGTGTACAGGAGAGCAACCACTGAGTCTGCTATTTTCTTCAACAACTTTTTCATTTTGCCACACTACACACCTGGTGGTACGCGTAGATACAAAGGGCTCATTTTGAACTCATGAAAACAGTTTCTTTGTTGCAATTAAACTATACATTAATGAATTTGTTATAAACGCTGTATTAGCTAATAAATATCCCTAAATCCTGCACATTGCAGCTTTAAGAAGAAAATCTAATGTACACTCAGTTAATTTTTTTTTCTAAGTGCTACTGCTTTTTCGTTCACTTTCTACACGCATGCACACACATAATACAACAAAACATTAAGCATGTAAGAATTTAACAGTCTTTTGGATGCTCACTATATGATTAAACCAACCTGTTTGTTTTTCTCCTGTGCCTTAGCCATGTCCTCTTTAGCCACCAGTAACTGGCCCTTTAATCGGTCAATCTCATACTTCAGTTCAGCCTCCTGGCTCTGGTGAGACTTTTTTAAGGAAATGATCTCCATGACCTTCTTGTCAAACTCGGTTCTCTGCTTGTCCAAGTCAGTTTTTGTCTTTTGGAGATCGGCATGGCAACGCTGTAGCTCCTGAACAGGAATATATACACAATCTAAAGGTAAACCTGCTATTTTGTTATTTTAGCAGACGTGTGAAGCCTGTTCACTGGAGTGTGTAGGGGTGTGTGATTACTGTGTACCTGATTGAGAGTTTGTGTATGGGTGGGGTCTGGTGTCTGTTGCTTCATGGTGCTCATCCTTTCCTTGACTTCCTTCAGTTCATCTTCAAATTCCTCTTTTTCTAAACGTGCCTGCATCAGACTGAAAATGTGCAAAACAAAGTTAGAGGTTAATTATCTGCTCAGTAGTGGTTGAGATTGTAAACATTAAACACGGCAGGTGTTTCCAGTTTATTTTAAGCAGTCGAGTAAATTAATCATTACTTTGTCAAACTGTGAATAATTCAGAATTTCCTGTCATCGCACTGCAGACACGTTGACAGAAAATAATTCTAAAAGGCGTTTGCTAAACAGACATACCATACTGTCCACACCACTCTTCTATATTTGTTCATTTTACACACCAATCAGACAATTTTTCAAACTTTACAAAGTTAACACCACAGTCCGTTTCTGGAGTGTCATTTTTTTTTTTTCAGAACCCCCATGGTCTAGGATCCCACTGTGGCCCACATTTGAATGAGGACCATGTGACATGTGGCACTTTATACCAATCACACACTCTGGTTCCAGGTGTGGATGGCCTTTAAATCTACAGTCGACCACATCTACAGGTCTGTGCCTCTAATCACAAATGAGTTGAAAGTGACTCTCTCAGTGTTTCAGGGCTGCTGGATGGTTTTCTGACAGAGAGGACAAACAATGAGGCAGTGAACAAGAAGAGACTTACACATCAGCAGTCAGAGGATCCAAAGACAACCTTTGAAATTAACATGAATACTGCAACTAATATAACTGATTTGTTGTGTGGACTCACTCTTGTTTAGTTGTCCTGAGCTCGTCTCTAGTGGAGTGGAATTGCTCCATCCAGTGGCTGCTTTCGTCTCTACAGTCTTCCAGCTGTTGCTGTAGAGAACGAACTGAAGCATTGACACGCAACCGCTCTGCCTCGATACCTGCGTGAGACTAAAAGGGGACACACAGGCCTTTACACCATGCACCTTGTGATTTCTGCCTTCACACAAAGCAATGTACAGCTCCTTCAACAGTAACTTTGTTTCATTCTCATGAGTTCCTGCAATTATCTATTTCACTATTATTCCACAGTATTTGAAACCCAGACCTCAGCCTGCATGAAACCCCCACTTTAAGTTTGCTCTGTTTATACAGACTTAAATATATGGTCAACCTTCCCACATAACTATCAATTTAACATTATATCAGTTTTTTAAAAAGCCTTGAAAGAAACATTTCATTTTAACTGCTCACAATGATATATATTTAATTCACCATTTCACTTGTTTTCAGTCCTGTGTGTGTGTGTGAGTGAGAGAGAGAGAGTGAGAGAACATCATAACTGAGATTCAATCCAATTTGGACCTAACCTGATGGAATAAATGAGGGTCAGCCAACGACCAAGTGATTTAACTTTGGGGAAAATAAATAAATAAAAATAAAAATCCACACCTATTCCCAAGAACTGGTTAATTATAGAACTTGTGGTTGCCGTGACACACCAATATAGAAAATGGACACGTGGATATCTCCTTTCCATGGGTCATGTGATCTTGGGTGACCTTACAAACGGTCTAATTCAAGGTCACATCTGCTTCACTTAAAGTTTGGACCCAATATGGATTAAACATAGTGGAATAAACATAGTGGAAGGTTTGTGGGTTAGACAAAATTAAATTTTAGACAGAATTAATCAAAAGACATGGCCACACAGAACCATACATCATCATATCAACCAGAATTTATTTGCAAGAACGTGACAAGCGTGTGTCACACTGTCTGAATCCCTCTGTAGTTTTTAGTTTTATTTATTGCTTCTACTTTGAAGAATGTCTGATGTTTCTTTGGTACAGTTCTCTAAACAATTATGTAATTATTAAATTGTACCTTTAAAATACAGGAAGCCCATCATTTTGACCAGGACACCCATAAGAGATGAACCATTTATGTTTGAAGTTGACTATTGTAGACTTAACAATAGATTTATTTATTTATTTACTCTAAGAGAACAGTTTGCCTCTGAAATAGTCAGCCTTTTCATAATGCATCAGCACGGACTGTAAACACTTTACAGGCTCCTTACGATGCACACAGTTTTGGAGATCACGCACGCCCTCTCACGGTTACCTGTATTTTTTAATCACTGGTTTTGTTTGAGATAATTAAGATTAAGCGGTGTCTAAAAATGTGTTTAATTCTAATCTTGTTTTATTGATTTTAATCTTGTGTTACTGGGTCACGTCATTTGAGTTATACTGAGCTTTTTTTATGCACTGATGTTAGGGGTGTAACAATACACAAAATTCACGGTTTGCTATGTACCTCAGTTTTGAGGTCACAGTTCAGTTCATTTTCGGTACAGTATGGGAACAAAATGCAAAACCTAAATTTGCTTGTTGTTTAAACCAATAATTTACTGTAACATTATACAAACAGGAAAATAAAATAATTGCAAAGTGCTGCCTGGTAAGTTAAATAAAATGTTCTCGAATAAACAACAAATATGTCAACTGATGCTGTCAATTGATTTCCTGAAAGCTGCGCTCCTCATGCGGTGTGTAAATATAAGGTCTTACCTGTGCGTTTTAGTGAAGAAAAGTCACTCTGCGGCATTTAGGGCCGTCAGATCAGTTAGCACAGTTAGCCTTCTCCCCCACCTTTCCACAGCGGTTCTCTGTCTTGGTGTAACAAGTCGAAAAAGTCACAGCGCCTCAATAACGTCTCATTTACCACAAGCTCCATGCGATCCTGGCTGTACACGCAATGAAATCTCAAGAAAAAAGTTATAAAATTACTCAGTTCTCTGTGTGGAGCAGAGACACTGTGCATGCACGCTGGGTGATATCGTCAATATTTACGTGCAACGTCTGGGGGGGTGGGGGGCATTTACGGTATGTATTTAATTAAATGTTAAAAACTCTAATATCTGTCTGTATAAATATCTCATGTTACAACGTGGAGACCCGCGGCTTATAGACAAGTGCGGCTTATTTATGTACAATTTCTTTTTTCTTTTTAAAATTGGTGGGTGTGGCTAATATTCAGGTGTGCTCTATAGTCCAGAAATTACGGTAAACACACGCAACGTGAACTCACCCGTGCACAGCCCTGCACCGAACCGAACGTCCCGTACTGAAACGGTTCAATACAAATACATGTATCGTTACACCCTTAATTGATGTGTGCTTTCTGTGCAAATTGTACACTTTTTAATTGACTCTAATAAATGTATTATGTATCATAGGTACATAATGTGTTACAGCATAGCTTAAAAAAAAATAAAATAAATAAAACACCAGAATATAAACACCATTGTTTCTGGAGCTGGTAATAGCATTTTGCACAAAGGGTCCATTGTTGAACACCACTTTTCATGTGATATTTCAGCGCTTTTCGGCTCTCAGTTAAACGTGGGTGTGACTACGTACCTGAGACACCTGCTCCATGCTGCTCCGGAGCCTCTCCATGTCAGCGCTGTACTGTTCTCGCAGTACTTCTATCTCTTTGTCATGTGTGGCCACCTCCTCTTTCAGAGCTCCTTTCAGAGCCGTTAGCTCCCTCTCTCTCTGCCTCAGTGTCTCCTCCAGCTTCTGCTTCAGTTGGCATACTTCAGCCAGTTCAGCCTGACAAGAAACCAGGTCCTGCAGACACAGGAAATGTCTTCAAAATCTTGGCATGCCCGTCTGCCGTACTCATTCTCACACCAGGGGTCTGAAACTCACAGTACCTACGGGCCAGTGGCCAAATAGTTTTCTCCAAGGACGCCATCTGAACACTCAAAAGAACAGTACTACATCTTTCTTACATGAACCGGTAAAACCTGTTTTTAAATAGACATGAGCTGCAAAACTGTTATTATCTGAGTAATGTGTACATATAATGCTAACTTTGAGAGGTAATTTGTGCATGAATTCATGCGGAGCTTATGTTTTAAAAGTCTGTCAGCGTGGCAACACATTTGTGTATTTGCGTGTAGCTGTGTTACAGTTTTGTTGCCGCTCTCTCGTCTCAGTTCATCCTGAAGCTCAGCCAGTTGGTCTTCCATCTCTCTGGCCCGTGACTCTGCATTCTCCCTGTCCATACGCAGATGAGTCAACCTGCAAGGGGGGGGAACAACAACATAAATGTTCCTCAATGATTTCAATTCACTAGATTATGCAATTGCTTTGAAGAAGCAACTTATTTGGAGCAACTAACTAAAAGCAAATTACTTTGAAACATTCATCTGCAATAGACTGACATCCAGTCTTGGGGGGGGGGGGGGGTTGCAAACGCTCATCTCTTTCATGCTCCAGTACTCTGGGATAAGCAGATGGACCTCAGGGCCTCAACACAACTTATTTCTTCTCTTCATGACCAATATTTACAGATGGTAATACCACAGCCCTAAAGTGTGACTCTGTGACTCTTCCTAATTTACTCGGTCGGTGTGTGTTTGTGCTTGTGTGTGTGTCTACTGTTATGTCCTCACTCAGATTGCGTTTCATTTAATTCTGTCCTCTTTCGGTCCAGGATTTCTTGGAATCTCAGATTTTCATCCAGACATGACCCCAACTTAGCTTTCAGAAGAGGATCCGAGCTGGTAGAATCCTACGCACAAGCACATGAGACGTTAAGTCGTTGTGGTTGCCCACTGATTAATATGATCAAGAGTGAGTGACCAGACAAACCTAACATTTAATGTGAAACACAGTCAAGGGGAGTCCCAGCCTTCCTGGTTAGTTAAGAAAAGTCAAAAACTCAGAGGACAGTGTTCAACTGAGGTATTGGACCTCTTCCATGTAATTAGAGCTGAAGCAGCAGAGTGCTGGATCCAATTCCAATCAGCCAACTGAAGAGAGGGTGTCTGGTAGATACGGCATCTTGTAGCGTCATTCCACATTTTAAGGCAGACTTCAGACCAATACAAATTTGGACAGTCTTATCCGGTCCACATTTGCAGAATGTAGTCACTTTTAGGAACTGCAGCTATTGTTCAACTGCACAATGGTGACAGACTCAGATCCTTCATTCAGGTCGGTCATGAACCATTCAAGTGTGTTTGAATTTATTGAGTTCAATCTTTTTGAACTCATTATGTACAACCCCAAATCAGAGGGAGAGGGTGGGGGACCTCACACAATGATCCTTACATTTACTTTGACTTCTGTTTCATTACAGACTGCATGAACCCAAGACATTTCATGCTTTGTATGGTCAACTTAATTTCTTTTTTAAACTTACAAGTACATACATTCCTGTATATAAAGCCTGCAACACATTCTGTAAAAACCTTTAGATGGGGCAATTTATTCCAAATATAAGGCTTAAATGATCACTTTTACAGCCAGTTTTCATGAGAAGTCGGGATTTAACACATGAACATTTCCAAATCACAGAGTACGTCTTGGACTTCATTTACATCAATCTTTAAGAAATGCAGTCAAAAGTTAGGACACACCTTTCCTTTCCACTGAATCACGCAGGATAATTATAAGCTTCTGTGATGAGGGTGGATAAAGTGGGATTGGTGCAACCTTTGCCTGCTGCATTCCCATTGACAGCTTCATGTTGACGCAGAGCAGAGAAAGACTGTAACTCAAGAAAACAAGACAACTCCAGGCTCAGGTTTCTCGATGCACCTTCTGGCAATCGATGTGTGAAATTTTATGTTCTTTTTAAGATAATTCTCCTCTATACCATTTCACCAAGAAGATGCATAATTGATGATGCAACAGACAAAAGTTGCATTATGCACAGTTTCTCCAACTACAACCACAGAAGCCTGTAGCTCCTTCATAGTTGTCTATGTGTCTTCCCTCGTTAGTCTCCTTCCAGCATGGCCATTCAATATTTGAGAAGTGCCTACTTGACAGATTTATCATACAGTACCACACTGTTTGGATTTATGAGCCATATTCAAGGACTTGGAAATGTTCATACGTCAAGGAAACTGGCTGTAAAAGTGATGATTTAGTCTTTATATTTAGAATAAGTTGCCCCTGTCTCAACCTTTTTGGTATGTGTTGCAGGCTTTAAATGCAGGAATGGATGTATATTACAAAATGAAATTAAACTGACCACACAAAACATGAAATATCTTTGGTTCATACTTTCTGCAATGAAATAGAAGTCAATGTAAGGATCACTGCATTTTTTTTTACTTACATTTTCTGTATCATCCCAGCTTTTTTTGATTTGGGATTGTATGCGCAGCTGAAATAAAATGCACATGTGTGATAGTTAACAACCAATGAACTTGCAGGAAGGTTGCTGCAGGCTCAACTTTGTGAATAATAAATGTTTCACCTCAAGCTGACATTACATTGAAACCTGCTCATGTTGCACATCTCCCTTCATCCTACGTTTAGACCACACTATTTCTGTGACTTTTTGAAAGTCTGTATTCATTCTTGCACAAGACTGCAATTATGTATTTGCACAACAGAGAAATTGGGGGAATCACCACAGACTAAATCAACAAAAGTGTACAATGAAGTTTGCTTTTAGTCATTGTAGACAGAAACCGACATTCAAGCATGGCTTCAGCTTAATTAGAACTGGTTACACCTCATGTACATACACCCTGTGATGAGGATACATTGCCATTTCTTTACACAGAGCTAACACTGGCATGAGAATGAAGGCAAATTATGCTCTCGGGTTCTTCATTTGGTAATGTTAATTTGCTTTGAGGCTGATGTAAGATGCATATAACAACATCTCATTTTATTTAAAAGAAATATGTTTTATACACCATGCTAGTGAATGAAAATGTAGTGGTACAATTAATAATGTCAAAGTACTTCACCCATTTTCATCATTTCTGCTGACTGACTTACCGTCTTTTCCACCTGCAGGGCATTTTGCAGTTGAGTCAGTTTTCTCTCAAGCTCCTGCTTTTCTCTGATCCACTCGTCCTTGAGGCTTTCTTCGGGCTGTTGAAGAACAATGTATCAGAGGACTCACACAAATGAGAAACATATTAAAGTAACAACTAAAATCAAGTGTCTGTCATGTGTTGAGCTGCCAGAACAGATTCAGCACACTGTGGCAATGATTCTACAAGTACATCTGGAACTTTACTGGAGAGATGGAACGCCAATCTTTATTTAAAAAAAAACAAAAAAAAACAACAACAAAAATCCCTCAGTTTGAACTTCGATTGTGGTGGTAGAGCGTGCTATATGACATATCAGCAGAAAATCTCTTATAGGTCTTCAGATGGGTGGAGATATGTAAAACTGAAGGTCACAGGGTGATTCACATATTTTTCATACTCAACATTCAGTGACTCATGCCCCATGGATGACCCTATAGGGGCATTGTTACCTGGAGGAAACAAATCCCACTATGACAGAAATGTTTCATTATGGGATAAAGATGAACACTTGATCATCTTTAAATACACCTTATAGTGCATTTATATTCATTTGCAATAAGCCACCCTTTCGAGGGGACAAATGCACCAAAACCACCCCTCCCACCACCACAACAGAACCACCAGATTCCCTCACAGTTGGCAAGCATGCATGAATTTCTTTAACTTGTCACCTGCCTGTACATTCCATTAGTCTGTCGATATTATCTCTTCATGTCAGACATAGAACACTTCAAGCAATGGTTATTAACAACTTTAGATATTTTTAAAGTGTACAAACCTTTAGATTCTGAATGCTCTGAAAGATGACCATGACTTTACGCCTAATGACAACATCACTGTCACTGGTCCTGGGGAAAAAAAAAAAAAAAAAAAAAAATGGGGAAAAGGCCAAAAGATGGATAATTTGCATTAACATTTAACTTAATTTATTAACATTTTATTAAAACAATGGAGAAAATTCTCTTAGTGCAAATGACTCTATGGAAGATATTGAAGTCCATACCCTTCTTTCAGGATGCTGTATATACTCTGTATAACCTGCTCTTCTTCAGTGCTCAGCTCTGCTCTCTGACCCTGGTCCACCAGAAGGTCAGGAGTCACCTTAAGACAGATCAGAAAACTACTGATTCATTGGGGGGGGGGGATCACTCATAATACCAAAACACACAAACGCACATAAAAATTACACTTACTTGTGTTTCAGTCAGATTAGCCAAGGGTGCCTCAACTGCAACGAATCTTCCTTCTGGATTCCAGTGATTGGCAGAGTTTCCAGTAACCTTGGTGAGCTGGCTTCCCACCAAGCTACTGTGAATTGAAGGAGGAGGTGATGAGTATGGGTTGGGATTGTGGACAGGAGACACATCTCTGGGATCATGCTGTGCAGGAGATCGTCCTCTCTGTTGGACTCCAATGCTGTTACCATCAAACCTGTTGAGTGGTTTGTTGACAGCAGTCTGTCTGAGAACCTCGTTTATTTGTTGAACAGGATCCGGGAATGAGTGACTACTCCTCACTGTTCCAAGGGATCTGTTAAGCCCTGCCTTATAGGCGCCATCCCAAATATTTCTCTGCATACCCACCTCTCTGACATAGTCATGCCGAGCATTGTCTCTTTCCCCCCTTACTCCGCTTCTTCCATCCAGACTTCCATAGCTACCAGACTTCACATCCCCGAGTGGCCTGCTGAAGTGGAAATCCTCATCTTCATTGCCTGGTCCTCCCTCTGCATCCCGTTCCAGTAGTGAGCCATGGGACTGGGCTCGGCGAAGTGCTCCGCCCTGCCCTGCTGCTACATCTACTCCTCGTCTTCCTGGCTCAGCCATGTCTCTCCCCCGAGGAAGACTATTATAGCCAGAGTGGTATTCAGTCTTGAGCTGGACGCCATAAGAATCTCCCTTCTGTCCATCCTTCAGAAACACATAGGGCTGGCCAGCAATACCCTGTACCCTGACTGCAACACCATATTTTGAGGTGGTCTGAGTCTTGGTCTTGGCCTGGGACAAGGACTGCCCTCCACTGTTGTCATAAAGGCCCTTAATGTAGCGAACTTGGACACCATAGTCCACTGGACTCTTCTGGCCTGACGGTGTGTTCATGCTGCTAAAATACCAGGATAATGGCAAGAAAAGAAAACAGTGTGTGAACAGAGACAAGTTAAGCACACACACAAACTTCACCTTTTCAAGGTTTCTTAATAAACTAAATAAATATCTAACTCTGGATTATTGTTGGAGCTGCAACATTCTTTAGTCTGTGTAACAGAAACTGTTATTAACATGGTGATGCATTCTGCTCGGGAATTTGAGATGATCCAGGTCACTGAGGTTTGTATTTCACTGGGCTAGTGGGCCAGAAGCAAAATAAAGTATCATTACGTTTTATGTTATAGCCATGGCCTGTAATGGTCATAAATCTTCATGTACAGAGCCCAATATTTCCACTGGCATTATTTGTCAGGTACAAGCAGAAACTCTTCATTTGTTTGCAGACTTTAATCAGTAATTTTAGGAAATGTCTGTTTCTAGCAGAATGTGGCTTATTTGAAATCAGTTTGAAGTCCAATAAACATGCCACAATGGGATTTCCACAGTGACAACAGCAGCAGAGGAATCAGTCATTTGAGAAGTTACAAGTAAACAATTTTAGGGGCTCAAATTACATCTGCATCTTAGCACACTTGAAAACTTAGTACTAACTTAGACCCTGTTCAGACTGAAGTTTGCAATCCAGTTTAAGCAGCATACAGCCATATCCTGCTTAAGCCAAATAAGTTTTTTTCTAAATCTGAATGGCGCAAATCTGACTTAAGATGGATTGTATTCCACCTGCCTCTCTGAGGTGGGATGAGCAGGATTTGAATTGGGTTTATAGCACTCTGAACGCAAATATGACTCAAATCCGGCTAGCTCGGGGCTGTGATGTCAGCGTGCACAGACGTAGTTTGTCTTCTCCAGTAAAGTGCCCAGCAAACTTCTTTTTCTGCTGTGCCACCACACAAACGCGCATGCGCACACACCTGTGCTCATTTTAATGTCGATGTCAGAAAACCATTATTGCTGATTGATGTCATCTGCAGCGACAGACTGCAGGTTGATGGCGTGAGCTTAAAAAGTTAATTTTTGTGAGGCTATAAAGCAATTATTTTCTGAAATGTCACGCAAATTCATGTTTGCCTTTTTGAAGGAGTCAACTCTCTGCACTTATTTCCATCAAGCTGTCCATTATTCCTTATTGGTAAACATAAAACAGCACGCAGTACCCCATATGTGCACATGCATGCATGACTAGAATTCGGACGTGTGTGTAGGATGAGCTCGGGACGTCAGACTACGCCTGTACATGCACCGTGGGTCAGAGAAAAGCAATTTTTCTGTGGTGCCTTATTGCCACATAGAAACACATGTACACACCCCCATTTGCACAAAATCTGCATTTGAACAAAATAAGAGTTAGATAAAATAGAAATCTGCATCTGCATGATTTGACGCGACCTAAAAGATCTGCAGTCTGTACCTGTACATCAAAAGCCGCTCTGAAAATCCAGGGGCAGATGCAAAAGTTTGTAAAGGTGGGGGAATTAATGAATATTTACTTACCTTTTCCTGCAAATTTCACACTTAAATACAACCACGGAGAAAAGAAACTTTACAACCTGTTTTTAATTCATTTGAACTTGTATTGTACAATGTTGAATGTGATGAAAAGGGGGGAGACGTGAGACCTGTATCTGCCTCTGTAACCTGCATGTCCATTTGCTTTTCTGATGATGACGATCATGGATTCTGCCTGAATCATAGGTTTCCAATAACAGAGTGTTACTGGAAACCTATGAGTGTTACGCTCAGTGTGCTTACATTAAACAATCTTGTCATGAGTATTTATGGATACAGTCTATGGATTTATTATTCAAAATGGCCACTAGTGACAAACTGTGGAAAACCAAGTACCGTATTTTCCGGACTATAAGTCGCACCGGAGTATAAGTCGCACCAGCCACTTTATCCATTATAAAGAAAAACAAACCATAAATAAGTCGCACCGGAGTATAAGTCGCACCAGCCACTTTATCCATTATAAAGAAAAATAAAACATAAATAAGGTCCACTGGACTATAAGTCCCATGGACATACAGGTATGTTAACATGAAAAGTTCAGATGATAATATTGTGACGGCTACCGTTTTCGGATGCATATTTCACCAGTCGCAACTTGTAATCTGCAGAGTATGATTTTCTTTTTGGTGGCATTTTTTCGGGCCTTCTCCGTTGTCTTGTTATGTTATCAGTAACGTTAAAATTTTTATTTTTCTATGGTAGTCAGAAGTCGCAAGAACAGTCACACAAGCCTCGAGTGCCCTCTCGTGAGCTGCATTTTACCTACAGATATGTTTGTATTTTGCGGACCACATTGCGAGCCGAACCATGCAGCGCCTACCTGCACAGCTCATGACCACCCAGCGGTGTCGATCCAGCTCCTTCCAAGTGCAGACGCTAATCCTCCGCCGTCGCTCAGTGCTCCCATGCAGCTCTCAGCGTCAACTCTGCTCACACTGATATCCAAGGGTTGAAGCTGTCTTGTTAGCCGTCCCGGAATAAACACCATGTTCGTCTGCTTCAAACGCTTTTCACAATCATCGACGACAGCTCCTTCCAAGTGCACACGCTAATCCTCCGCCGTCGCTCACCCAATGCTCCCACGCAGCTCTCAGCGTCAACTTAAACACTCTGCTCACATTGATATCCAAGAGTTGAAGCTGTTCTGTTCGCCAAGCCGGAATAACAGCAAGCACAGAGTTCGTCAGCTTCCCACACTGTGGGTGAGGTGAGGAATACGCATCCAAAGTTCTGTTCTCTGATTGGTTATCGCGACCAGCGTGAACTATAGGATGGCCGTCATACTACAGTGCCCATGATGCATTGCATTTCCTTTTCCGGTGGCCATTTTAAAACATAGATCGACTCTGTCACGTAAAATTGTTTTGTTACAGTAAATTAATTGAGATCCTACCGGTATATTTTTCATTTATAAGTCGCACCGGAGTATAGGTCGCACCCCAGGCCAAAACATGTAAAAAAGTGCAACTTATAGTCCGGAAAATACGGTAAGTTGGAATTTTGTTACGATGTCAAGGAATTAGGCTCAAGTCAAAGAAGTCTCAGGGACAAAACTTAATAGTTTGTTGTTTGGTATTCATTTCCAGTTTATTTTCCGTGTAAAATAGCACTGAACCTAAACTTTCCACTCTGGTGCAGGTTACGGCTCGAGCTGGATTGCAAACCCCAGACTAAATGGCCTAGTAGGATGAGCCAGATTTGAAAAACAAGTCTGAACAGTATCTGGTTAGAAAGCAATCCGGATGGACTCTATCTTAAGATGGATTGCAAACCACAGTGTAAACAGGGTGTTGCCCAGTGTTGTGCAATCAATGCAGACATGCATAAATCGGATTCCCTGCCACATAAATCTGATTCACTCCTCGTGTGCTGTTTGGGTATGCACTTCTTTATTTTCACTCAGTTCTCTTTAACACATAAAACACAATGATTAAACATTTATAGTGGCCCACGTTTAAAGAAAGAAAACATCCACTGCCTAATAAAAATAAAATGTTAGGGCCCCTTCACACATAGTACGAATAAGTACAAATCAGGGCGAATCATGATGAAACACCTCGTATGAGCAAACCACGAAAACATCGAGCCAACATTGGGAAGGACACGTGGTCAGGCAGGCATGAACGATCCCGCTGCGACAGTTTTGTACACGCTCGCAGTGGGAACATAGTGCGAGCAACTGGAGCATGTGTAACCACAACTGCTGCTGTGGGAAAAAAAAAAATAAATAGAAAAATACATGCCACCCATGGGATTCGAACCTGCAATTTACAAAAGCTCTGATTGTCAGCCAGAAACTTTACCACTGTGCTACCATTGTTATCCTGTAAAAGGTGCGTAAAATGCCTGAAATCAACAAGGAGATAAATGCATAAAAAAACAAAACAAAACACACACACCATAAAAAAAAAAAACACACACTACTTTGTATTGAATCCCTCTCATCAAGCGAACAATACAAGTATGAACCGTCTGTTCCTCTGTACATGACCCATGGTCACAGACGTAGTCATGAAATTACGAGTGAAGCAGTGCACTCTTATGTCCACATCTGCTAATGCGCATGCCCGGCCCGAAACATGTGCCCTGTGGACAGCGTCGCAGGACAGACACTGCGTCATGTAGAACAGAGTTCATGTGGGTGATGTGACATTCAGATCACCTGCTGCGTGTTATGATCTGACCGTCCGTTTCACCTGGGGCAGCCTGTCAATGTGCATGCTGTGCGCTCACTCGCTGCACCCCCTCGCAACAGTGATATACGTTTTTATGTATGTCCTCACGTGGACACACACACTGTCCATGTGGACACACACGTGACACAGTGGACAGTTGTAAGTTCATGTCCTTCAAAACACAGTACGTGTTCCCCAGCTGGGACGTCCAGAACCAGAGATCTCAACAGCAGCTGCTGTTGGCGGGCACACTCCCTGTCAGTTCAGCGCACACACCAACGTGTCTCTGTTATGTGATCATTATTTTTTAGTTATTTATTATGTAATTGTTTATGTAGGTAGTGTAGCACTTATTAATATACCCGTCCTGGCTGTAGTCTCTGTGACACGTCCTAAGCACTGAGCCATCATTTATGTATCTGGTGCCTTCTTGTGCTGTGTGCATTCAGACCTGGCTGTCTGGCCCTGGATGTGTTCATGTCTGTACATAAATAAGCATTTTATGCAAGTGTACTCCCTCCCCACACGCCACGTGTTTCGGGGAGGAGCGGTGAGGGGACGACACATGCACCACGTGTTGCTTTTTTGCAACACTACACTCATGGGGGCAATTAGACAAATTTCACATCCAGCTTGAAAGTGACCCTCTGCTCACCATTTTCATGCTAACAGCACGAATGGCCACACATTTTCTAAGTGTCAGCCAAGTGGTGTTGAATGTTAGTGTGTGTTACCTGCAATTACCTGGAGGTAGCTCAGATTTTTCACGAATGACATGCAATTCCTCCTTCGTGCGCTAGTTGGTTTAATTCGTGTTATGTGTAAAGGGGCCCTTTCATTTATCATATTTCTGTCCCTTCCCCGGCCAAGGTTACACTTCTATGGGGATTTTAGCTTTTTAGGATGCAAGTCTGTGGCATTCCACTGTGTACTGCACAGCTCTGGCTGCCACCTCTCATCTATGTTAGCCACAGTATACACACAAGGAAAGGAGTCTGCTTACAGCAATTAAAGAACAAATTCCTTTGCCTTTTATCTTGCTTCAGTTGGGGTCACCACAGAAGATCTGAGGTGGATCTGCATGTTCATTTTGCACATTTTTTTTTTTTTTAGGTCCTGAGGCTATTCCACATTCCACAAACTCCACTTGGACAGGGATGGCCTTGAACTGGGAACTTTCCACACTTTGCAGTCATCCAAGACTTAACATCATTTAATCAATCAAAATGTTTGCACAGAATCACTGAATGTTGATGTTAGGGGCAGATAAATCTAAACATCATCAGCACAGCAATGGAAAGACAGATGACACTTCCTAAAAATTGGCCCTAATGGTAACATGTACAACGGGACAATTGTACAACAGGGAAATCTCAGACATGAGCCAAATGTATTTAGCCCAAGTTGGTGGAGAGACTGTTCTCCTACATCACTGAAATGACACCACCATCCATGGGTGGTCAATGTAAATAATCAGTTAGCTAACAGATAGCACTGGTACCACAGTCTTTTATACAAAGAGACTGATAGCGTGTTTTTGAAAACATGGCTGTGATTCGTCCATCCGCTATTGGCTATCACGCCACGCTCTGTGATTGGCTGTGGCGTAACTGCCGAAAATGTAAGCTGGTTCCACTCCTCCAGAGACTGTGGTACCAGTGCTACGTTATAAACAAAGGCTGCAGCCAATCAGAGAGTGGCATGTCTCAGCCAATCAGCAAAATGACAGAATCCTGACTAAAAGTCACGTGACCAAATAACCCGATACTGACTCCTTTGCATTGGCTGGAGGAGTGGAACCAACTTAGCTAACAGATAAAAGCATGAGATGGAAATTAAAACTACTACAGCTAATAAACAGGTGGAAAATATGTCACCATTGTTGCTGATTCTTAGTTTCCAGTATGAACACAGATGATTTATTAACATAATAGGCACACCTACAGGTGACAGGGAGTGTGCCCGCCAACAGCAGCTGCTGTTGAGATCTCTGGTTCTGGACGTCCCAGCTGGGGAACACGTACTGTGTTTTGAAGGACATGAACTTACAACTGTCCACTGTGTCACGTGTGTGTCCACATGGACAGTGTGTGTGTCCACGTGAGGACATACATAAAAACGTATATCACTGTTGCAAGGGGGTGCAGCGAGTGAGCGCACGGCATGCACATTGACAGGCTGCCCCAGGTGAAACGGACGGTCAGATCATAACACGCAGCAGGTGATCTGAATGTCACATCACCCACATGAACTCTGTTCTACATGATGCAGTGTCTGTCCTGCGGCGCTGTCCACAGGGCACATGTTTCGGGATTAGCAGATGTGGACATAAGAGTGCACTGCTTCACTCATGTAATTTCATGACTACGTCTGTGACCATGGGTCATGTACAGAGGAACAGACGGTTCATACTTGTATTGTTCGCTTGATGAGAGGGATTCAATACAAAGTAGTGTGTTTTTTTTTTTATGGTGTGTGTGTTTTGTTTTGTTTTTTTATGCATTTATCTCCTTGTTGATTTCAGGCATTTTACGCACCTTTTACAGGATAACAATGGTAGCACAGTGGTAAAGTTTCTGGCTGACAATCAGAGCTTTTGTAAATTGCAGGTTCGAATCCCATGGGTGGCATGTATTTTTCTATTTATTTATTTTTTCCACAGCAGCAGTTGTGGTTACACATGCTCCAGTTGCTCGCACTATGTTCCCACTGCGAGCGTGTACAAAACTGTCGCAGCGGGATCGTTCATGCCTGCCTGACCACGTGTCCTTCCCAATGTTGGCTCGATGTTTTCGTGGTTTGCTCATACGAGGTGTTTCATCATGATTCGCCCTGATTTGTACTTATTCGTACTATGTGTGAAGGGGCCCTAACATTTTATTTTTATTAGGCAGTGGATGTTTTCTTTCTTTAAACGTGGGCCACTATAAATGTTTAATCATTGTGTTTTATGTGTTAAAGAGAACTGAGTGAAAATAAAGAAGTGCATACCCAAACAGCACACGAGGAGTGAATCAGATTTATGTGGCAGGGAATCCGATTTATGCATGTCTGCATTGATTGCACAACACTGGGCAACACCCTGTTTACACTGTGGTTTGCAATCCATCTTAAGATAGAGTCCATCCGGATTGCTTTCTAACCAGATACTGTTCAGACTTGTTTTTCAAATCTGGCTCATCCTACTAGGCCATTTAGTCTGGGGTTTGCAATCCAGCTCGAGCCGTAACCTGCACCAGAGTGGAAAGTTTAGGTTCAGTGCTATTTTACACGGAAAATAAACTGGAAATGAATACCAAACAACAAACTATTAAGTTTTGTCCCTGAGACTTCTTTGACTTGAGCCTAATTCCTTGACATCGTAACAAAATTCCAACTTACTTGGTTTTCCACAGTTTGTCACTAGTGGCCATTTTGAATAATAAATCCATAGACTGTATCCATAAATACTCATGACAAGATTGTTTAATGTAAGCACACTGAGCGTAACACTCATAGGTTTCCAGTAACACTCTGTTATTGGAAACCTATGATTCAGGCAGAATCCATGATCATCATCATCAGAAAAGCAAATGGACATGCAGGTTAGAGAGGCAGATACAGGTCTCACGTCTCCCCCCTTTTCATCACATTCAACATTGTACAATACAAGTGTGGTAGTGTGGTCACTCAGTTTAGTTGTAACCAATTTCAAAACATTAACCATTATGCTCAGCCATTAATTACTAAAGCTAAAACAGCCATTTAACCTTTTTTGTTTTGTTGCCATTTATATTTGGTGTCAGAACTGAAATGCTTTGAGATGGGAAGTCAGAATTTTCCAGCTGAAAATTGTGACATTCCACCTGGTCTGGAACATAGCAAAAGGTTATCGAATGCTTTCTCCCTTCATACAATTCCTTAAATAAATAAAATGTAAGTAAAGAACATCTGACGTGCAAGTAGGCCAAAAATATAAAAACTGTTTGACAAAGGCTGACATCCAAGCATGGTTGTAACAATGAAACAGACCCAGTAAATATTTCTTGCTGTTGACTACTGATGTGGACTTTGTCCTCAGTGTACTCCATTAGCCATTAACCTGAAAACACACACCCACTACATATCATACCCCCCACGTAAGCACCAACAAAGCCTTTCAGAACTTGCTACTTTTCCCCCTTTAGTGAAACCACAAAGAAATAGAAAGATATTTGTAGCATCAAATCATGACATTTTTATTCTTTCACTTTTATACATGTAGATGCACATGACAAACTATAGATAACCCTTATTAGGAAGTTGGTCCAGGTTTGAGACTTCAGCTTTAAAAAAGTATTTTGTATATTATATATAACAAAACAGACACAAAACACTGGGAAATTCTCAGTATGAAAAACTTATTTCCACAGTCTGTAGGAGTTCCTCTGCTACTGCCTTCCACCAGAGGGTAGGATGTATTATGAAGAGGATGGAAGATATCAGTTTGGAACCATGTCTCTTGAAATGATGAAACACCAAGACTGTGGTGACTGGTGAGGTGCTGAGAGGTCATCTGGTGCATGGCAGTGTCCAGCTCTAAACCCAAGGTGGCTCATTCAATTGGACAGCTGGAACATCCTTTCTCTGACCATCTTGTACTGCTGTAGAGGCAGCTTGAAATCTTAGCATTGCAGGGGCTGTGCTGACTGAGCTGTGAAGAACTGGACATGACCAGATGTCAGTGAGTGGATATAAGTAATTCTGATATGACCACACCTGTGGTTGATGTACTGAGAAAAACTCAGTTGCTGTGGCAGACTGCATCCTTCCCACCATTGGAAGGATGTCATCTCAATCCAAAAATGCATTATGTGGCTCATGCAAGCATTCTCCAGGTGTACTGTCTGTTGTCTCAGTCTATGCTTTGACTGGGGTGAGTGATGCCTTGGTGATGGAAATTATGGAAATTCTAGGCTGTATAGGGAGCTGATAAAGCGGACTATGGTGTCACCGAGAGTAGACAAGGAAGAATTTGTCAGAGGTATCTGTGATCAAGTGACTCAACGGGCCAATCCAAATACACTCCCTTTGCCTGACCACTTCCCCCTTTCTCTTCATTTTGCAGATTCACCTGAATGTGGTCAGGCAAAGGGAGAGTATTTGTACTGGGCCAACATCTGAGATCTAGTGACCCTCAGCCTGCTTACACAGGAATCAAAGCACTTTGTTCATCAACCATACACATTGCCCTGTCGGTGCACAGGTCTGGGCTCTGTTTGGGCCACTCAGAGTCATTCACAGAGTTGTCCTGAAGTCACTGCTTTAATATCTTGGCTGTGTGCTTTGGGCCATTGTCCTGCTGAAAGATGAACCGTCACCCCGGACTGAGGACAAGAGCGCTCTGGAGCAGGTTTTTATCCAGGATGTACATCTTTCCCTCAATCCTGACTAATCTCCCAGCTTGTGCCGCTGAAAAACATCCCCATAGCATGATGCTTCTATCACCGTGCTTCACTGTAGGGATGGTGCCTGGTTTTCTCCAGGCATGGTGTCTGGAATTTACACCAAAGAGTTCAATCTTTGTCTCATCAGACCAGAGAATTTTGTTTCTCATGGTCTGAGAGTCCTTCAGGTGCCTTTTGGCAAACTGCAGGCAGGCTGCCATGTGCCTTTTACTAAGGAGTGGCTTCCGTCTGGCCACTCTACCATACAGGCCTGATTGGTGGATTGCTGCAGAGATGGCTGCCCTCCTGGAAGTTTCTCCTCTTCCCACAGAGGAAGGATGGAGCTCTGATAGAGTGCCCATTAGGTTCTTGGTCACCTCCCTGACTAAGGCCCTTCTCTCCAAATCACTCAGTTTGGACAGGTGGCCAGCTCTAGGAAGAGTCCTGTTGGATCCAAACTTCTTCCATTTACAGATGACGGAGGCCACTGTGCTCAATGGGACCTTCAAAGCAGCAGAAATGTTTCTGTACCCTTCCCCAGATTTGTGCCTCAAGACAATCCTGTCTCTGAGGTCTACAGACAATTCCTTTGACCTCATGCTCTGTTTGTGCTCTGACATACACCGTCTACTGTGGGACCTTATATGGGCTGTTTTACTGATCTATCAGCAGCAATGGTCATTTGGTTTGATATCTCCATTTGTTTACCAGCAGATCTGTACCAGATTTTACCAAAACATGTGTCATTTCCATGATGTCTGAATTTGATTGGCTGCCAGAACTATTATTTCTTAGTAGGTAACCACTAAATTGACTAATTTCCCTATCAAAGCTTACTGTATAACAATCTAACTTCCAGGATCATTGTCCAGTGGGGAAAGGACTTGAAACAAGCATTCCAAAATAAAATGTCTTGTCTGTCAAAAATGTCACATTTTCACATTGTCATTATGGGGTATTGTGCGTAAAATTGAGGAAAAAAATGAATTTCATCCATTTTGGAATAAGACTAACATAAAATGTGGAAAAGGTTAAGTGCTGTGAATACTTTCTGGATGGACTGTAACCCACTTTTAAATCCATTACTAAACCATCTCCTTACCTCAGTGCACCTTTCAGTTTCCCTGCACAGCTTTCCAAGGTGAGAGAGAGATAGAGAGTGGGTTGGGGCACTAAGGAAGAGTGACGCAAGTGAGAGAGAGAAAAAACAACCATCTTTTTATCAGCAAGCTGTGTGATAAAGGCTGCAGTCTAACTGTTAGTAACACTCATGCAGGCACTCAGTTATGGCTGTGTTGTTGTCTGTGTGGGTGGAGGCACTAATCTATCTGAGTGGTTTGAGCCAGTTACTTTTCACATTTACTGCCCCTACACAATTCACCTTAATGTCTTCCTTTGGTCTACTATCTATACATAAAAACTTTATATTGGGTTGTGTCCCCAAACTGTAATGGCTCTTCAGGGTTCTGTGTCGCATTGCTGTCCATAGCTTTGCTGCCTCCAGTCTTTCATGGAGATGTCCAAATAGCTCATCTTTTGTCTTCCAGGTTTCCTGTGTCCATGATGTGGCTTTCAGTGGAGAAATTGTGATGTTAACTTCTCAATCCCACTGCAATGCCCATCAGATCACCTCTCTCCTTAATCTTATCACTCAGTCTTGACAAATCTCCATACAGTTCTGCATTTGTCACCCTCTGCTCCAAGTGTCATTCAGCTCTTTAGCTAATTTTGGAGTCGCAATCCAGGCTCAACACCCACGCAGGAAGACTGACTCAACTATCGCAGTAAAGAGTCTTAATTTAAAACTCCTCAGAAGACTTCACGTTCATATTTTCTGGAGTTTATAGCATGCCTCATGTGCTGTAGCTTCAGCTGTTTTATGTCCTTTTTTCTGTGCTTTCCACCCAAGCTACTAAGCTACTTCACTCATCTTCATCCGCTTACTCCAATTAAGGGCCATGAGGTGGCTGGAGCCTATCCCAGCAGTTCCTAAGTAGTTATTAATATTAATTATTTTCCTCTGTAAGAGTACTGCTGCCACTTGTTCTGAGGTTGGTTGCTGTTTTATGTCATGAACTTTGTTTTACTTGAGTTTGAGGTGAATCAATACTTGTATACTAATGCATTGCCCGTGGGGAACTACAGGCTCTAGATTGTGTATGGTTTATAACAGGGGTGCTCAACTTCGGTCCTCGAGAGCTACCTTCCTGATACTCTTAGTTGTCTCCCTGCTCCAACACACCTGACTCCAATGAAAGGCTCATTAAAAGCCTGCTAACGAGTCTTTCACTGGATTCAGGTTTGTTGGAACAGGGAGACAACTAAGAGTATCAGGAAGGTAGCTCTCTAGGACCGATCTTGGGCACCCCTGGTTTATAAAATAGGTAAATGACATTTTCAAGGGTGGTCATAAATTGTGCAAAGTTTCTAGAATGAGTTAAAATTGTGTCCAGACTGTTTTTAGAACCTTCTACCTTAAACCTTAATAGTTTTTAGAAAAAGAACTGAACCCTTTAGTTCCTGTTAATTATGTATTTTTTATGTTAGCAGCCGGTCTGCTCTGTGTCAGCCTGATCCCGTCAGATCTCAGAAGCAAAGCAGTGCGGCATCTGGTTAGTACTTGGATGGAGGACCTCTTTGGAACACCAGCAGCTGTGTGCGTTTCTCCAGGTAAAACTGGAGTTGCGTCAGGAAGGGCATGCAGCATAAAACTTGTGCCAAATACCAATGCGGAACTGGCTGTATCTGCTGTGGTGACCCCGAACATAACGGGAGCAGCCAAATGGACAACAACGTATTTTATTTATGTTAATGACAGGGTTTTCTCTATATTATCAATATATATTATCAAATATTAATGTCTTTACTTTGACGTACTCTCTGTGATCGTGTCTTTGATTCTGTTCTCTATTTTTTATATATACATGTATGCATGTGTGAGAGTTCATGTACTATTATTCCTTTAAATAATTACTCATTGTCAAAGCAATCACTGTTCAAGTAATCATTAAAACTGCCACACGAGAAAGTGAGCAGATGATCTTTGGCTTAGTCAATGTGCAGACTGTTTTGCTAGAATGTGCAGACTGTTTTGCTAGAGTTATGTTTTTGCTAAGCGCAGATGTGCACCTTTAATTAACGGTTCAGCCTTGAGGGAAGAGCAGTGTGACCGGAACACTGGTTCAGGGCTGGACAGCCTAGGAGAATGAGGGCTCAAAGCCATAACAGTTTTCATATCAATATGAGACCAGACTTTGTGTCTTTCCATTGTTTTGTGATATTGTCACTCCTATATGCTTGTATGTAACTATATTCAATAAAAAGGAGAAGCAAATGGGTGGGGCCTTCAGAGCAGACGACAGTTCTTGATGAAGGAGCTCCTCGTTTGTTCTCTCCTGATCAGGAAAACAAATTCAGTGTCTTCTGGGTGATCATTTTCGGTGTGTGTAAACTGAGTTGTTATTTCCAGGTCCAATTCTGAACGACTGACATCTTGGTCCTTCGAGCCGGATGCCAAAAGACTGGAAACTCATCGGTCCGTGACGGAGAATGCCCGTGGAAGTCCGCGGCCGCGGCGCGGGAACCAGTTCCTGCAGACCCTTTTCTGGGGGACGGGTCTCCTCCCTAACGTGTCGACGCTTACCGGGGTGAAGGCATTCGAATTCAGCGACAAAGTCTGATCACGGGTGAGAACTGAATTTCTTTACGTGCACGTGTGTGCGTGTGGCCGGGACCACCGCGAGGAAAAAAACCCCGTAATGTCTTTCTTGGTTCGTCTCTTGGCTTAAACACTGTAAGATGTGAGGCAAAAGCCTGGCTGTAAAGCGTTAAATTTTACTCTCTGAGAAAGAAAGAGAAAAGTCAGGTCGCGCAGCAGTTAAAGACCATCTGTTATGGAGCCCCGTGCTCACGCTGCATTTCCCGCTGTGTCAGACACCTGATGTGGCTGTTGGCTCTAGACTGAGCCGGCAGCGGTTACAACTGGCAATTAATAAAGCAAAAGACAACTAAAAAAACACTTTCAGGTCCGGAACATCGCGTAAAAAAAAAAAAAAAAACTGTACAGTGTTAGGTCGATGAAACCTTCGGTGGACGAGCCGTAAAATTCTGATATAAAAACCGGTTGGAGCAGAAGCGTGATAACAGCGGAGCTAAAACGTGATAACAGCTGAAGCGCAGCGATGTGAATGTGATTGTGTGAGTGTGCTTTTATGAGTGAGAATGTGCGCAACTGAATCGCGGGGGCCTGTCACCAGTTTTAACCCCCTGGCAGAAACGAAGCCCTGTCTGTGAAGTAAGTTGTAAACGCTCTATACACACCACATCTGTTTGCAAGCCTACGAGTCTGAAAAGAAGCCCTAAGCAAGGTCACCCACCTCTCAGAGGTCGAAGAGGTGACACTTTTCAGACTGATCGGTGACCAAACAGTGAAAAAAGAACAACAGCCTGTTCATTTAGATCTCCCTATGAGATAACCCCACGAACAGCTAAAATGGGTAACAGTTGTTGTTCTCACAGCCAACATGACACACAGTCAAATGATGTTGGGTACATGGAGACAAAAGATCCAGCATCACCTGAACACTTAAGAATGTGGCGAGAGACAGTTAACTTCTTGGGAAAATTACAGTTAAACTCCACAACAAAGTCACTTAATACCATAAAAGAGAACACCAGTGATTTTACAAAAAGGCAAGAGAGATGTGGAGTGAAAAATACACCAGACCATGCTTTTGCCCCAAAAACAGCAGTTTTTAAACCTGCCGGAGCAGTCATAATGATGTGTGATGAAGAAGTGTATTTTGCAGGAAAGGACAAAGGTCAGCGCCGCAGAGCAGCCAGAGGCAAAGCCCGTGGGCATGAGATAAAGAGGAAATTGACATGTTGGAAGTGTGGGAAGAATGGACACTTTGCGCGTGAATGTACACACTCGCAAAGACAAGGAGTTCTTCATTTTCAACATGAATTTTGTTTATGTATACATAAGGTTGTAGTTCTCTCTTTTCTAGCAAATTATACTTGTCAATTTGCTGAGTGCTTAGCTCAGATAAGATAATTATAGTGGGCAATTTTAACATCCACACAGATGCTGAGAATGACAGGTCTCAACACTGCATTTAATCTATTATTAGACTCAATTGGCTTTGCTCAAAATGTAAATTAGTCCACCCACCACTTTAATCATATCTTAGATCTTGTACTGACTTATGGTATGGAAATTGAAGACTTAACAGTATTCCCTGAAAACTCCCTTCTGTCTGATCATTTCTTAATAACATTTACATTTACTCTGATGGACTACCCAGCAGTGGGGAATAAGTTTCATTACACTAGAAGTCTTTCAGAAAGCGCTGTAACTAGGTTTAAGGATATGATTCCTTCATGTTCTCTAATGCCATATACCAACACAGTGCAGAGTAGCTACCTAAACTCTGTAAGTGAGATAGAGTATCTCGTCAATAGTTTTACATCCTCATTGAAGACAACTTTGGATGCTGTAGCTCCTCTGAAAAAGAGAGCTTTAAATCAGAAGTGCCTGACTCCGTGGTATAACTCATAAACTCGCAGCTTAAAGCAGATAACCCGTAAGTTGGAGAGAAAATGGCGTCTCACTAATTTAGAAGATCTTCACTTAGTCTGGAAAAAGAGTCTGTTGCTCTATAAAAAAGCCCTCTGTAAAGCTAGGACATCTTACTACTCATCACTAATTGAAGAAAATAAGAACAACCCCAGGTTTCTTTTCAGCACTGTAGCCAGGCTGACAAAGAGTCAGAGCTCTATTGAGCCGAGTAGTCCTTTAACTTTAACTAGTAATGACTTCATGACTTTCTTTGCTAATAAAATTTTAACTATTAGAGAA
Source organism: Thalassophryne amazonica (assembly GCF_902500255.1). Classification (NCBI taxonomy): domain Eukaryota; kingdom Metazoa; phylum Chordata; class Actinopteri; order Batrachoidiformes; family Batrachoididae; genus Thalassophryne; species Thalassophryne amazonica. The sequence continues at coordinate 81,814,914 of NC_047109.1, read as the reverse complement.
AAAATTACTCATAACCATCCCAAAGACATATCGTTATTTTTGGCTGCTTTCAGTGATGCAGGTATTTGGTTAGACTCTTTCTCTCCGATTGTTCTGAGTTATTTTCATTAGTTACTTCCTCCAAACCATCAACATGTCTATTAGACCCCATTCCTACCAGGCTGCTCAAGGAAGCCCTACCATTAATTAATGCTTCGATCTTAAATATGATCAATCTACCTTTATTAGTTGGCTATGTACCACAGGCTTTTAAGGTGGCAGTAATTAAACCATTACTTAAAAAGCCATCACTCGACCCAGCTATCTTAGCTAATTATAGGCCAATCTCCAACCTTCCTTTTCTCTCAAAAATTCTTGAAAGGGTAGTTGTAAAACAGCTAACTGATCATCTGCAGAGGAATGGTCTATTTGAAGAGTTTCAGTCAGGTTTTAGAATTCATCATAGTACAGAAACAGCATTAGTGAAGGTTACAAATGATCTTCTTATGGCCTCAGACAGTGGACTCATCTCTGTGCTTGTTCTGTTAGACCTCAGTGCTGCTTTTGATACTGTTGACCATAAAATTTATTACAGAGATTAGAGCATGCCATAGGTATAAAAGGCACTGCGCTGCGGTACTTTGAATCATATTTATCTAATAGATTACAATTTGTTCATGTAAATGGGGAATCTTCTTCACAGACTAAGGTTAATTATGGAGTTCCACAAGGTTCTGTGCTAGGACCAATTTTATTCACTTTATACATGTCTATCCATGAAGCCAGAGGACACACACCAATTAGCTAAACTGCAGGATTGTCTTACAGACATAAAGACATGGATGACCTCTAATTTCCTGCTTTTAAACTCAGATAAAACTGAAGTTATTGTACTTGGCCCCACAAATCTTAGAAACATGGTGTCTAACCAGATCCTTACTCTGGATGGCATTACCCTGACCTCTAGTAATACTGTGAGAAATCTTGGAGTCATTTTTGATCAGGATATGTCATTCAATGCACATATTAAACAAATATGTAGGACTGCTTTTTTGCATTTGCGCAATATCTCAAATTAGAAAGGTCTTGTCTCAGAGTGATACTGAAAAACTAATTCATGCATTTATTTCCTCTAGGCTGGACTATTGTAATTCATTATTATCAGGTTGTCCTAAAAGTTCCCTGAAAAGCCTTCAGTTAATTCAAAATGCTGCAGCTAGAGTGCTAACAGGGACTAGAAGGAGAGAGCATATCTCACCCATATTGGCCTCTCTTCATTGGCTTCCTGTTAATTCTAGAATAGAATTTAAAATTCTTCTTCTTACTTATAAGGTTTTGAATAATCAGGTCCCATCTTATCTTAGGGACCTCATAGTACCATATCACCCCAATAGAGCGCTTCGCTCACTCTTACTTGTAGTTCCTAGGGTTTGTAAGAGTAGAATGGGAGGCAGAGCCTTCAGCTTTCAGGCTCCTCTCCTGTGGAACCAGCTCCCAATTCAGATCAGGGAGACAGACACCCTCTCTACTTTTAAGATTAGGCTTAAATTTTCCTTTTTGCTAAAGCTTATAGTTAGGGCTGGATCAGGTGACCCTGAACCATCCCTTAGTTATGCTGCTATAGACTTAGACTGCTGGGGGGGTTCCCATGATGCACTGAGTATTTCTTTCTCTTTTTGCTCTGTATGCACCACTCTGCATTTAATCATTAGTGATTGATCTCTGCTCCCCTCAACAGCATGTCTTTTTCCTGGTTCTCTCCCTCAGCCCCAACCAGTCCCAGCAGAAGACTGCCCCTCCCTGAGCCTGGTTCTGCTGGAGGTTTCTTCCTGTTAAAAGGGAGTTTTTCCTTCCCACTTTTGCCAAGTGCTTGCTCACAGGGGGTCGTTTTGGCCGTTGGGGTTTTTCCGTAATTATTGTATGGCTTTGCCTTACACTATAAAGCGCCTTGGGGCAAGTGTTTGTTGTGATTTGGCGCTATATAAATAAAATCGATTTGATTTAAATTTTTCCTTTTGTTCTGTTGTCGATTTTAGACAGATTATGTGTAATTATTGTGAATTGTTTTAAATAAAACTGTCAAGGTTACAGTTGCTGGTGCTCCAACATTTTAAAGTGTGGAGTTAAGATACTGAGAAATAAGTGCACATTAATCAATTTTGTACGCGCAGGGGCGGTCCTGGAGGCGGGCCGACCGGGCAGCCGCCCGGGGCGGCACGAGTGTGTGGAAAAAAAAAAACTCTCCAAATAAAACAAATAAATAAAACCGGGGTGGGGTTGGTGTCCTGACAGGGGAGTTCGTGGTTACATTACCGCAGAGCGCCCCCCCCCCCCCCCCCATCTCACCTCTCGCGTTAGGTGAGCAACGCTGCACAGTGCAGAGTTTGTGCAGGGGGAGGGGGGAATCATTCAATGTTTGGACGAGGAGGTGGTCGAACCGGAGTAAGACATAATCATGGATAGGAAACGATCAAAGCCATCAGGTGCCCAATTTCCAAAGAAAAAGAAAGAAGAAAAGGAGAAAAAAGCAAAGGAAAAAGGTATGTATTGATTTACGTATTCCCGCAGCTTCACAGTACTTTTCCACAGAGTTTAATAGCGAAGCAAAGACTGCAGCGAAACAAGACAAGTCATTGGATAAATGCTGGGCTTTGTCCCGCCCATCGGACGCTCAGCGTGTCTGGGGGTCTATGGGGCAGTGGGCTGGCCTCGGCTGGCCCGGACGCTCAGCTTCTGCATGATTGAATGATCTGTCTGAGGCTGAATCCCTTTTTGATTGACAGCAAAATGAGCGAATGTAAAAAGCGATGTAAACATCCGTGGGAGCATTTTTTAATTTTCATTGTGTTCTGAGTTGAACCGGAGACTTTCCTAATCCTCTTGGCGGCATTTTCTTTGTTAAAAACGATTAGCGACAAATCGAGCTTCTATTTCTGGTGTGTTTTTTTGTAGCTGCTTGTGTTTGGAGACTGACTTCTATCACTCTTTCTGACTTCTATCGCAGTTTTTGTCCCTACCGAGCAGCGGGTGCTGCTGAGCTCCTCCACCGTCACAAAGCACTCACAGGCGGACACACTTCACACTAGCCTCGCGCCAGTCTCTTTGATAGTCTTCCTTACGAAGAAGCCATGGCTGCTGTCATGGCTTCAGCTCTCAATGGTTTGCAGGCCAAAGTTAAAGCAATAGCCCCCAGTGCAATGTTTGTGCATTGCTATGCACACAGACTAAATCTGGTTCTGTCTCAGGGGGCTAAATGCTTATCTGAGTGCAGAATATTTTTTGCATCACTCTCTGGGTTTGCCACACTTTTCTCAAAATCCACAAAGAGGATGTCTTTTCTTGAGTTTGCAGGCTGCTCAAGCTTGCCCAGAAATGCTCCTACTCGATGGAATTTCACATCACGGATAGTGAGCACTGTGGCAAACAATTATGATGCCCTCCTGCAAACTTCTGTATATAGACTGTTTTCCTCTTACTTCTTTTGCACTTCTTGTTATTTATGACAAATTATTGTGGTTTGCCATTTTTGCCTTATAGAGTGCTAACGTCTTCACTTGTTGCTTCCTGTTACTTATGATACACAATAGTGTTTGTTATTTCTTCTTATGTGTATAGTAATGGGTATAGAATTTACCTCTGTCGTTAGTTCATTTATTTATGATACATGATTGGGCTTTACCATTTTTGCCACTTTAATGTATAGGTTTTTTTGTACATTTTTTGTCACTTCGTGGTATTCTGTAATATACAGATTGTTTAACTTCTTTTGTTATTTATATGGTGTGACTTTAATGGAGGTTTAAGTCTTGTTCATTATGGTGAATGGTACTCTATGATAATGCAAAGTGCACTCTGTTGGTAAAACTGAATGACATGCAATATTTTGACCATCAGGTGGTGCTTTCTGAAATACCTGTACTGTACATAGTTGTAATGTGAAGTCACTGAGTCTTTTGTTTTTTAAGTTCAAATCTTTATTGAAGTAATTATTGTTTATCTTTGTGTTTGTTATTGCAGTAAACATTAAAACCGGAAATTTGTTCTTGAAAATAGCTGTTGTGAGTTAATTTGTGGGATTGTGGGTGTTCTGGACGAAGTTAGTGTTTTCATGGGTGGTGGGGCGGAGGTGGTGGCCACGTTAGTGTGCGGGGGGGCACGCAGGGGGTTTCGCCCGGGGAGTAAATCACTCTAGGACCGCCACTGTGTACGTGTATATGAGTGTGAGTTGGTGTCCAGGGTAAAAGATAGAGTATTCTGAGGGAGAATTCTGAAATAGATCTGTTGATGAAATAAAACTTTTCAGCTTGTTAAGATGATAACTCAAAGACAATAAATACTATCATCTTCCTACTTTCCATATTGAATGATCATATAACTGGGATGAAGTGGTTAAAATATGGTTGATTTTTGTACACTGGATAAGGTGTAAAAGATGGTTAGTTTCGCCTACTTAACAGATTTTAAGTAAAGCTGATCAAGATTATATTCCAGTAGAGTGATTAACGACTGGATTTATTGTTGTGTGATATATTTTTGTGTGGTGTTGGTTTGAAATTTGTGTGGGTTGATTCTTTTCTGTCTGGGGAAAAAGAAGAAAATTCAGATTGACGGCTTCAATTAAACATTGCAGTATTTGACCAATCTTGCCTCAGTAATCATGAATGAGCTACTGTGGAACTGACCAATTAGCTCTAAGTTCCAGCGGGTATTTATTGTCCGGAAACAGGCTCGTGTAAGCAATGAAGACTTTGGGTTCTAAAACATTGCTATGAATCAGTTATTAAATACTGCTAAAAGATTGAAAAATTGTTGATTGACTGATCCACTAATTTTTTGATGGCACATAACAGACAGAAGGGAGCAGTGGTTGTGGTAGATTCTCTGAGGACTATTAAAAACTGATTGTGAGACTGTGATTGCATACCCGGTTCTTGACCTCCGGGCCCCAAACAGCCTGACAGGTTGGCGAAAGAGAGAAAAAAAAAGTCTCCTATCACTTCACTGTAATTACTGGTTCCGTTGAGTTCTATGTGTCTACATGTGTGTATAATATGTTGTGTGTAATGTAACACAGGTCTTCTTTGGACCTGTGGGTGTTTTTGGGGTTTTTATTTGAGAAGAGTTGGGTTATTTTGCTTGTTGTAGCAGTTGTGGGATTTTGTTCTTGGTCTGGGGTGTTGGAGGAGGAGCGTGTATACACACAGCTGCTGAGGGAAGCTCTAAATGCTCACTTCCCTCCTCTCCCTGCCGCTCCACACCCCCACAACTTGAGGGAGGATTTGAGAAACACTGCAGCAATATTTGTTGTGCTTTAACACATGAAACACAGGGGTTTTACTAGTGTTTTAAAAGTGTTTGTTACTGTTAAATTTAGAGAGATATTGTTTATTTGATGTAATCAATTCCAGCTTTAATGTTGTTTTGCATTACGTTGGATTGACTTTACCAAATACATTCAGTGTTCTTTTTTTTTTTTTAAGTGTGGTTTGTTTTGGGAACAAAGTGTAATTTATCACTCCAGCCGAAGAGCAGAGCAGAAGGTTGTACAGTGTGTGAACAGTAAAACTGGGTTGATTATTGTAACATGTTTATAGTGCTCCTGTTGAAAGCATTAATGTTGGTGAGGGTGAATTGACAGCAATGTAGAAGCAACAAATAACTCAATATTTTGATCATCCTGTGTTCTGATTGAAATAATGTGAACTCTCATGAGATGCAACTAACCCCTGCTGCAAACCAACCAAGAAGCTGCAGGCTTTCATAAAGCATTGATGACCATTGAAGTGCTTATTAATTATTATTTGATGTATGATTAAGTTAGGCCTTAAAGGATAGAGATTATTGGACACCTTTTCACATGATTATTGTCCATCCTGACCCATAGTTATTCCTGCAAACCAAACATTGTTTATGTATCTGATTCTGTCATTATTTCTATTTAGGGCCCAAGTAGGCAACGTCCTACGAGGACCCTATTGTAATTGCACTGTTTATTATTTATTAGGGCCCGAGTAGGCAACGTCCTACGAGGACCCTATTGTAATTGCGCTGTTTATTATTATTATTATTATTATTATCACCCACAGACAATACTGACCAAAAGTTATCAAAAGCTTTTCTTTATGTGGAAGGGTGTGGCCGCTATGGTGCCGCCATTTTGACCCTTCGCCATGGAACATTTTACTTAAACAGGTACTGATGTCACATACTTAACACCATCAACTTCCTTCCACTTCTAAAACATGCAGAACAAGTTGGTGAACATAGGCGATGATCGCCGTGAAGTTAGGAGTAACGGCTTCTGTGTGGTGGCGTACCGAATAACGCCCCTTCGCCATGAAATTACGTTCTTCCCCTCTGTTTGTACACTGAGCACCCCCTAGTGGATGAACAATCAACATGTCGTAACTCATTCATGCATTGTGTGATTTGTTTAAAATTTTAACTGTGTGATGAGTGGTTACCCCTGCATGCACATGCCCACATGTGGTCACAAGGGCACCCACTGGCCTGGGTAGGCGGTCGCACAGAACGAGGGCCCGTATATGACTGCTTGCAGTCCTAGTTATTATTATTATTCTTCTCACTCTTGAAATCGAAATTTTGGCCTCTTCCCATGCTCAAAAACTCAAAGTTTCCAAAGTCGTCCAGCCGGATCCGAAATTCGCTATTTTGGGGGCGTCGCACATGGTCGCAGAAAAATCGCAAAATAGCGCCCCCTAGAAATTTTCCAAAACGCCTCCTCATTGGGCTTTTTTCGTCGTAGCCTCACGAAATTCGGTACACATATTTACCATGCCAGGACGCACGAAAAAGTCTCTTACCGTCATGGTGAAATATCGACAGGAAGGCGGCCATTTTGATTTTAAGTTTCGATTTTGAGCAAATTTTTGCCATTTTTGGTCATTTCCACTACTTACATTTGAACAAACTCGTCCTAGGGATTTCATCCGATTGTCTTCAAATTTGGTCAAAATCATCACAACACAATGGTGAACCAAAGTTATCAAAAGATTCTAATTAAGTCAAAAGGCGTGGCTGCTAGGGGTCGTCAAACGTTGGCAAGCTTTTCGGAGCACGCCATTTCACTTCGAACAGCTGTCATGCCCACATACTTCATCGTAGATCCTTCAAACTTGCTGGACATGATGAGGCTCCGCCCTGAACGTCTACATATCTTAAGTTCCCACCTGTGCCATAGCGCCCCCGGTGGTGGCGGGAAATGTCCTATTTTTACTTTAAGAGGTCCTGATGTCACATACTTAACCCAATAAACTTCATTTCACTTCTAAAACATGCAGAAGACGATGAACGCCGTGAAGTTAGGAGTAACGGCGTCTGTGTGGCGGCGTGACGAATATTGCCCATTCGCCATGAAATTACGTTCTTCCTTTTGACGGCTTTAATTTTGTCACATCATCATGAAAATTGATACACAGGTTGAGCACGACAACCTCTTACAATTCACAGGGGCGTCGCCCATGAGCGAGGCAAAATGCCTCAACAGCGCCCCTTGAAACTTTCAAAAACCCCTCCCCATAGGGGTTTTTTTGGACTAGGGAGATGAAAATTGGTACACATGTGTGACTTGCATAGATGTACAAAAAAGTCTCTTGCACCATTTGTCTACTCCAAACAGGAAGTTGGCCATTTTGAATTTTCTTGTAATTTTGCCATGATTTCCACACGTATTTGAACGAACTCCTCCTAGGGATTTTGTTCAATGCACTTCAAATTTATTTAACAGCATCCAGAGATGATACTAACCAAAAGTTATCGAAAGCTTTTCTCTATGTTGAAGGGTGTGGCCGCTGTGGTGCCGCCATTTTGACCCTTCGCCATAGAACATCAAGTCATGATAACTCCTTCATGCTTTGCCTGATTGACTTGAAACTTCACATGTATGATGACGGTTGGCCCCTCAACACACCTGGCCCCTCTGTTTGTACACTGAGTGCCCCCTAGTGGATGAACCATCAACATGTCATAACTCCTTCATGCATTGTGTGATTTGCATGAAATTTGAACTGTGGGATGAGTGGTTGCCCCTGTACGCACATGCCCACATCTGGTCACAAGAGAACACACTGCCCTGGGTAGGCGGTCGCACGGAACGAGGGCCCGTATATGACTGCTTGCAGTCCTAGTTATTATTGGTGTTTAAGCATTGATTAATCCAACAGATCTATTCTGGGATGATTTACTAAAAGATACTTCAATTCACTTTCAATGATCCTGCATGTTTGATGTTCTATTCAATTAAAACTTTTTGACATGACACCTCTTAATGGGTGTTCCCCCACCCCTTGAAACCCCTGCCCAGTATGGAAGGCTGCGAGCCCATGATGGGTAAGATCCCATCTTAAACCCTGGGACAACCTACGGCAGGCCCAGTCACAATTACTTGACCTTGTCTCTGTGACACTCTGACTCACTAGGACATGAGGATATGGCACTGGGGTACTGTGGTGGGGTCAAATTTGCCCGTATGCCTACATGGTAGGCAGTGTATTGATCTAATTGGAGTATTGGATCATTGTCAGGAATTGAATTGTCATATTAAGATTGGCCTGCACGTAATAATCTATATTAATCAATGCTTATCATTCATCCAATCAATCAATTTTTGCGAATTAATGCGTCACAATGTCCACCAAACCGCTGATGGTGTGTATGCCTAATCCTCAAACAAACCAGTCCTACCCCGCAGCCTTTTCAAGTGGGCAGCTATCCTAAGTCATGGACCATGTCACGTTTTTACGGCTGGGATGGTTGGGCTGGTTAATAATCATTTTGTGACGTTAGAATTTTAGGCATATGCAAAACATTACTGCAGAGCATGTTTAATTTGTGCAAAGCACAACCCTCAATACCTGTTTCAAACGATCCATATGGATTTTATTGAATTGAACCAATGTGAAGGGATGAAACATTGCCTAGTACTGATTGATGCATATAGCAAATGGGTAGAAGTGTACCCTGTTAAACATGCAGATGCTCAGACAGTTGCAAAGATACTTTGTAGAGACATAATTCCAAGACATGGAATACCTGAAACCATGTACACATTTTGTAAATAAAATCATCCAACATTTGAAAATAAATGCAAAAACACATTGTGCTGATCATCCTCAAGGTGCAGGTTTAGTGGCAAGAACAACTGGAACAATTAAAAGTAAGCTCAGGAAAATGCATGAAAAAAACAAACAAACCTGGGTTTATTGTTTGGATTTGGCGACACTGTACATGCATATAACACCCAGCTCGGAGACTGGCCTTACGCCATTTGAAATTTTGTATGGCAGGCCCTACAGAATACCAGATTTACAGAAAATAGCTGGGCCTGATAGTGAGAATGAGGGATAAGTTGATTACATGAGACGTGCGTTATCCCATAAGAATGTCATACACGCTAACAAGATATCAGACTCTCCTATTTCTGTGCAGGGCCCTGAGAATCAGATCCAGATTGGCGACTGGGTGCTGATAAAGACTATTAAGAGAAAGAACTGGTCATCTCTGAGGTGGGAAGGCCCATTCCAAGTGCTGTTAACCACCCCCACTGCAGTGAAAATCGCAGAGAGGTCATCTTGGGTGCATCTATCCCACTGCAAAAGACAAAGATACCTGAAAGATCCCGAACAAGACAAGGGGAGCGACGTGTAACAGTGACGGCTGATGGCCTATGGGCCCAGCAACGGCTGGAAGCACGTCGTAACAGAGACAGAGTGACCAGGAGCGAATAAAGACAGAGACCAGAGACTGAGGCAGACGCCAGGGTCCTGAAGCAGATGAGAAACCAGCTACAACCGGGGAGAATCCTGTCCACGTAATCCAGGATTAGAAGTAGACGGACTACCATCTTGAAATAAGAGCACTGAAGCTGACGAGACCAGACCAGGAAAAAGAAGCAGACGGAACTGCATCTTTGAGAACGGGAGACAAGAAAATCCTGTTCAATTCCTGTGCACCTGTGTTTGAAGAAAACGTCAAGAACAGGGCACAGGACAGAATACATGACATTATTTTAACTCCACTTGCAGCATGCTTTACACATACTGATGATAGTACAGATCTATGCACTACAGCTGAAGGGAAATAACATAAAAAGGAGTTCCTGATTCCCTCAGCCCCTTGCTGAACTGAACTGAGACTGAACTGTCACCTTCAGCCCCTAAGCCCAGACAAACTGAACCTTTTGAACTGTCACCAAAGAAAGAAGATGAGAACTGTTGTCTCTCTCCTGTCCCAAGGGAAGAAAAAAAAAGAGAAAACCTCAGGAAAGGGGGAGTGAGAGAGACATAGCAACAGGTTGTTCAAAATACTCTTTTAGCTATGGAGAGCTTTGCTGCCAGAGCAGGCTGCAAGCTTCACACCCTGCTGATGATTTTGACGATTATTGCTGTGATTGTGACATTTACTGTGTGGTGGTATGAAAAAATATATGAACCACTACAATTCAGACCAGAAGAAAGTGATACCTTTATTCAAATCTGGTGACAAGCATCTTTACTAACCATAGGCCTGTGTCTTTCTAGTGTCACAATTTTCAAAGATTTTGGAAAAACTTTACAATAACAGATTTACTGAACAACACTACCTGCTTAATGGTAGTCAATATGGGTTTAGATGCAATATAAGCGATTAATAAACACATGGAGTTTGTGTCGTTTGCGGAGTTTCTCAGGGTTCTGTGTTGGCACCAAAGTTATTCATATTGTATATCAATGATTTATGTAGTCTCGGATCTGTTTAGAGCAATCCTCTTTGCAGATGATACGAACTTATTTTGTTCAGGAGATAATTTGCAACAATTATTAGATGATCTGGGGTCAGAGATGATAAAGTTGAGGAGTGCATTCGGTATGAACAAACTAACTAAATTGGTCTAAAAACTAAAATAAGGTTATTTGGAAACCATAAAGAAGATGAACAAATACAGTTAAACATACACGGGGCAATAACTACAAAACTCCAGCATTAAGAACACTTCATAATGCGGGTTATCGGGATCATACAATCCACTGTTTATGAAATCAAAGATTTTGAAACTCCATGACATGATTTAATTTAAGACTGTTCGATTGATGTATAAAGTAAAAAATAAGCAAGTACCTTTCAGAATTCAAGGATATTTTATTCAAAGAGAAGGAATATATAATTTAAGGGGTTTGTATCATTTTAAAGTTGCGGGCGCAAGGACGACCAGGAAATGCTCTCTGTTTGTGGCCCAAAAATTGGAATACGCTACCTGAGAAACTCCAACGATGTCCAAATATCAGTTTAAATATTTATACAAAGAAATACTCTACTCTCTAAGTACTCTCTGTGATCGTGTCTTTGATTCTGTTCTCTATTTTTCATATATACATGTATGCATGTGTGAGAGTTCATGTACCATTATTCCTGATTCTTGATCATTTTCGGTGTGTGTAAACTGAGTTGTTCTTTCCAGGTCCAACTCTGAACGACTTTGACAGTTAATTTACTGTCTTGATGTATTTATAAGTTGTTTAGGTTCTTGTTATCATATACACACCGTTATTATTATTATTATTGTTATCAGTATTAGTACTTCTCTTTTGTCATTTGATTTTTAAATGGACCACAATGGAAATTAGTGTTTTCACTTTCTTGTGTCATCCATGTATTTTAACATATTTACAATTAGTTTGTGTACTTACATTGAACATACTAAGCAAACGCACACATGCACGCACGCTTTTAATATATAGATGATTTACTGCCCCCTGCTGGATTGGCGTGAGTCCAGAATGTAAATATCAATGTTCATTGTTCAGTGTTGTTAGATAATATATGTAGCTTTTCTACAAATATTAGTCCTATCAATGTTCGGTTTTGGCGCTGTTCATCCTTGATCCACCCATAATGCATAAGCATACCAAATGGGAAATGTCAGCTATCCACAGTTTGTGCCTAATCAATTTTGCACGCACACACAGCCTTTTGTCTTTTCTGGATTCTGCTATAAGCAGCTGCTTTTAAATATGACACACAAGCAGAGATAGTGGCGGAAGACTTTAAAGGCACTACACCTTTCACTTATGGTACCGGGATCACGGTACTAAGTCACTGTGACAGCAACATAACACTTAACTAAACTCACTAAACCAACTGAACTACAAAAACACCTAAACCAATAACACTAATAACACTGTGAAACTAACATGAACCACAATAACAACCTTCAAAACCCCCAAACCCTAATCTCCCATGATGCATTGGAGTACAATGTCCACTGTTTACTGGTTAGCTAAAATCAATAATTTCTCAAAAAAAAAAAAAAAAAAAAAAGTTTGTCCTATCGACTTTCCATTTTCACAGTGTTCATCCTTGACCCAAAATACAAAGCACACCAAACTGCAACTGTCAGCTTTCCCCAGTTTCGTCATCAACAAAGCCATACACACGCATGCACACAGAGGGCACTTGGCTATATATCTGAAATGGTGGTAAAAGTTGACATAAATTAACTTAAAAAAAGAAAAAAAAAAAGAAAAGAAAAAAAGAGATGACTTGATATTGATGTCATCATTTGGTGCAGCTCAAATTTCATCAACTTCAGGAAACAATCTGATTAAATGCAATAATAATCATGCTAGCAAATCTTTCCTCTGACATTCCAAAGCCTAGGCACATGTGTAAAATGCAGTGAGCAAATAGGTGAGTCCTTCCCCCTCGTGTGTTACCAGACTAACATCATCATCTTGTAACTCAAATTAAAAGGCCATATAACAAGAATAAACAGATTAGATGCTAGCGACCTTTAGTGCACCAAATCAACCCACAAAGCAACTTTGTTTTACTGTTGTAATGTCCCATAGATGTGTCTGCCCCCTGCTGGATGGTTAGTTGATGCTGTATTGATGAGGATTCAAAGCAGGTGTAGCTGTCAGACATTTCCTGTAAACTAATGTACTAAACAAAAGTTAACCATTAGGTTTTGATTGTTTCATAGCAGTTACAGTCTAATGCCGCGTTCACACCGGGCGCGACCAGACGATACAAATTCGCGGGGGTCGCATGGCGACGGACTGCCTCCTTCGCCTGGTGTGTCGCTCTGCTTTTGCTGTGAAAATTCGCCCCGGTGCGTCATCAAATAGGAGGAGCTTCCATTCCGCTCGCCGGCTCCGATGTTCTGTCGAGATGAGGTGCGTCGTCGAGATGAGGTTCCTCACGTAACTGCATATGCTTGCACTGAAATTACTTGACGAAGTTTGGTTATTTTGATGGGCAAGTAAATAAATTGTTCATCCAAACGTCAACAGGCACAATATACATACATTTATGCTCCTAATGTAAAATACAAAAAATGTTTTACTTACTAGGCTATAAATACACTGAATACAATTAATAATAAAAAAAAAAAACGTTGAAAAAAAAAACAAAACAAAATGCGCATGCGCAGTTGCACGTCGAGCGAGTTACATCATCTCCCCATGTGCAGTTACGCGAGGCACCTTATCTCGACGGGTGACGTCTTCACGTCCGGGGCAGAGTGATGTGCACATGCACACGCATGCGCAGTAGCACCTTATCTCGACGTTCACCTCATCTCGACGGGACACCGGTTGTCAGTCAAGTTAACATGACGGACCTTGATCACACGGAGCGAGTTGTTGTGGAAAGCTGACAAATGTCATGAGACATTCCCAATTCAGGGAGTATCATTATTTGCTGCAGGAGCTGCGTCTGGATGATAGCTGCTTTCAGTGGTCCTTCCGCCTCTGAGGGACCCAGTTTGAGGACCTCCTGTCCCGTTCACGCGCGCACATGTAAACAATAAAAAAATAAAAATAAAAAAGAAACTATGCTGCTTGCTGCAGGGCTGCAGCTTGCTCTTCCCCCACAAACTCTGTCATAATTGTGTTTAGAAACCAGTCACCATTTGTTTTATTATACATCTGTGTAGTTAATAATATATTCTCCACAGACGATTCGTTCGCGCGTGCATGTAAAAAGAAAAAAAAAAGAAACTCCGCTGCTTGCTACAGGGCTGCTCCTCGCTCTTTCCCAAAAAACTGTTATAATTATGTTTAGAAACCAGTCACCATTTGTTTTATTATACACCTGTGTGGTTAATAAGTAAAATAATCTCCATAGACGATTTGCTCGCACGCGCACGTAAAATAAAAATAAACTCCGCTCCCCGCTGCTGTGGGACTGCTGCTCGCTCCAAAAACTGTCATAATTGTGAAATAAAGGACCAAAGAGACATAAGTCCTGCTCACAGGCTGCTACTGGATACGGGACATGTTCACATCTTCAGTCAAACTCCAGACATCTCCACGTCACTACATATTCAGTCCCTGATTGGTCATCGCTGCGCGACGAGACGAAAAAGTTCAGATTTTTCAACTTGGGGAGGAGGGCAACGCGACGTGATGCGACGCAATATCGCACCACAAACGCGCCAATCGCTAAAAATCGCTTAACTCGCGTCGCTTCATTCGCGTCCATCGCGTCACGCTGCGTGATTTGGCGCCAAAACGCGTCATTCCATAGGGATTACATGGCAATTCCGACTGGACTCTATTATTCTAACTTGACTCGGCACAGAGCTGTGCAGCGTGTCGATCTGTATGAACAGAACGGAGGACGATTCTCGTTTCTTTCTTACAACAAGACAGGAGTCCCAGTTAGTGACTTTAATCCGCACAAACGTGACTCATGATTGACATATTCAGTGATGAAAGTAGTGAAAAACAAAAAAACCTGAAACTCAAAATTACCCCCCAACACCACCCACACGAAAATTTTTTAATTCTAGAAGCTCTAAAATGTAATCTGGGACTATTCCCGACAATAAACTGCAGTGAGTGCAGCATCCATTTAGTGATAAAAACCCAACTTTCCTTATTCAAATTAATTTCAGTAGTATTCTGCACTTTCTAAGATGCAGCGGGTTTCTAGCTTGGCAGATAGTTCTGGAGGAAATCACTGAAGAAATTAACACATTGAAAATATGGTTTGACCAAAACAAATTGTCATTAAACTTACAGTGAGGAAAATAAGTATTTGAACACCCTGCAATTTTGCAAGTTCTCCCACTTAGAAATCATGGAGGGGTCTGAAATTTTCATTTTAGGTGCATGTCCACTGTGAGAGAAATAATCAAAAAAAAAAAAAAAATCCGGAAATCACAATGTATGAATTTTTTAATAATTTATTTGTATGTTACTGCTGCAAATAAGTATTTGAACACCTGTGAAAATCAATGTTGATATTTGGTACAGTAATCTGTTTGCAATTACAGAGGTCAAACGTTTCCTGTAGTTTTTCACCAGGTTTGCACACACTGCAGCAGGGATTTTGGTCCACTCACAGTGGACATGCACCTAAGATGACTCCTCCATACAGATCTTCTCTAGATCTTTCAGGTTTGGAGTTTCAGCTCCCTCCAAAGATTTTCTATTGAGTTCAGGTCTGGAGACTGGCCAGGCCACTCCAGGACCTTGAAATGTTTCTTACAGAGCCCCCCCTTAGTTGCCCTGGCTGAGAGTCACACAACTGAAAAGCCACCGAAAGCCGTCTGAATCTTCCGAATGGTGGAAGAGCTGGGCATGTCACAACATGTCCTGTGAGACTTCATCAGGAGGCGCTTTTGCTGCGCCATCAGCTTCGTGCCGATGAATTTCGCTGCAACTCTTTTCATGGCAAAATCGTCTGTCACAATGGAATGTGCCGAAAAAGTGCTGATGTCCACCTCTTCCGCAATTTCTCGGATAGTCACACGACAGTCCCACATCACCACAGCGTTCACTTAGGAAATGATCTGGTCATTTCAGCATGTTGATGGTCGCCCAGAGCGCAGCGCGCTCGCCACCGCTGTGCGGCCATCTTTGAACTGGTTGTACTGCTCCTTAAGCTGTGTGATGCCCATAGGATCGTCACTGAAACCCGTCTGAATAATCCGAATGGTTTCCAGCTGGCTGTCGCCCAGTTTCTGGCAAAATTTGATGCAGTCGCACTACTCCAGTCATTCCGCCATTTCCTAGCAAAGAAATAACGACGAGAGACTCCACCCATCCTCACACAAAGGCTGCTTACAAGCAAATGACGCAACCGACAGGCATGAAAAAATTCACACATGCACACGAAGGTTCAAGGTTGGCTCATGCAAACACAGGTGATTCAAATCCATCAGGTTTTTGAAAAAATAAAAAGGTCGGATACTTTTCTAACAGACCTCGTGTAAAAGTTGAGTGTTTTTTTAGGAGAATATCTGAAAAGTTTATGAATAGATATCTATTAGTGACACGTTAACAACATGGTTAAAAGTGCTTGTAAAAGTCTTTTCAGTCTGTGATGCGTGGCTCAACAAAGGCTACAATACATCTGAGCGGACTGGCTTAAAAATGATCTCAGAAGGTGATTTTCTTTCTCTCTCTTTTCTGTGCACACTTGATGTCAGACATTAAGCAGAGTAGGTCCTCATTAGTACTTGGCTGGAAGTTGTACACCTTTATAAAAATGAAATAATCTCATCTACCTTCATTTTTTTGCCCCTTTCACCATTTCAGAAGTGCTGGTTTCTACAGGGATGGCTAAGGGGGAACACATCTTATTGTTCAGCTGATGTGGGGTGGAAAATGAGGATGGCAACTCAAAGAATGCTGAAACGCTCTCTCCAGCCCATCTTGTCAGTGCAACTTTCACTGGTGAAAAATGAGGCCACATGTAACCCTTTTCTTTTTCTTTTTTTAAAATACGTTTTTCACTGATTTCGACAGTGACATTTATGATTCTGAGTCCTTGGGCTTTGAGATCAGGAGGCACCTGGGAAGACCTTATGGAGTTATGAGGTTGCTGAACAGAGGTGTTTGGTGTTACAGGAGAACAAATGATCCTAGTCTTTAGGGTTCTGGAGCTACCTGTCTTGCTGTATGGTTCTGAGATCTGGACGCTAACCAGCGACCTAAGGTAACGACTGCCTTAGGCCTTTGGTACAAGGTCTCTTCGGAGGATCCTTGGGTACTGCTGGAATGACTGTTGCAAATGAGCAGTTACTTGTAGAGCTTAGCATGAGTATCATATCAATATGTCTCATATTATTTCTAGCAATCATCACTGTCCCAGTGTGTTATTTCAGACTATAAACTCAGTTGTAAATCCATGCACCTCTGTTTTGATGGACGCTACAATCGCAACCTGTGAGGAGTTTCTTCAGTTTTTTTTATTAAGGTTTCATCAGTCAGACAGAACGCTGATCAGAACTGTAATGTTGAGTTGTCTGCTCCTCATGCACATTCTGCTGTGCTCGAGCAGTTTGAGCCCATTTCTTTTGCATCTCTTGCTGAAGTTGTGAAACACATAAAACCTACAAGTTGTCCTTCAGATGTTGTTCCAGCTAAGGTGCTGAAGGAGGTTTTTAATACTGTCTGGGCGGGTCTCCTAACTTTTATCAATGCTTGTCTTAGATCAGGGTCTGTTCCAGCTGCTTTTAAACATGCTGTGGTTCGACCTCTTCTTAAAAAAGCTCACCTGGACTCGTCAGTTTTATCCAATTTTAGACCTGTGTCTCATCTGCCATTTCTGTCTAAGGCAGGGGTGGGCATCGAGGGCCAAGACACTGCAGATTTTCCTTGCAACCAATCACCTCAGCAGGTGGGTTGCTGATGAGCTTCTCCCCTGATCATAAACACCTGGTCATCAATGAAATCACCTGCTGAGGTGATTGGTAGCAAGGAAAACCTGCAGTGTCTCAGCCCTTCATGGCACATAATTGCCCACCCCTGGTCTAAGGTTTTAGAAAAGGTTGTCTTTTTACAGTTACAATCATTTTTAGAAGACAATCTCATCCTTGAAAAATTCCAATCCGGGTTTAGATCGCAACACAGCACTGAATCAGCACTTTTAAAAGTTCATGATGACATCACTTTGTCGGTGGATGCAGGGAATCCTGCTGTGCTGGTTCTGTTGGACCTCACAGCAGCCTTTGATACTGTGGATCACACAGTACTTGTTTCCCAGTTAGAACATTTTATTGGCATTCAGGGTACTGCACTTAACGCAGTTTAGAGCATATGTGGCTGAAAGGAGATTTTCTGTCATGATTGGGGACCTCTCCTCATCAAGTGCTCCTCTGTGCTGTGGAGTGCTGCAGGGTTCTGACCTTGGGCCTATTCTATTTTCTTTGTACATTCTGCCATTGGGGTCAATTATAACCCAGCACAACCTGTCCTTTCATTGTTATGCAGATGATCTACAAATCTATCTGCCTGTGAAGACTAATGGGAGTGATGCTTTGTCATCATTATTTAATTGTATTTGCGATGTAAAGTAGTGGCTGTCCCAAAACATTACCTGAATGAGGGTAAAATGGAGATTATGGTGTTTGAGCACTCTGGCATACCAAATGTGGTAACACCAAATTTTGGTGCTTTGGTTAACTATGTAAAACCAGCTGTCATGAATTTGGGAGTGATATTTGACAGCTGTTTGAGGTTCAATCAACAGATAAACTCTGTTGTCAAAGCTAGTTTTTTCCAACTTTGCCTTTTGGCTAAAATAAAGCACTTCCTCAGTAGGCGTGATCTTGAGACAGCCATTCATGCTTTCATCAGCTCCAGACTTGATTATTGTAATGCACTTTATTCGGGCATTAATCAGTCGTCTCTTGCACGTCTCCATTTGGTGCAGAATGCTGCTGCTCGTCTTAACAAACACTTTTAGACGTGAGCATATTACGCCCGACCTGTACTCACTCCACTGGCTTCCAGTTCATTTAAAAATTTTAATGTTTGCTTTTAAAGCTATTTATGGCCTTGCACCTCCCTACTTGTCTGAAATTTTAACTTTGCGCACCTACAGTAGGACATTAAGGGCACCTGGCCAGCTTTACTTAGATGTTCCGAGGTCGAGATATAAACGCTGGGGTGATCATGCTTTCGCGGTAGCTGGCCCCAGACTGTGGAATGAGCTACCTCTTGAGTTAAGCACTATTCCTGACCTAGCACTTTTTAAATCTAAGTTAAAGACTTATTTATTTAAACTGGCTTTTAACACTTAGTGGGGACGTGACATGTTCTGTTTTTTATGTGCTGTTTTAAAATTTTATTCTATATGTGTTTTATTTTTGTGAATTTGTGTTTTTAATGTTAAGCACTTTGGATACCAGTCGGTGCTATAAAGCGGTTTATAAATAAATGTACAAATCATTTGTAATGTGAGGTGGTGTCAGCTTTGACATTTTGGCCATGTGGTGCGTTTCTCTATGTATGATCCAGCGTGCAGATGCATGAATGTTGAGGACCCGGTAGCTGGAGAAGGCCAAGGGAACGGCATGTTTCACCTGGCTGCCGCAGATAGACAGCTATTTTAGAGATGTGGGGATGCACTGGTTGTTAGCCTGGGTGGTTGCCCTCCAGGACCCAAGGCGGTTCTGTGGTGTTGTGGATGTGGCAAAGTCAGGGCATGCTCCCAGACTTGACTTGAGACATTATATGCCAAATCTTTCATTTTTTTAACCACTTGCATGAAATGAAAATGCATTTTCCAACACTGAAATAAGGACTTTGCAATGGTGAACATTTGGTGACTTTTACTTTGTGATGAACATGTCAGACCTAAATAAAATAAAGTGAATAATCACTGCATGAGCACTATTCTTTAAAAAAAAACAAAACAAAAAAAAAAAAACAAATCAACACCTCACCCTACTACTGTAAGCAAAAGTGAGAGTGTCTCTCATGGATTTCACTGCCAGTCATGTTACTTTACATTTATGCTGACTAACAACCTTCCTCTGGCATCAAACTGAGTTCTCCAATAGTAAATTCAATCAGTGCCACCTCCTTAACATCCAAGACAGAATGGAAAATATAATTGGCAGTCATGAGAGAACCCCTGCTGACTCACCAAGTAATGATTCTTGTAATCAGATCACACTGGCACAACAGCAAAGGCAGAGGGTTATTTGAATCTTAGTATGATGACATTAACTCTTCTCAGTACAAAAACACTATTTACGTGTGAAGACCGCATGCTTCCCTTCACCGCCACAATCTTAAGTCCATGCTCACACTAAAAACAGCAGACAGTTTTGAATTTTCCAGATTTACTCACTCCAGTGAGGGTTTTCCAAAAAAAGAAAAAAAAAAAAAAAAAAAAAAAAAAAAGTCATTTGGTGTGAATAACTGAAGTTAAACGTGAGCAGAAAGCCTAAAAAAAAAAAAAAAACCCACACACTTAAATGTTGATGGTGAAGTGTGCATGCATGTTTAAAAGCCAACCTAATCAACTATGGGACACTCTGAGACCACCATCAAGACCCAACAGTCCTGCCTGTAACAGTCCTTAAGTGGGCTAAGTACTGGCAGGAGCACTGTTAGGTCAATGGATATTGATGGGATCCATCACACAAATCTATATACAGTAATAATTTGAAGACTGCTCCTAGAACTGAACTTTGACAGTTACGCAAAACACAATGCTCAAAATCTGCACAATGAGGTGCAGGTTCTGACTGAACTTTAGGGTAAAAACCGCATGAAGTCAAATGGCCAACAAAATCTTGACATTAAATTCCCATGGAATTCAATGTCATGATGCGGAATTTCCTCTTTTTCTTTAAAAAGAAAACAAAATATAATCAAATAAACTATAAAGTAGGTGCCAGTCTTGACATTTTTCCCTTTAAAAAATTATTTTTGCTGTTGAGGTTTCCCTGTAATGTCACTGGGGATTCCAATAATGTATCCTTACATATAGCATTTGACTACTGTGCAAAACTACCCTTGTCAAACTACAACTACACAGGAACTGTGTTTGGATACATGCTAGACCTGCAGCACTGGCTGGCGGCCTTTACTAAATCATCTATTACATATTATATTGCCTCTTAAAGTGCAACAGACATGGTTTATGCTTTACAAGAGTCACTGAATAAATCCTGTACTTCATTTACATCAATCATTAAGAAATACAAACAGTATGGTACTGTGTGGTAAATCTGTGCCAAGTAGGCAGTTCTCAAATATTGAGCAACCACACTGAAAGGAGACTAGTGAAGGAAGCCACCAAGATGCCCATGACAGCTCTGAAAGAATTATAAGCTCTACCGATGTGAGTGGAGAAACTGGGAATGGTGCAACATTTGTCCGTAGAAATGAATGTATATTAACAAATGAAATGAACACAAAACATATCTTGGATTCATAGGGTCTGAAATGAAATACGACAAGTAAATGTATTGCTCCCTGTGTGTTTTTTTTATGCCACCCCTCCCCCCTTTTCTTTACATTTTCAATATCTTCAACATTTTTTGTTTTGGGGTTGTACACAGCCTGAAAGTAGTGTAACAACATTGGTAAAAGCAACTGTCAAAAGACACTAACATAGTTTTGTCCCTTCAAAGACAAGCAGCTAATCAGGCCTCAGAGAAATCATCTTCTCTGTTACATTCTTGATTTAATACCAGGCCATGTCCTTCTGTCCAAACTTACCACTGCTGCTTTCACACTAACAAACAGCTATTTATCCCTCTATCCAAACTCAGACAGAGCCAATGGCATAATAAACAGAAATTTCAAAGTTACTAAATAGTACACAAATGACACAATATTATGAAAACAGAAATATGCACCTCCTCCAACTTTCCACACACATATTTCTCTATTCTTCTTCCAAAGTGGTTGTTTAAGAGATTTTTCTATACTTGCATATTTTTTGCACCAGTTAAATGGGTCATATTGTACAAAATTTATGTTTATCCTTGAAGCCTGAAGTGGGTGAGTGCACTGTTCAGTTTTTATTTTTATTTTGTTCTTCTAAGTGGAGCTGGTAGGCTTTATTTTTATTTACGTTGAGAATCTGTCTTGATGCAAGTCTGTTCTGTAATGGAGCAGCACGCACCGCACTCGCAGTGTGCACACAAACCTCAGTGCTGACAGTCTGCTGTCTGATCACACAGATGTATTTCTTAGATTTTTCACAGTTATAACGATGACAACACTTAGAAGCCTGCACAAAGCTGAACATCTAGTAAACTGCTTCTAACAGGCTATGTTCGTGATTAGGGATGGGTATTGAGAACCGGTTCCTTTCAGGTATCATTAAGAAATGATTCAATCCACCAACACCGACTTGCCGGACTGACATGATGGCGCCAGCAGTGTGCACGGCGAAGCGTCTCTAAGCTCTCAGTTTTCTGTCATTGTTTTTTTTGCTTCTGTGGCAACGAAATGTTCAGCTTTCACTGTGTATGATCGCCAGTTACTTTTAAGTATTCGTGATGATTATGAGAGATTTTTAAAGCAAGTATATTTTGATGATTTTACTTCATGCCCACTACTACCTTTTCTCTCTGCGGTGCCAGATTACCTGAGGCGTGCACCTGCAGTTGTACCCCGGAAGAAACGACCAAGGAGACGGGGTAAACGAGGTGGAGTACTCGTGAGAGTAAGGGCTTACTTTCGGTCCCTTCATGGGCAAAATTCTGAACTGCAAAGCCTCTCCGGTAACGCGCTGGATTATTCCCGTCGCTTGTGACGGCACTGTTGTGGAGCAGTGCGCAACGGCGTTGGAGTACTTTCCTCGGCGACGAGTTCCAGACCGCGGTGTGGATTTTATGAATCTTCGATTGTTTTTCCGAGAACTAAGTTCACAGATGGCTGATGACTTCATCCTTCATCTATCTCTGATGAACACAAGGTCTGTGAGCAATAAATCTTTCATTCTTAATGACTTTTTTACATCCCGGAAGCTGGATTTTATGCTTTTAACAGAGACATGGCTTCGGGCTGGTGAGTCCTTCGCCTTCCCCCGGGTTGCTCCTTCTTCAGCTCCCCTCGCACTACAGACAAAGGCGGTGGTTTGGCGACAGTGTTTAAATCTGACTTTGTTTGCTGCCCGCTTCCCACTAAAGCCTATGCGAGCTTCGAGCTACAGCTCTTTGCAATCAGATTGGACATACCTGTCTTGTGCGCACTCATCTATCGCCCTCCTAAATTTAACAAAGATTTTATAAATTAGTTTTCTGACTTTGTGACAGGTATTGTTCTTAATCGTAATGCATTTTTAATTGCTGGGGACTTTAATATTCATGTTTGTTGTCCATCCAAGCCCTTGGTCAATGACTTTCTTAATGTTGTGGACTCTTTTAATCTTAAGCAGGCAGTAAATGTCCCGACCCACGACAAGGGTCATACTCTGGACCTTATCTTATTCAGTGGTCTAAATGTGAACGCCATAGAGATCTGTAACGCAGGCATATCGGACCATTTTCCTGTGCTTTTTTCTGTCGCGGTGTCCTCCACTATTAGGAAACAATGCATTCCGGCGCGCTATCTGCCCCGCTACTGCGCCACTCTTTTCTGCTGCATTTCATGCTTCTGAACTTAAGTCTTCCGATTCTAATACAAATATCGATGAGTTGGTTAGCTTGTTCAATACTACGTGTTCAGAGATTCTCAATGTTGTCGCCCATTTCACTAATCGGCGTGCAAAACGCTCAGAGCCATGGCACAATGATTTTACGCGCGCACGCAGACGGGAATGCCGCCGTGCAGAACGGAAATGGAAGAAAGATCAACTTCAAGTATCACTAGGGATTTTAAGACATTCACTTATGAATTATCAAGATGCTGTTAAGACCGCAAAATCAGAGTATATGGCAAATATTGTGTCTACAAATCTTCACAAACCCCAGGTTCTTTTTAATGTTTTGAACAAGATTGTTAACCCTATTGATTCAACTGGTACTGTTCCCTCTGTTTCTTTGTGTGAAAAATTTGTCAATTTTTCAGTGACAAAATTTCACTCATTCGATCTTCTTTGCCAACTGTCATCGCTGACCCCTGCATCATTCCTGCGTGCACAGCTGTTTTTAGTCAATTCAAGCCTATTTCTCTGTGTGAACTATCTAAAACTGTTCAAAGTTTAAGGCCTTCAGACTGTGCACTGGATTTCCTTCCTGCTAAGCGTTTGAAAGAAGTCCTTGATTCAGTTGGCCCTTGTATTTACAGCTGATTAATGCTTCTCTGTCTTCAGGTGTCATTCCTTGTTCCTTTAAACAGGCCATGATACAGCCCCTTTAAAAAAAAAACAATTTGGGACCCTGCTATTTTTTCTAATTATAGACCCATTTCTAAGACATATTTTTATCTAAAATACTTGAAAAAGTGGTCTATACTCAACTACAGTCACACCTTACTGCATTTGACATAACTGAAAAGTTCCAGTCTGGTTTTAAACCTTTGCACAGCACTGAAACTGCTCTTTTAAAAGTTTTTAATGATCTTCTTTAATCATGGACACTGGCAGCTCAGCTGTGCTTGTGCTTTTGGATTTAACTGCAGCCTTTGACACTGTTGACCACCAGGTCTTATTATCTCGCCTTGAATCGTGTGTTGGATTAAATGGCACAGTGCTCAAATGGTTTAAGTCCTATTTGACTGGTCGGTGCTTTTCTGTAAACCTTGGTCCCTTTGCGTCACAGAAAGCCCCTTTGACTTGTGGAGTACCTCAGGGTTCAATTTTAGGGCCAATTTTATTTTCGGTTTATTTGCTTACTTTAGGATCAATTTTTAAGAAATATAACATTCAGTTTCACTGCTTTGCTGATGATATGCAGATTTATCTACCTCTGAACCTTAAAACAAACTCATCTGCCATCCTACAGACTTGCTTTCAAGAAGTCAAAGACTGGATGTCTTTAAACTTTCTGAATCTAAATGAAAGCAAAACAGAGATTGTGGTCTTTGGTGACCTTGACCTTTCTGCCCTTGGTCCACTCGCCTCCTACTGTCGTTCATCTGCTAAGACCCTTGGTGTTTTTATAGACAGCTCTTTTAAATTCGAGAAGCAGATCAACACAGTGGTCAAAACAAGCTTCTTCCAGCTTAGACTTAAGTAAAATCAAGCGTTACCTGCCCCCAAATCAGCTGGAACAGGCTGTGCACGCCTTGATCACGTCTCGTTTAGACTACTACAATTCTTTGTATGTTGGTCTTAATCAGTCGTCTCTGCATCGTCTCCAGATGGTGCAAAATGCAGCTGCGCGTCTGCTCACTGGAGCCAAACGGCACCAACACATCTCTCCTGTTTTAGCTTCACTGCACTGGTTGCCTGTTGCTTTTAGAATTGATTTTAAGATTTTGTTGCTTGTTTTTAAATCAATTCACGGTCAAGCCCCATTCTATTTATCTGATATGCTGTCATTGCATACTCCAGGAAGAGCTCTGCGCTCCACGGACCAGAGTTTACTGGTCTGTCCCAGATCTAAGCTAAGGACCAGGGGAGACAGAGCCTTTGCTGTTGTGGGGCCCAAGCTCTGGAACTCTCTGCCATTGAATGTCCGACTGGCTCCTTCAGTTGACTCTTTAAGACTCTTTAAAGACATATCTTTTTGCACTGGCTTTTAATACAAGATGAGCTGAACACTGCCACATTTTTTACTGTCTTGTTGATTTATTTTGTTCTTGTATTTAACAATATAATTTTAAATCCTTTTATTGTACAGCACTTTGGGGCAGTGTTGACTGTTTGTAAATGTGCTTTATAAATAACCTGACCTTGACATCAATAACCTTTTGCTTAACGATTCCCTTATTGGTCCTTCAGAGAGGCCGTTGTTTTTGGGGGCGTTTGTGGAGAAAATGATCATTTCTCTACATTGCTTACAGACCCTGCAGCGGGTCTGTAATCAACTTTTCTGCAGTGCGGCTTTGCTTTGAACCTTGAACCAATTGAAACAGTGATTCGCAGCTCGAAGCAGTGCTTCGATCTACTGCTTCATTGATTTATTGTTTTACTTCGCTTTATCTTAATTTTCCCCTGCTAAAACTCTAGAGCATAGGTCTGAGTAATATTTACCTTTTATGTTAAACCGACCTGTTATTGTCTTCTGAAACAGTTGATAGATGTATTTTATAACTTAAAAACAGGACCGATGCTAACGCGTTAGCATGTCTATGGCGTTTTCAATGTTAATGTTAGCGTTAAGCTGTTCGCTTCTCAGCACTTGTGTGCATTTGTTTTCTGTACAATAATTAATGGCTCAGCGTTCATTGTCGTAAAAGAGTCAAATTGTATTTTTTTAAATGTATTTTTATTCATATATTATTAATAATAATAGCAACAGCAACAATAACAATTTAATGACACTCTGTTTCGGTCAAACCATATTTTCAATTTGTTCATTTCTTCAGTGATTTCCTCCAGAACTATCTGCCAAGCTAGAAAACTGCTGCATCCTAGTAAGAGCAGAATACTACTGGAATGAATTTGAATAAGGAAAGCTGGGGTTTTTTCCTCATGAAAAATGGATGCTGCACTCACTGCAGTTAGTTTGTCTGGAATAGTCCCAGATTGCATTTCAGAGCTTCTAGAATTCAAACATTTTCATGTGGGTGGGGTTGGGGG
The DNA here is from genome assembly GCF_902500255.1 of Thalassophryne amazonica. NCBI lineage: Eukaryota > Metazoa > Chordata > Actinopteri > Batrachoidiformes > Batrachoididae > Thalassophryne > Thalassophryne amazonica. The sequence goes on along the minus strand of NC_047109.1, from coordinate 81,788,550 downwards.
GGGGGGGGGGGGGGGGGGGGGTTATTCTGAGTTTCAGCTGATGTTCAAGAGATGAAACTTCAGTTACTAACTCAACAATAAATAAAACTACTTAATTCTTTCACCAAAACATCAAATCTAGGCTTGCATCTTAGATGTACCTTCTGGCAAATTGTAGCTGAACTTTCAGGTCTTCTTTTAAGAAAATCCTCCTCTACACCACTTCATCTGGAAGCTGTATAAAGGGATACAAAATATCCTCATATAAAAGCAACAATAATGATACTAATAACGATAATATTAAAGCAAACAGAGATCTGGTATCTGAATAGTATCTGTATCGGCATATATCCAAATTCAGGTATCAGGATCAGTAGAGTATGGTACAGTGGCCAGACGGAAGCCACTCCTTTGTAAAAGGCACACGGCAGCCCAAGTGAAGTTTGCCAAAAGACACCTGAAGGACTTTCAGACTAGGGCTGCAGCTATGGATTGCTTTAGTAATCGAGTATCTTTCACCAATAATAATTTGAATTTTGAACTGCGCACCACTAAAAACCAGGAACTTCTCAGCGAGTCCCGACATTGGAGAAGAAGGAGGAAATGACATCACTGCAGGAACAATACCTTAATAGTCCCATTAATTTATGGATTTCTACAGGCTACTGACAGCCCCATTTCCACCGAGTGGTTCAGGTCAGTGATGTACGTTTGTTATACGTGTGAGAACAGTTAACTCTCGCCGACAGAATCCTTTTGATTGGCAGGTGGATCCCTTTATTGACGAGCGCGCTCACACGGTGTCAGCGGCTTCTCCACAGTCTTTTAACTTGCGACGCAAACAAGAAAGACTCGATCCATCAGCCGCAGACGCAATGAACGGGTTACACCTGTAGCTAACTGTGTTGGCCGCATATCAGTACAGCAGAGACTCGAACCATCATGGACTTTTCTTCAGCCAGGACAATGAATTAAATTATTTTCAGATGTTTGCATCAGACTGAAGATGATCTCACTGAAACTGAGGTAAGACTATGCTATTTTCTCATTGTGTGAATGGCTTTAATATTTAATAATAGCTAACGTGGTACACTACTAACGTACAGTACACTAACTGTATTCAAGAAGGAAACAATATTTATTTTAAAATAGCTGATATTTTCAGTCCCTCGTGACATTTTTCAGATTTGAATGTACCCATTTCTCAGAAATAAATAAATAATCCACACCATTTTTTTTCCTGATGTCACAGGGAGTAAAACTATTATTTTTTTAATCAGTTGATTAGACCAAAGAGCTGGCAAAAAAGTATCACCTCCACCTGCATGCCGAAATCGCCTGCAGTATTTATTTTTTATTAATTTTATAATCACCATTCTGTGTTCTGAACTCTGCCAATATCATCACTGTTATCAGACTGAAGGTTTTCCTCCAAGGTTTAGTCTCGCTCACTGTGGTCTAAATAAGGCTCAATACCATAAGGCTGTGACCTTCACAGCTTATTCAGATACACGTTTAGATTGGACTTACAAAAAAAAAAAAAAAAAAAAAAAGCTCCACACTAGAAAAAACAATTGTCTGAAAACAGCTTGACCTTCGCTGTGTTTACAATTGATTTGAGCTTGAATCAGCAGGTGCTGTTCCGGTGATGACGTAGCAACAATATGTTGGGCTGAAATAGAGCACAGGCTTCAGACAGCTGTTTATCCTTCACCTACAGACTTATCGACTTTTATTGTTCAGGATTTTTTAAAATATCAACATTTTAGAATTTTTAGTGATTATTTGTGCACATTTTTTGGTGTCACCTACACTTTAAAGACATTTTGAGGCTGTAATTGCTGCCAAAGGTGCATCAACAAAGTACTTGAGCAAAGGATGTGATTTCAGTTTTTTATTTTTATTAAATTTGCAAAAAAAAAAAAAAAAAAAAAAAATGTCATTATGGAGTGTTGTGAGTAGATTTATGTTATCATTATGGGGTGTTCTGAATAGAATTTTGAGGAGGAAAACATTAATTTACTCCATTTTGGAATAAGGCTGTAACATAAAATGTGGAATAAGTGAAGCACTGTGAATACTTTCCGGATGCACTGCATGTCAAAAAGTACAACAGGCACTAGACTGCGGTACTTTGATTAATTCAGGAATGTGTGTGTCAGATCCCTCTCACAGATGAACAGCTGCATTTTGCTCAGTGAACAAGCTCAACGGATACCACAGGTGTTATTCCGGCTGTTGTAATATTCACTGTAACTTCCAGCATTATGTCTTGTCTGCCTGCAGATTCCATGTGCACAGTGTGTGTTCACATGTTTCCTTGCCAAAAATTCCCTTTACGGCACTTTAGTTTCTCTTAATAGCAATGTACTAGGTTCCAGTGCATCTCAGCCATTAAGGGAATGACCTAGGATGACCCAACCAGCTGATTTCATGTTTGGCCCAATCTGCAACATTGGAGCTCGCATTCTGACCCTATTATGGAAATTAATTTTCTTGAAAGCTGCTTGACTGGTCACTTGAGGCTGGCTCCAAACAGAGAAAATTCTCAGAGAAGCGCATTTTAAAATGTCCAACTTTAGAGCAGAAATAACATTGCCTGGCACAAAAAAAAGTTTTGGTCTTTATAATTTCCTCCTCCATGACAACTGTATGGAGGTGAATTTGTTTTTAAGTTCTTAGTTTAAGACATTTAATTAATAAAATTCTGTATAATTGTGGGTATGATTGCTCTGAATGACAGGGACTATGTTCACTGACTCCTCCTCCTCTCGTAGTCTCCCACCGAAACACTAATTTTTGTGTGTCTGTTTGGAGTATTTTATCACAAACTCTGGAATAATAAAGCTTGTTGTGCGGTGGAATGTCCTAACGGATCATCTAAGATGTCCCTGTTGCAATATTGATGCTGAGTTTAATAAACTCGTCAGTCATTCAATTGTTATACATTCTATAAGTGTCACACTATCTACCTTATAATTCAAGTTTTTAATCTACAAACACAGCTACCCTTCCTCCAGTCTTGTTCTTTCTATTTATACAGTTAAATTCATAACCATCCAGTTCAAAATCCACTCCTTTTGATCAGCAGTCATTTGAGTTGTGTCATTAGTATCTCCAGGTGTGAGAATGAGTTCTTCCAGACTGCGTCATGATTGTATGTTTGGAATTGAGTACCTTACAGTCCGTTTATGATGATCCTTGGAATTTGTCCAGTTGCTCAATGCTTTTGATGACAAAACTCTGACTTGCGCCAGAGTTCCGTTTAGTTTAATGAAAACTTTACAGTTTATGCTCCAGTGTTTTGAATTTTTCCTTGATTTTCAAGTATCGTGCTTTTCTGGTGATGTCAGCGTTTTGATTTGTCAGATGTTTCGATTAGAAAGGCGTTTGCTCCTTTCATTTTCAATTTTTACTTGTTTTAACAGTGCAGTTTTGTGTTTTCTGTTAACAAACCTCAAAATAATGGCTAGACTGTCACTGTCATTCTTCTGGCAGAGGGTGGCATGCCTCATTGGTGTCACAGTCTGAATTATTTACATTTACTTTACAGTTAAAAACTGAATCGAGCAAATTCCCAAAAGAGCCGAATAAAAAGATAAAAGGGCATTTAAAAAAAATATAAGAAAACAAAACATAACAAGACAACACAAAAACAAAACACCTAACATAAAAAAAAAACATTTTCCGATCCGGTGTCACTGATGAACGGTCTCACCCTAAAAACTGATCTGCCCTGCCTCATTAGCCGCGTTCACGGATTACCACTCGTTTCTGCTTCAAACTGCAACTATCCGGTCATCATCTATCTCAGCGACGATATCTGAAGCTTTTGCACAACCCCTGGCAAAAATTATGGAATCACCGGCCTCGGAGTATGTTCATTCAGTTGTTTAATTTCGTAGAAAAAAAGCAGATCACAGACATGACACAAAACTAAAGTCATTTCAAATGGCAACTTTCTGGCTTTAAGAACACTATAAGAATCAAAAAAAAATAATTGTGGCAAGTCATTAACGGTTACTTTTTAGACCAGCAGAGGGAAAAAAATATGGACTCACTCAATTCTGAGGAATAAATTATAGGAATCAGCCCCTGTAAATTTTCATCCCCAAAACTAACACCTGCATCAAATCAGAATCTAGCTCGTTAGTCTGCATCTAAAAAGGAGTGATCACACCTTGGAGAGCTGTTGCAACCAAGTGGACTGACATGAATCATGGCTCCAACCGAGAGATGTCAATTGAAAACAAAGGAGAGGATTATCAAACTCTTAAAAGAGGTAAATCATCACGCAATGTTGCAAAGATGTTGGTTGTTCACAGTCAGCTGTGTCTAAACTCTGGACCAAATACAACAACATGGGAAGGTTGTTAAAGGCAAACAACTGGTAGACCCAAGGAAGACATCAAGCGTCAAGACAGAAAACTTAAAAGCAATATGTCTCAAAAATCGAAAATGCACAACAAACAATGAGGAACGAATGGGAAGGAAACTGGAGTCAACGTCTGTGACCGAACTGTAAGAAACCACCTAAAGGAAATGGGGATTTACATACAGAAAAGCTAAACGAAAGCCATCATTAACACCTAAACAGAAAAAAACAAGGTTACAATGGGCTAAGAAAAAGCAATCGTGGACTGTGGATGACTGGATGAAAGTCATATTCAGTGATAAATCTCGAATCTGCATTGGGCAAGGTGATGATGCTGGAACTTTTGTTTGGTGCCATTCCAATGAGATTTATAAAGGTGACTGCCTGAAGAGACCATGTAAATTTCCACAGTCATTGATGATATGGGGCTGCATGTCAGGTAAAGGCACTGGGGAGATGGCTGTCATTACATCATCAATAAATGCACAAGTTTACGTTGATATTTTGGACACTTTTCTTATCCCATCAATTGAAAGGATGTTTGGGGATGATGAAATCATTTTTCAAGATGATAATGCATCTTGCCATAGAGTGAAAACAAAACTTCCTTGCAAAAAGACACATAGGGTCAATGTCATGGCCTGCAAATCCAGATCTTAATCCAATTGAAATCGTTGGTGGAAGTTGAAGAAAATGGTCCATGACAAGGCTCCAACCTGCAAAGCTGATCTGGCAACAGCAATCAGAGAAAGTTGGAGCCAGATTGATGAAGAGTACTGTTCGTCACTCATTAAGTCCATGCCTCAGAGACTGCAAGCTGTTATAAAAGCCAGAGGTGGTGCAACAAAATACTAGTGATGTGTTGGAGCGTTCTTTTGTTTTTCATGATTCCATAATTTATTCCTCAGAATTGAGTGATTCCATATTTTTTTCCCTCTGCTGGTCTAAAAAAGTAACCGTTAATGACTGCCACAATTTTTTTTCCTGATTTCTTATAGTGTTTCTTAAAGCCAGAAAGTTGCCATTTGAAATGACTGTAGTTTTGTGTCATGTCTGTGATCTGCTTGTTTTCTACGAAATTAAACAACTGAATGAACATTCTCTGAGGCTGGTGATTCCATAATTTTTGCCAGGGGTTGTACAACAATCATTTCCACATAAATTCAGTATTATTTCATCATAAAAGATGGAGGAAACAATTAGAGTGCCACAGCTACATGAGCTGCTAGCTGATGCGTGGGCACAATGCACAGCAGGAATCATAAATTGGCTTTGAGTCACACCGGGTAATGCCTCTTTGCCCCGAATTACGCCTCTTTGTCCTGACTTGCGCTGGAACCACTTCCTTTCTGCAAATTTTTCGGCACCCGACTTGCTTCCTCCTTTGCGCCCCTCGCGCTGTTGTGGCGCCGAGCTGCATCGTCTCGACACTGAGTTGCTTCCACGCGGCAGCGCCATAATGACGCATTGCGCAACCGGGACCACCCCCGGTGTGAAAGGGGCTTTAGACAAGCGGCTGAGCTCCAAAATGGTGCATGCGCAGTGGAGGCAGGGCGGACCAATTTTTAGGGGTTGGTATGCAACACCGGGAAGACAAGGACATGGGGGAAAGTGTGTGTTCATCTTATAACATTTTCCCCCATCATTGATAAATGATATAATCTAATAGCTGTGGGTAATGTTGCTACTGTTGTTCTAGCTTTATTGCAGGTGATGGTCGTGAAAGTTTTCCTACTGCGCAATTGTCTCTGTGTATCTTCCTCCCTGGTTTGTGTCCACTTCAATCCCCCTGGACTGGAGGAAGGCAGCCACCTGTTGCTACATGGAGCTGGCATCCTGTTCATTGCCCCCCCCCCGTCAGCAGCCACCACCAGAGCGTATGACCAGGGATTGATGCAGAGCCCCATCATGATCACGTCATTCATCCTGGTGTACTGCTCCACCACATATATTAAGCATTATTATTATTAATATTCATTAATTTCATCATTCAGTTAATTTACACCCACCACCCTAACTTGCACTGCTATTTCCCATCACTTAAATAGAAATGTGTAATTGGACATATCCCAAATGGACTTGTAGTATGCACCTTTGACATTACACCATAGATGATCAAGATAGGGCCCTTGAAGACTAAACAACACTTCAGATATGGTCTACACGACCTGACTCAACCTAGTTGGATACCATGACCTGGATGACTGAACCTCTCCATAGACACCTTCAGATATGGTCCCACTTCTGAAATTTCATGTGACCACTTATGGATTCACACAACAGCTTTGTACACTTCTGGAAGTCACACGCAAGCGCACTTGCCAAAGTGGGCCCGTTCGTTTGAAAAGTAGTAAAGGAGTATGAAGGAGCATGTTGAAAGTATCAACATAAACAGCAGCTTTTGGCAAGTTAAAAGTAGTTTTTTGGTTTCCAGTGACAAATCACACCAGGGAGACCAAGAAACTTGGTCTAAAAAACAAGCAAACCTGCTATTAAAATTAATTTCATCGCTGGCATCAAAATCAGGCTACCCAGTAGGAAGTGAGGAACAGAAAAACCCATGCAGTCGCAAAAAGTTGTAAGTATGACACAACTCATTCGTGGTAATAAACAGCGTTAATACTGAAAGCAGCGAAAAGTTTCCATTAAAGCGCAAAACTGCGTCTCTTGCTATCAAAAGTCCAAAACCAAACGTGAACTTACCTCTTCTTCTTAACTTCTGCTTCCTTCTAATAATTCCTCTCTCTTTATGTCGACTCGCTAGACAATAACGCGAATATTTTCACATCCATCCATCAAAGTCCAGACAGAAAAGTAAGTAGAAAAAAACAACTGCGGCGCAAATTAACAGCGCAACAAGTTCATTATGCGGCGACGCTGCAACCTGTTACCTTTGTCTGGGATGAAACCGCCCCGCCCAGCCTCGCCGAAAGAGGCGCTATGATTGGATCAGTGAGGAGACGTGGGCGGAATTGCAGAAAGTAGCTACACTAACTATTGGACCAATACCTCTGTCAATCATATATGTCGCCCCTGAACATTACATTAAGGTGGAAAAACCTCGAAGTAACATTTTTATTCCACCTGAAATAAAACCGTATAGCCCCACAAAATATTTAAATAATGGTTGGCGGTCAAATAACGATAAAGAAAGTGATGCCTCCGTGTATTTGTTTCTAATATTTCCCAGAAGATGGCGCGATAAACTACCAAATGGAAGAACAGCAGCAGCCTCCAAACTGGTTATGTACTGCACAATTAAATACACTTTATTGTCAAAAATAACAGTTTCTGTTTCAACCACAAAGAAAAGCCCAAGCGCCGTTTGTAAACAAATACATGCTTCAATTTACTTTTTCTATATTTGGGCAGCAAAACGTTCACTTTACATATTTTAGCTCACTTTTCGATCACCGTTGGTTGGAAAACTGTCATCTTTCATGCAAATTTTTAATGTAATAAACGTTACTATTTTGCTTTAAAAGAAACTCATGTATATATCTCAGTATTTAGTGAATAGAAAGCTAAATATTTAGCCATTTACCTTAATATTTACCCAAACATTAAGTGGATAGTAAAAAAAAAAAAAAAACATGTACAGTGGTTAAAATAAGTATTGAACACGTCACCATTTTTCTCAGTAAATATATTTCTAAAGATGCTATTGACATGAAATTTTCACCAGATGTCCGAAAGAACCCAAGTGATCCACACATGCAAAGAAACCAAAACAAATAAGTATAGAAATTAAGTAATAATGTGAAATGACACCGGAAAAAGTATTGAACAGTATTGTAAGTATTGAAGTATTGAAAGTATTTATTTAATATTTCATACTTTATTGGTAACGAAGCTTCAAGATGCCTCGTGTATGAAGAAACTAGTCACATTCTTCCACACAAACAGTCTTCAAACCTGAAGGTTCCGTGGACCTCTTCTATGAGCTCTGATCTTTAGTTCTTTCCATAGATTTTCTGTTGGATTCCAGTCAGGTGATTGTCTGGGCCATTTTAGCAGCTTTATTTTCATTCTCTGAAACTAAGTTTCCTTGGTGGTATGTTTGGGATTATTGTCTTGCTGAAATGTCCATCCTCATTTCATCTTCATCATCCTGGTAGATTTTTATGCAGAATGTCTCTGTACATTTTTTAATTCATTCTTCCTTCAGTTATATGAAGTTTGCCAGCGTTGTATACTGAAGAACAGCCCACACCATGATGTTCCCACCTCCAAACTTGACTGTTGGTATGGTGTTTTGATATGCAGTGACATTTGACCTCCAGCCATGGTATAAAAGTTCATTTTTGGTCTCATCCGACCTATATTCTCCCAGGATTTCACAAGCTTGTCTAAATGTTGTGCAGCAAACTTTAAATGAGCTTCAACATGCTTTTTCTTCAGCAATGGAGGCAGGTGGTGTGCGTGCACACAGACCATGGTGGTTGAGTGCATTACTTTGTTGTTTTCTTTGAAACAGTTGTACCTGTTAATTCCAGATCTTTCTGAAGCCCTCCACAAATGGACCTTGGCTCTTGGAGAACTCTTCTGATAATTCTTTTCACTCCTCTGTCAGCAGTCTTACAAGGATCACCTTTTCATGGCCGGTTTATGGTGAAATTATGTTCTTTCTACTTACGGATTATGGCCCCAACAGTGCTCACTGGAGCATTCAGAAGGTTAAAAATCCTTCTGTAACAATACCATCAGTACGTTTTGCAACAATAAGGTTGCGAAGGTCTATGAGTGAGCTCTTTGCTTTTTCCCATCATGAGATGTTTCTTGTGTCTTAGCTTGGTCATAAGATACCTGATTGAACCAGCTGATATGAGTTTGCACTGACAAAGGGCAGGATTGCTTTAATTACTGACAGATTTCAGATGGTGTCTTGGCTTTCCATGCCTTTTTGCACCTCCCTTTTGTCAAGTGTTCAATACTTCTTCCCAGTGCCATTTCACATTATTATGCATAACTTAATTTATGAACATCTATGGCTTGATTACTGTGTATGTGTGGATTACTTGGTAAACAACATCTGGTGAAAGTTTCATGTCAACAGCACCTTGAGAAATATATTTACTAAGAGAAAAGGTGAAGTGTTCAATACTTACTTTACCCTCTGTATGTACATTTTTAATTACATGTTAAGCTTAAAATTTTATTCAATACTTTATTACACATTTGTTTAAATAATTACAAAGTAAAGGTCTTGGTTGTCACTGGCAATTCTTTCGAAAAATTCTAATCTGAATAGCTGTCAAAATACTTAGCAGTTACTGCAATATTTAGTATATTATTAAATTTTTGGATAAAATTGTATTACCATTTAGGTCAATATTTAAAATATGTTCATGCTATCAAGCAAAGCTAAAATCAAGCAACAGAGGTCGAGGACTTTACAGAACACATCAATTCGTTGGTCCACTCACAGTGGACATGCACCTAAGATGACTCCTCCATACAGATCTTCTCTAGATCTTTCAGGTTTGGAGTTTCAGCTCCCTCCAAAGATTTTCTATTGAGTTCAGGTCTGGAGACTGGCCAGGCCACTCCAGGACCTTGAAATGTTTCTTACAGAGCCCCCCCTTAGTTGCCCTGGCTGAGAGTCACACAACTGAAAAGCCACCGAAAGCCGTCTGAATCTTCCGAATGGTGGAAGAGCTGGGCATGTCACAACATGTCCTGTGAGACTTCATCAGGAGGCGCTTTTGCTGCGCCATCAGCTTCGTGCCGATGAATTTCTGCAACTCTTTTCATGGCAAAATCGTCTGTCACAATGGAATGTGCGAAAAAGTGCTGATGTCCACCCTCTTCCGCAATTTCTCGGATAGTCACACGACAGTCCCACATCACCACAGCGTTCACTTAGAATGATCTGTCATTTCAGCCTGTTGATGGTCGCCCCAGAGCGCAGCGCGCTCGCCACCGCCTGTGCGGCCATCTTTGAACTGGTTGTACTGCTCCTTAAGCTGTGTGATGCCCATAGGATCGTCACTGAAACCCTCTGAATAATCCGAATGGTTTCCAGCTGGCTGTCGCCCAGTTTTCTGGCAAATTTGATTGCAGTCGCACTACTCCAGTCATTCCGCCATTCCTAGCAAAGAATAACGACGAGAGACTCCACCATCCTCACACAAAGGCGCTTACAAGCAAATGACGCAACCGACAGGCATGAAAAAATTCACACATGCACACGAAGGTTCAAGGTTGGCTCATGCAAACACAGGTGATTCAAATCCATCAGGTTTTTGAAAAAATAAAAAGGTCGGATACTTTTCTAACAGACCTCGTGTAAAAGGTTGAGGTGTTTTTTTAGGAGAATATCTGAAAAGTTTATGAATAGATATCTATTAGTGACACGTTAACAACCATGGTTTAAAAGTGCTTGTAAAAGTTCTTTTCAGTCTGTGATGCGTGGCTCAACAAAGGCTACAATACATCTGAGCGGACTGGCTTTAAAAATGATCTCAGAAGGTGATTTTCTTTCTCTCTCTTTTCTGTGCACACTTGATGTCAGACATTAAGCAGAGTAGGTCCTCATTAGTACTTGGCTGGAAGTTGTACACCTTTATAAAATGAAATAATCTCATCTACCTTCATTTTTTTGCCCCTTTCCACCATTTCAGAAGTGCTGGTTTATACAGGGATGGCTAAGGGGGAACACATCTTATTGTTTCAGCTGATGTGGGGTGGAAAATGAGGATGGCAACTCAAAGAATGCTGAAACGCTCTCTCCAGGCCCATCTTGTCAGTGCAACTTTCACTGGTGAAAAATGAGGCCAACATGTAACCCTTTTCTTTTCTTTTTTTAAAATACGTTTTCACTGATTTCGACAGTGACATTTATGATTCTGAGTCCTTGGGCTTTGAGATCAGGAGGCACCTGGGAAGACCTTATGGAGTTATGAGGTTGCTGAACAGAGGTGTTTGGTGTTACAGGAGAACAAATGATCCTAGTCTTTAGGGTTCTGGAGCTACCTGTCTTGCTGTATGGTTCTGAGATCTGGACGCTAACCAGCGACCTAAGGTAACGACTGCCTTAGGCCTTTGGTACAAGGTCTCTTCGGAGGATCCTTGGGTACTGCTGGAATGACTGTTGCAAATGAGCAGTTACTTGTAGAGCTTAGCATGAGTATCATATCAATATGTCTCATATTATTTCTAGCAATCATCACTGTCCCAGTGTGTTATTTCAGACTATAAACTCAGTTGTAAATCCATGCACCTCTGTTTTGATGGACGCTACAATCGCAACCTGTGAGGAGTTTCTTCAGTTTTTTTTATTAAGGTTTCATCAGTCAGACAGAACGCTGATCAGAACTGTAATGTTGAGTTGTCTGCTCCTCATGCACATTCTGCTGTGCTCGAGCAGTTTGAGCCCATTTCTTTTGCATCTCTTGCTGAAGTTGTGAAACACATAAACCTACAAGTTGTCCTTCAGATGTTGTTCCAGCTAAGGTGCTGAAGGAGGTTTTTAATACTGTCTGGCGGGTCTCCTAACTTTTATCAATGCTTGTCTTAGATCAGGGTCTGTTCCAGCTGCTTTTAAACATGCTGTGGTTCGACCTCTTCTTAAAAAAGCTCACCTGGACTCGTCAGTTTTATCCAATTTTAGACCTGTGTCTCATCTGCCATTTCTGTCTAAGGCAGGGGTGGGCATCGAGGGCCAAGACACTGCAGATTTTCCTTGCAACCAATCACCTCAGCAGGTGGGTTGCTGATGAGCTTCTCCCCTGATCATAAACACCTGGTCATCAATGAAATCACCTGCTGAGGTGATTGGTAGCAAGGAAAACCTGCAGTGTCTCAGCCCTTCATGGCACATAATTGCCCACCCCTGGTCTAAGGTTTTAGAAAAGGTTGTCTTTTTACAGTTACAATCATTTTTAGAAGACAATCTCATCCTTGAAAAATTCCAATCCGGGTTTAGATCGCAACACAGCACTGAATCAGCACTTTTAAAAGTTCATGATGACATCACTTTGTCGGTGGATGCAGGGAATCCTGCTGTGCTGGTTCTGTTGGACCTCACAGCAGCCTTTGATACTGTGGATCACACAGTACTTGTTTCCCAGTTAGAACATTTTATTGGCATTCAGGGTACTGCACTTAACGCAGTTTAGAGCATATGTGGCTGAAAGGAGATTTTCTGTCATGATTGGGGACCTCTCCTCATCAAGTGCTCCTCTGTGCTGTGGAGTGCTGCAGGGTTCTGACCTTGGGCCTATTCTATTTTCTTTGTACATTCTGCCATTGGGGTCAATTATAACCCAGCACAACCTGTCCTTTCATTGTTATGCAGATGATCTACAAATCTATCTGCCTGTGAAGACTAATGGGAGTGATGCTTTGTCATCATTATTTAATTGTATTTGCGATGTAAAGTAGTGGCTGTCCCAAAACATTACCTGAATGAGGGTAAAATGGAGATTATGGTGTTTGAGCACTCTGGCATACCAAATGTGGTAACACCAAATTTTGGTGCTTTGGTTAACTATGTAAAACCAGCTGTCATGAATTTGGGAGTGATATTTGACAGCTGTTTGAGGTTCAATCAACAGATAAACTCTGTTGTCAAAGCTAGTTTTTTCCAACTTTGCCTTTTGGCTAAAATAAAGCACTTCCTCAGTAGGCGTGATCTTGAGACAGCCATTCATGCTTTCATCAGCTCCAGACTTGATTATTGTAATGCACTTTATTCGGGCATTAATCAGTCGTCTCTTGCACGTCTCCATTTGGTGCAGAATGCTGCTGCTCGTCTTAACAAACACTTTTAGACGTGAGCATATTACGCCCGACCTGTACTCACTCCACTGGCTTCCAGTTCATTTAAAAATTTTAATGTTTGCTTTTAAAGCTATTTATGGCCTTGCACCTCCCTACTTGTCTGAAATTTTAACTTTGCGCACCTACAGTAGGACATTAAGGGCACCTGGCCAGCTTTACTTAGATGTTCCGAGGTCGAGATATAAACGCTGGGGTGATCATGCTTTCGCGGTAGCTGGCCCCAGACTGTGGAATGAGCTACCTCTTGAGTTAAGCACTATTCCTGACCTAGCACTTTTTAAATCTAAGTTAAAGACTTATTTATTTAAACTGGCTTTAACACTTAGTGGGGACGTGACATGTTCTGTTTTTTATGTGCTGTTTTAAAATTTTATTCTATATGTGTTTTATTTTTGTGAATTTGGTTTTTAATGTTAAGCACTTTGGATACCAGTCGGTGCTATAAAGCGGTTTATAAATAAATGTACAAATCATTTGTAATGTGAGGTGGTGTCAGCTTTGACATTTTGGCCATGTGGTGCGTTTCTCTATGTATGATCCAGCGTGCAGATGCATGAATGTTGAGGACCCGGTAGCTGGAGAAGGCCAAGGGAACGGCATGTTTCACCTGGCTGCCGCAGATAGACAGCTATTTTAGAGATGTGGGGATGCACTGGTTGTTAGCCTGGGTGGTTGCCCTCCAGGACCCAAGGCGGTTCTGTGGTGTTGTGGATGTGGCAAAGTCAGGGCATGCTCCCAGACTTGACTTGAGACATTATATGCCAAATCTTTCATTTTTTTAACCACTTGCATGAAATGAAAATGCATTTTCCAACACTGAAATAAGGACTTTGCAATGGTGAACATTTGGTGACTTTACTTTGTGATGAACATGTCAGACCTAAATAAAATAAAGTGAATAATCACTGCATGAGCACTATTCTTTAAAAAAAAACAAAACAAAAAAAAAAAACAAATCAACACCTCACCCTACTACTGTAAGCAAAAGTGAGAGTGTCTCTCATGGATTTCACTGCCAGTCATGTTACTTTACATTTATGCTGACTAACAACCTTCCTCTGGCATCAAACTGAGTTCTCCAATAGTAAATTCAATCAGTGCCACCTCCTTAACATCCAAGACAGAATGGAAAATATAATTGGCAGTCATGAGAGAACCCCTGCTGACTCACCAAGTAATGATTCTTGTAATCAGATCACACTGGCACAACAGCAAAGGCAGAGGGTTATTTGAATCTTAGTATGATGACATTAACTCTTCTCAGTACAAAAACACTATTTACGTGTGAAGACCGCATGCTTCCCTTCACCGCCACAATCTTAAGTCCATGCTCACACTAAAAACAGCAGACAGTTTTGAATTTTCCAGATTTACTCACTCCAGTGAGGGTTTTCCAAAAAAAGAAAAAAAAAAAAAAAAAAAAAAAAAAAGTCATTTGGTGTGAATAACTGAAGTTAAACGTGAGCAGAAAGCCTAAAAAAAAAAAAAAACCCACACACTTAAATGTTGATGGTGAAGTGTGCATGCATGTTTAAAAGCCAACCTAATCAACTATGGGACACTCTGAGACCACCATCAAGACCCAACAGTCCTGCCTGTAACAGTCCTTAAGTGGGCTAAGTACTGGCAGGAGCACTGTTAGGTCAATGGATATTGATGGGATCCATCACACAAATCTATATACAGTAATAATTTGAAGACTGCTCCTAGAACTGAACTTTGACAGTTACGCAAAACACAATGCTCAAAATCTGCACAATGAGGTGCAGGTTCTGACTGAACTTTAGGGTAAAAACCGCATGAAGTCAAATGGCCAACAAAATCTTGACATTAAATTCCCATGGAATTCAATGTCATGATGCGGAATTTCCTCTTTTTCTTTAAAAAGAAAACAAAATATAATCAAATAAACTATAAAGTAGGTGCCAGTCTTGACATTTTTCCCTTTAAAAAATTATTTTTGCTGTTGAGGTTTCCCTGTAATGTCACTGGGGATTCCAATAATGTATCCTTACATATAGCATTTGACTACTGTGCAAAACTACCCTTGTCAAACTACAACTACACAGGAACTGTGTTTGGATACATGCTAGACCTGCAGCACTGGCTGGCGGCCTTTACTAAATCATCTATTACATATTATATTGCCTCTTAAAGTGCAACAGACATGGTTTATGCTTTACAAGAGTCACTGAATAAATCCTGTACTTCATTTACATCAATCATTAAGAAATACAAACAGTATGGTACTGTGTGGTAAATCTGTGCCAAGTAGGCAGTTCTCAAATATTGAGCAACCACACTGAAAGGAGACTAGTGAAGGAAGCCACCAAGATGCCCATGACAGCTCTGAAAGAATTATAAGCTCTACCGATGTGAGTGGAGAAACTGGGAATGGTGCAACATTTGTCCGTAGAAATGAATGTATATTAACAAATGAAATGAACACAAAACATATCTTGGATTCATAGGGTCTGAAATGAAATACGACAAGTAAATGTATTGCTCCCTGTGTGTTTTTTTTATGCCACCCCTCCCCCCTTTTCTTTACATTTTCAATATCTTCAACATTTTTTGTTTTGGGGTTGTACACAGCCTGAAAGTAGTGTAACAACATTGGTAAAAGCAACTGTCAAAAGACACTAACATAGTTTTGTCCCTTCAAAGACAAGCAGCTAATCAGGCCTCAGAGAAATCATCTTCTCTGTTACATTCTTGATTTAATACCAGGCCATGTCCTTCTGTCCAAACTTACCACTGCTGCTTTCACACTAACAAACAGCTATTTATCCCTCTATCCAAACTCAGACAGAGCCAATGGCATAATAAACAGAAATTTCAAAGTTACTAAATAGTACACAAATGACACAATATTATGAAAACAGAAATATGCACCTCCTCCAACTTTCCACACACATATTTCTCTATTCTTCTTCCAAAGTGGTTGTTTAAGAGATTTTTCTATACTGCATATTTTTTGCACCAGTTAAATGGGTCATATTGTACAAAATTTATGTTTATCCTTGAAGCCTGAAGTGGGTGAGTGCACTGTTCAGTTTTTATTTTTATTTTGTTCTTCTAAGTGGAGCTGGTAGGCTTTATTTTTATTTTACGTTGAGAATCTGTCTTGATGCAAGTCTGTTCTGTAATGGAGCAGCACGCACCGCACTCGCAGTGTGCACACAAACCTCAGTGCTGACAGTCTGCTGTCTGATCACACAGATGTATTTCTTAGATTTTTCACAGTTATAACGATGACAACACTTAGAAGCCTGCACAAAGCTGAACATCTAGTAAACTGCTTCTAACAGGCTATGTTCGTGATTAGGGATGGGTATTGAGAACCGGTTCCTTTCAGGTATCATTAAGAAATGATTCAATCCACCAACACCGACTTGCCGGACTGACATGATGGCGCCAGCAGTGTGCACGGCGAAGCGTCTCTAAGCTCTCAGTTTTCTGTCATTGTTTTTTTTGCTTCTGTGGCAACGAAATGTTTCAGCTTTCACTGTGTATGATCGCCAGTTACTTTTAAGTATTCGTGATGATTATGAGAGATTTTTAAAGCAAGTATATTTTGATGATTTTACTTCATGCCCACTACTACCTTTTCTCTCTGCGGTGCCAGATTACCTGAGGCGTGCACCTGCAGTTGTACCCGGAAGAAACGACCAAGGAGACGGGGTAAACGAGGTGGAGTACTCGTGAGAGTAAGGGCTTACTTTCGGTCCCTTCATGGGCAAAATTCTGAACTGCAAAGCCTCTCCGGTAACGCGCTGGATTATTCCCGTCGCTTGTGACGGCACTGTTGTGGAGCAGTGCGCAACGGCGTTGGAGTACTTTCCTCGGCGACGAGTTCCAGACCGCGGTGTGGATTTTATGAATCTTCGATTGTTTTTCCGAGAACTAAGTTCACAGATGGCTGATGACTTCATCCTTCATCTATCTCTGATGAACACAAGGTCTGTGAGCAATAAATCTTTCATTCTTAATGACTTTTTTACATCCCGGAAGCTGGATTTTATGCTTTTAACAGAGACATGGCTTCGGGCTGGTGAGTCCTTCGCCTTCCCCCGGGTTGCTCCTTCTTCAGCTCCCCTCGCACTACAGACAAAGGCGGTGGTTTGGCGACAGTGTTTAAATCTGACTTTGTTTGCTGCCCGCTTCCCACTAAAGCCTATGCGAGCTTCGAGCTACAGCTCTTTGCAATCAGATTGGACATACCTGTCTTGTGCGCACTCATCTATCGCCCTCCTAAATTTAACAAAGATTTTATAAATTAGTTTTCTGACTTTGTGACAGGTATTGTTCTTAATCGTAATGCATTTTTAATTGCTGGGGACTTTAATATTCATGTTTGTTGTCCATCCAAGCCCTTGGTCAATGACTTTCTTAATGTTGTGGACTCTTTTAATCTTAAGCAGGCAGTAAATGTCCCGACCCACGACAAGGGTCATACTCTGGACCTTATCTTATTCAGTGGTCTAAATGTGAACGCCATAGAGATCTGTAACGCAGGCATATCGGACCATTTTCCTGTGCTTTTTTCTGTCGCGGTGTCCTCCACTATTAGGAAACAATGCATTCCGGCGCGCTATCTGCCCCGCTACTGCGCCACTCTTTTCTGCTGCATTTCATGCTTCTGAACTTAAGTCTTACGATTCTAATACAAATATCGATGAGTTGGTTAGCTTGTTCAATACTACGTGTTCAGAGATTCTCAATGTTGTCGCCCATTTCACTAATCGGCGTGCAAAACGCTCAGAGCCATGGCACAATGATTTTACGCGCGCACGCAGACGGGAATGCCGCCGTGCAGAACGGAAATGGAAGAAAGATCAACTTCAAGTATCACTAGGGATTTTAAGACATTCACTTATGAATTATCAAGATGCTGTTAAGACCGCAAAATCAGAGTATATGGCAAATATTGTGTCTACAAATCTTCACAAACCCCAGGTTCTTTTTAATGTTTTGAACAAGATTGTTAACCCTATTGATTCAACTGGTACTGTTCCCTCTGTTTCTTTGTGTGAAAAATTTTGTCAATTTTTCAGTGACAAAATTTCACTCATTCGATCTTCTTTGCCAACTGTCATCGCTGACCCCTGCATCATTCCTGCGTGCACAGCTGTTTTTAGTCAATTCAAGCCTATTTCTCTGTGTGAACTATCTAAAACTGTTCAAAGTTTAAGGCCTTCAGACTGTGCACTGGATTTCCTTCCTGCTAAGCGTTTGAAAGAAGTCCTTGATTCAGTTGGCCCTTGTATTTTACAGCTGATTAATGCTTCTCTGTCTTCAGGTGTCATTCCTTGTTCCTTTAAACAGGCCATGATACAGCCCCTTTAAAAAAAAACAATTTGGACCCTGCTATTTTTTCTAATTATAGACCCATTTCTAAGACATTATTTTTATCTAAAATACTTGAAAAAGTGGTCTATACTCAACTACAGTCACACCTTACTGCATTTGACATAACTGAAAAGTTCCAGTCTGGTTTTAAACCTTTGCACAGCACTGAAACTGCTCTTTTAAAAGTTTTTAATGATCTTCTTTTAATCATGGACACTGGCAGCTCAGCTGTGCTTGTGCTTTTGGATTTAACTGCAGCCTTTGACACTGTTGACCACCAGGTCTTATTATCTCGCCTTGAATCGTGTGTTGGATTAAATGGCACAGTGCTCAAATGGTTTAAGTCCTATTTGACTGGTCGGTGCTTTTCTGTAAACCTTGGTCCCTTTGCGTCACAGAAAGCCCCTTTGACTTGTGGAGTACCTCAGGGTTCAATTTTAGGGCCAATTTTATTTTCGGTTTATTTGCTTACTTTAGGATCAATTTTTAAGAAATATAACATTCAGTTTCACTGCTTTGCTGATGATATGCAGATTTATCTACCTCTGAACCTTAAAACAAACTCATCTGCCATCCTACAGACTTGCTTTCAAGAAGTCAAAGACTGGATGTCTTTAAACTTTCTGAATCTAAATGAAAGCAAAACAGAGATTGTGGTCTTTGGTGACCTTGACCTTTCTGCCCTTGGTCCACTCGCCTCCTACTGTCGTTCATCTGCTAAGACCCTTGGTGTTTTTATAGACAGCTCTTTTAAATTCGAGAAGCAGATCAACACAGTGGTCAAAACAAGCTTCTTCCAGCTTAGACTTAAGTAAAATCAAGCGTTACCTGCCCCCAAATCAGCTGGAACAGGCTGTGCACGCCTTGATCACGTCTCGTTTAGACTACTACAATTCTTTGTATGTTGGTCTTAATCAGTCGTCTCTGCATCGTCTCCAGATGGTGCAAAATGCAGCTGCGCGTCTGCTCACTGGAGCCAAACGGCACCAACACATCTCTCCTGTTTTAGCTTCACTGCACTGGTTGCCTGTTGCTTTTAGAATTGATTTTAAGATTTTGTTGCTTGTTTTTAAATCAATTCACGGTCAAGCCCCATTCTATTATCTGATATGCTGTCATTGCATACTCCAGGAAGAGCTCTGCGCTCCACGGACCAGAGTTTACTGGTCTGTCCCAGATCTAAGCTAAGGACCAGGGGAGACAGAGCCTTTGCTGTTGTGGGGCCCAAGCTCTGGAACTCTCTGCCATTGAATGTCCGACTGGCTCCTTCAGTTGACTCTTTTAAGACTCTTTAAAGACATATCTTTTTGCACTGGCTTTTAATACAAGATGAGCTGAACACTGCCACATTTTTTACTGTCTTGTTGATTTATTTTGTTCTTGTATTTAACAATATAATTTTAAATCCTTTTATTGTACAGCACTTTGGGGCAGTGTTGACTGTTTGTAAATGTGCTTTATAAATAAACCTGACCTTGACATCAATAACCTTTTTGCTTAACGATTCCCTTATTGGTCCTTCAGAGAGGCCGTTGTTTTTGGGGGCGTTTGTGGAGAAAATGATCATTTCTCTACATTGCTTACAGACCCTGCAGCGGGTCTGTAATCAACTTTTCTGCAGTGCGGCTTTGCTTTGAACCTTGAACCAATTGAAACAGTGATTCGCAGCTCGAAGCAGTGCTTCGATCTACTGCTTCATTGATTTATTGTTTTACTTCGCTTTATCTTAATTTTCCCCTGCTAAAACTCTAGAGCATAGGTCTGAGTAATATTTACCTTTTATGTTAAACCGACCTGTTATTGTCTTCTGAAACAGTTGATAGATGTATTTTATAACTTAAAAACGGGACCGATGCTAACGCGTTAGCATGTCTATGGCGTTTTCAATGTTAATGTTAGCGTTAAGCTGTTCGCTTCTCAGCACTTGTGTGCATTTGTTTTCTGTACAATAATTAATGGCTCAGCGTTCATTGTCGTAAAAGAGTCAAATTGTATTTTTTTTAAATGTATTTTTATTCATATATTATTAATAATAATAGCAACAGCAACAATAACAATTTAATGACACTCTGTTTCGGTCAAACCATATTTTCAATTTGTTCATTTCTTCAGTGATTTCCTCCAGAACTATCTGCCAAGCTAGAAAACTGCTGCATCCTAGTAAGAGCAGAATACTACTGGAATGAATTTGAATAAGGAAAGCTGGGGTTTTTTCCTCATGAAAAATGGATGCTGCACTCACTGCAGTTAGTTTGTCTGGAATAGTCCCAGATTGCATTTCAGAGCTTCTAGAATTCAAACATTTTCATGTGGGTGGTGTTGGGGGGGGGGGGGGGGGGGGGGGGTTATTCTGAGTTTCAGCTGATGTTCAAGAGATGAAACTTCAGTTACTAACTCAACAATAAATAAAACTACTTAATTCTTTCACCAAAACATCAAATCTAGGCTTGCATCTTAGATGTACCTTCTGGCAAATTGTAGCTGAACTTTCAGGTCTTCTTTTTAAGAAAATCCTCCTCTACACCACTTCATCTGGAAGCTGTATAAAGGGATACAAAATATCCTCATATAAAATCAACAATAATGATACTAATAACGATAATATTAAAGCAAACAGAGATCTGGCATCTGAATAGTATCTGTATCGGCATATATCCAAATTCAGGTATCAGGATCAGTAGAGTATGGTACAGTGGCCAGACGGAAGCCACTCCTTTGTAAAAGGCACACGGCAGCCCAAGTGAAGTTTGCCAAAAGACACCTGAAGGACTTTCAGACTAGGGCTGCAGCTATGGATTGCTTTAGTAATCGAGTATCTTTCACCAATAATAAATTTGAATTTTGAACTGCGCACCACTAAAAACCAGGAACTTCTCAGCGAGTCCCGACATTGGAGAAGAAGGAGGAAATGACATCACTGCAGGAACAATACCTTAATAGTCCCATTAATTTATGGATTTCTACAGGCTACTGACAGCCCCATTTCCACCGAGTGGTTCAGGTCAGTGATGTACGTTTGTTATACGTGTGAGAACAGTTAACTCTCGCCGACAGAATCCTTTTGATTGGCAGGTGGATCCCTTTTATTGACGAGCGCGCTCACACGGTGTCAGCGGCTTCTCCACAGTCTTTTAACTTGCGACGCAAACAAGAAAGACTCGATCCATCAGCCGCAGACGCAATGAACGGGTTACACCTGTAGCTAACTGTGTTGGCCGCATATCAGTACAGCAGAGACTCGAACCATCATGGACTTTTCTTCAGCCAGGACAATGAATTAAATTATTTTCAGATGTTTGCATCAGACTGAAGATGATCTCACTGAAACTGAGGTAAGACTATGCTATTTTCTCATTGTGTGAATGGCTTTAATATTTAATAATAGCTAACGTGGTACACTACTAACGTACAGTACACTAACTGTATTCAAGAAGGAAACAATATTTATTTTAAAAATAGCTGATATTTTCAGTCCCTCGTGACATTTTTCAGATTTGAATGTACCCATTTCTCAGAAATAAATAAATAATCCACACCATTTTTTTTCCTGATGTCACAGGGAGTAAAACTATTATTTTTTTAATCAGTTGATTAGACCAAAGAGCTGGCAAAAAAGTATCACCTCCACCTGCATGCCGAAATCGCCTGCAGTATTTATTTTTTATTAATTTTATAATCACCATTCTGTGTTCTGAACTCTGCCAATATCATCACTGTTATCAGACTGAAGGTTTTCCTCCAAGGTTTAGTCTCGCTCACTGTGGTCTAAATAAGGCTCAATACCATAAGGCTGTGACCTTCACAGCTTATTCAGATACACGTTTAGATTGGACTTACAAAAAAAAAAAAAAAAAAAAAAAGCTCCACACTAGAAAAAACAATTGTCTGAAAACAGCTTGACCTTCGCTGTGTTTACAATTGATTTGAGCTTGAATCAGCAGGTGCTGTTCCGGTGATGACGTAGCAACAATATGTTGGGCTGAAATAGAGCACAGGCTTCAGACAGCTGTTTATCCTTCACCTACAGACTTATCGACTTTTATTGTTCAGGATTTTTTAAAATATCAACATTTTAGAATTTTTAGTGATTATTTGTGCACATTTTTTGGTGTCACCTACACTTTAAAGACATTTTGAGGCTGTAATTGCTGCCAAAGGTGCATCAACAAAGTACTGAGCAAAGGATGTGATTTCAGTTTTTTATTTTTATTAAATTTGCAAAAAAAAAAAAAAAAAAAAAAATGTCATTATGGAGTGTTGTGAGTAGATTTATGTTATCATTATGGGGTGTTCTGAATAGAATTTGAGGAGGAAAACATTAATTTACTCCATTTTGGAATAAGGCTGTAACATAAAATGTGGAATAAGTGAAGCACTGTGAATACTTTCCGGATGCACTGCATGTCAAAAAGTACAACAGGCACTAGACTGCGGTACTTTGATTAATTCAGGAATGTGTGTGTCAGATCCCTCTCACAGATGAACAGCTGCATTTTGCTCAGTGAACAAGCTCAACGGATACCACAGGTGTTATTCCGGCTGTTGTAATATTCACTGTAACTTCCAGCATTATGTCTTGTCTGCCTGCAGATTCCATGTGCACAGTGTGTGTTCACATGTTTCCTTGCCAAAAATTCCCTTTACGGCACTTTAGTTTCTCTTAATAGCAATGTACTAGGTTCCAGTGCATCTCAGCCATTAAAGGGAATGACCTAGGATGACCCAACCAGCTGATTTCATGTTTGGCCCAATCTGCAACATTGGAGCTCGCATTCTGACCCTATTATGGAAATTAATTTTCTTGAAGCTGCTTGACTGGTCACTTGAGGCTGGCTCCAAACAGAGAAAATTCTCAGAGAAGCGCATTTTAAAATGTCCAACTTTAGAGCAGAAATAAACATTGCCTGGCACAAAAAAAAAGTTTTGGTCTTTATAATTTCCTCCTCCATGACAACTGTATGGAGGTGAATTTGTTTTTTAAGTTCTTAGTTTAAGACATTTTAATTAATAAAATTCTGTATAATTGTGGGTATGATTGCTCTGAATGACAGGGACTATGTTCACTGACTCCTCCTCCTCTCGTAGTCTCCCACCGAAACACTAATTTTTGTGTGTCTGTTTGGAGTATTTTATCACAAACATCTGGAATAATAAAGCTTGTTGTGCGGTGGAATGTCCTAACGGATCATCTAAGATGTCCCTGTTGCAATATTGATGCTGAGTTTAATAAACTCGTCAGTCATTCAATTGTTATACATTCTAATAAGTTGTCACACTATCTACCTTATAATTCAAGTTTTTAATCTACAAACACAGCTACCCTTCCTCCAGTCTTGTTCTTTCTATTTATACAGTTAAATTCATAACCATCCAGTTCAAAATCCACTCCTTTTGATCAGCAGTCATTTGAGTTGTGTCATTATTATCTCCAGTTGTGAATGAATGAGTTCTTCCAGACTGCGTCATGATTGTATGTTGTGAATTGAGTACCTTACAGTCCAGTTTATGATGATCCTTGGAATTTGTCCAGTTGCTCAATGCTTTTGATGACAAAACTCTGACTTGCGCCAGAGTTCCGTTTAGTTTAATGAAAACTTTACAGTTTATGCTCCATGTGTTTTGAATTTTTCCTTGATTTTCAAGTATCGTGCTTTTCTGGTGATGTCAGCGTTTTGATTTGTCAGATGTTCGATTATAAAGGCGTTTGCTCCTTTCATTTCATTTTTTACTTGTTTTAACAGTGCAGTTTTGTGTTTTCTGTTAACAAACCTCAAAATAATGGCTAGACTGTCACTGTCATTTCTTCTGGGCAGAGGGTGGCATGCCTCATTGGTGTCACAGTCTGAATTTATTTACATTTACTTTACAGTTAAAAACTGAATCAGAGCAAATTCCCAAAAGAGCCGAATAAAAAGATAAAAGGGCATTTAAAAAATTAAGAAAACAAAACATAACAAGACAACACAAAACAAAACACCTAACATAAAAAAAAAACATTTTTCCGATCCGGTGTCACTGAATGAACGGTCTCCCCTAAAAACTGATCTGCCCTGCCTCATTAGCCGCGGTTCACGGATTACCACCTCGTTTCTGCTTCAAACTGCACTCCGGTCATCATCTATCTCAGCGACAGATATCTGAAGCTTTTGCACAACCCCTGGCAAAAATTATGGAATCACCGGCCTCGGAGGATGTTCATTCAGTTGTTTAATTTCGTAG
This sequence comes from Thalassophryne amazonica, assembly GCF_902500255.1. Lineage (NCBI taxonomy): Eukaryota > Metazoa > Chordata > Actinopteri > Batrachoidiformes > Batrachoididae > Thalassophryne > Thalassophryne amazonica. Next base: position 81,763,841 of record NC_047109.1, on the reverse strand, counting down.
AAAAAAAGCAGATCACAGACATGACACAAAACTAAAGTCATTTCAAATGGCAACTTTCTGGCTTTAAGAAACACTATAAGAAATCAAAAAAAAATAATTGTGGCAGTCATTAACGGTTACTTTTTTAGACCAAGCAGAGGGAAAAAAATATGGACTCACTCAATTCTGAGGAATAAATTATGGAATCACCCTGTAAATTTTCATCCCCAAAACTAACACCTGCATCAAATCAGATCTGCTCGTTAGTCTGCATCTAAAAAGGAGTGATCACACCTTGGAGAGCTGTTGCACCAAGTGGACTGACATGAATCATGGCTCCAACACGAGAGATGTCAATTGAAACAAAGGAGAGGATTATCAAACTCTTAAAAGAGGGTAAATCATCACGCAATGTTGCAAAAGATGTTGGTTGTTCACAGTCAGCTGTGTCTAAACTCTGGACCAAATACAAACAACATGGGAAGGTTGTTAAAGGCAAACATACTGGTAGACCAAGGAAGACATCAAAGCGTCAAGACAGAAAACTTAAAGCAATATGTCTCAAAAATCGAAAATGCACAACAAAACAAATGAGGAACGAATGGAAGGAAACTGGAGTCAACGTCTGTGACCGAACTGTAAGAAACCACCTAAAGGAAATGGGATTTACATACAGAAAAGCTAAACGAAAGCCATCATTAACACCTAAACAGAAAAAAACAAGGTTACAATGGGCTAAGAAAAAGCAATCGTGGACTGTGGATGACTGGATGAAAGTCATATTCAGTGATAAATCTCGAATCTGCATTGGGCAAGGTGATGATGCTGGAACTTTTGTTTGGTGCCATTCCAATGAGATTTATAAAGGTGACTGCCTGAAGAGACCATGTAAATTTCCACAGTCATTGATGATATGGGGCTGCATGTCAGGTAAAGGCACTGGGGAGATGGCTGTCATTACATCATCAATAAATGCACAAGTTTACGTTGATATTTTGGACACTTTTCTTATCCCATCAATTGAAAGGATGTTTGGGGATGATGAAATCATTTTTCAAGATGATAATGCATCTTGCCATAGAGTGAAAACATTCCTTGCAAAAAGACACATAGGGTCAATGTCATGGCCTGCAAATAGTCCAGATCTTAATCCAATTGAAAATCGTTGGTGGAAGTTGAAGAAAATGGTCCATGACAAGGCTCCAACCTGCAAAGCTGATCTGGCAACAGCAATCAGAGAAAGTTGGAGCCAGATTGATGAAGAGTACTGTTCGTCACTCATTAAGTCCATGCCTCAGAGACTGCAAGCTGTTATAAAAGCCAGAGGTGGTGCAACAAAATACTAGTGATGTGTTGGAGCGTTCTTTTGTTTTTCATGATTCCATAATTTATTCCTCAGAATTGAGTGATTCCATATTTTTTTCCCTCTGCTTGGTCTAAAAAAGTAACCGTTAATGACTGCCACAATTTTTTTTTCCTGATTTCTTATAGTGTTTCTTAAAGCCAGAAAGTTGCCATTTGAAATGACTGTAGTTTTGTGTCATGTCTGTGATCTGCTTGTTTTCTACGAAATTAAACAACTGAATGAACATTCTCTGAGGCTGGTGATTCCATAATTTTTGCCAGGGGTTGTACAACAATCATTTCCACATAAATTCAGTATTATTTCATCATAAAAGATGGAGGAAACAATTAGAGTGCCACAGCTACATGAGCTGCTAGCTGATGCGTGGGCACAATGGAACACAGCAGGAATCATAAATTGGCTTTGAGTCACACCGGGTAATGCCTCTTTGCCCCGAATTACGCCTCTTTGTCCTGACTTGCGCTGGAACCACTTCCTTTCTGCAAATTTTTCGGCACCCGACTTGCTTCCTCCTTTGCGCCCCTCGCGCTGTTGTGGCGCCGAGCTGCATCGTCTCGACACTGAGTTGCTTCCACGCGGCAGCGCCATAATGACGCATTGCGCAACCGGGACCACCCCCGGTGTGAAAGGGGCTTTAGACAAGCGGCTGAGCTCCAAAATGGTGCATGCGCAGTGGAGGCAGGGCGGACCAATTTTTAGGGGTTGGTATGCAACACCGGGAAGACAAGGACATGGGGGAAAGTGTGTGTTCATCTTTATAACATTTTCCCCCATCATTGATAAATGATATAATCTAATAGCTGTGGGTAATGTTGCTACTGTTGTTCTAGCTTTATTGCAGGTGATGGTCGTGAAAGTTTTCCTACTGCGCAATTGTCTCTGTGTATCTTCCTCCCTGGTTTGTGTCCACTTCAATCCCCCTGGACTGGAGGAAGGCAGCCACCTGTTGCTACATGGAGCTGGCATCCTGTTCATTGCCCCCCCCCCGTCAGCAGCCACCACCAGAGCGTATGACCAGGGATTGATGCAGAGCCCCATCATGATCACGTCATTCATCCTGGTGTACTGCTCCACCACATATATTAAGCATTATTATTATTAATATTCATTAATTTCATCATTCAGTTAATTTACACCCACCACCCTAACTTGCACTGCTATTTCCCATCACTTAAATAGAAATGTGTAATTGGACATATCCCAAATGGACTTGTAGTATGCACCTTTGACATTACACCATAGATGATCAAGATAGGGCCCTTGAAGACTAAACAACACTTCAGATATGGTCTACACGACCTGACTCAACCTAGTTGGATACCATGACCTGGATGACTGAACCTCTCCATAGACACCTTCAGATATGGTCCCACTTCTGAAATTTCATGTGACCACTTATGGATTCACACAACAGCTTTGTACACTTCTGGAAGTCACACGCAAGCGCACTTGCCAAAGTGGGCCCGTTCGTTTGAAAAGTAGTAAAAGGAGTATGAAGGAGCATGTTGAAAGTATCAACATAAACAGCAGCTTTTGGCAAGTTAAAAGTAGTTTTTTGGTTTCCAGTGACAAATCACACCAGGGAGACCAAGAAACTTGGTCTAAAAATCACAAGCAAACCTGCTATTAAAATTAATTTCATCGCTAGCATCAAAATCAGGCTACCCAGTAGGAAGTGAGGAACAGAAAAACCCATGCAGTCGCAAAAAGTTGTAAGTATGACACAACTCATTCGTGGTAATAAACAGCGTTAATACTGAAAGCAGCGAAAAGTTTCCATTAAAGCGCAAAACTGCGTCTCTTGCTATCAAAAGTCCAAAACCAAACGTGAACTTACCTCTTCTTCTTAACTTCTGCTTCCTTCTAATAATTCCTCTCTCTTTATGTCGACTCGCTAGACAATAACGCGAATATTTTCACATCCATCCATCAAAGTCCAGACAGAAAAGTAAGTAGAAAAAAACAACTGCGGCGCAAATTAACAGCGCAACAAGTTCATTATGCGGCGACGCTGCAACCTGTTACCTTTGTCTGGGATGAAACCGCCCCGCCCAGCCTCGCCGAAAGAGGCGCTATGATTGGATCAGTGAGGAGACGTGGGCGGAATTGCAGAAAGTAGCTACACTAACTATTGGACCAATACCTCTGTCAATCATATATTATGTCGCCCCTGAACATTACATTAAGGTGGAAAAACCTCGAAGTAACATTTTTATTCCACCTGAAATAAAACCGTATAGCCCCACAAAATATTTAAATAATGGTTGGCGGTCAAATAACGATAAAGAAAGTGATGCCTCCGTGTATTTGTTTCTAATATTTCCCAGAAGATGGCGCGATAAACTACCAAATGGAAGAACAGCAGCAGCCTCCAATAACTGGTTATGTACTGCACAATTAAATACACTTTATTGTCAAAAATAACAGTTTCTGTTTCAACCACAAAGAAAAGCCCAAGCGCCGTTTGTAAACAAATACATGCTTCAATTTACTTTTTCTATATTTGGGCAGCAAAACGTTCACTTTACATATTTTAGCTCACTTTTCGATCACCGTTGGTTGGAAAACTGTCATCTTTCATGCAAATTTTTAATGTAATAAACGTTACTATTTTGCTTTAAAAGAAACTCATGTATATATCTCAGTATTTAGTGAATAGAAAGCTAAATATTTAGCCATTTACCTTAATATTTACCCAAACATTAAGTGGATAGTAAAAAAAAAAAAAAAAACATGTACAGTGGTTAAAATAAGTATTGAACACGTCACCATTTTTCTCAGTAAATATATTTCTAAAGATGCTATTGACATGAAATTTTCACCAGATGTCCGAAAGAACCCAAGTGATCCACACATGCAAAGAAACCAAAACAAATAAGTATAGAAATTAAGTAATAATGTGAAATGACACCGGAAAAAAGTATTGAACAGTATTGTAAGTATTGAAGTATTGAAAGTATTTATTTAATATTTCATACTTTATTGGTAACGAAGCTTCAAGATGCCTCGTGTATGAAGAAACTAGTCACATTCTTCCACACAAACAGTCTTCAAACCTGAAGGTTCCGTGGACCTCTTCTATGAGCTCTGATCTTTAGTTCTTTCCATAGATTTTCTGTTGGATTCCAGTCAGGTGATTGTCTGGGCCATTTTAGCAGCTTTATTTTCATTCTCTGAAACTAAGTTTCCTTGGTGGTATGTTTGGGATTATTGTCTTGCTGAAATGTCCATCCTCATTTCATCTTCATCATCCTGGTAGATTTTTATGCAGAATGTCTCTGTACATTTTTTAATTCATTCTTCCTTCAGTTATATGAAGTTTGCCAGCGTTGTATACTGAAGAACAGCCCCACACCATGATGTTCCCACCTCCAAACTTGACTGTTGGTATGGTGTTTTGATATGCAGTGACATTTGACCTCCAGCCATGGTATAAAAGTTCATTTTTGGTCTCATCCGACCTATATTCTCCCAGGATTTCACAAGCTTGTCTAAATGTTGTGCAGCAAACTTTAAATGAGCTTCAACATGCTTTTTCTTCAGCAATGGAGGCAGGTGGTGTGCGTGCACACAGACCATGGTGGTTGAGTGCATTACTTTGTTGTTTTCTTTGAAACAGTTGTACCTGTTAATTCCAGATCTTTCTGAAGCCCTCCACAAATGGACCTTGGCTCTTGGAGAACTCTTCTGATAATTCTTTTCACTCCTCTGTCAGCAGTCTTACAAGGATCACCTTTTCATGGCCGGTTTATGGTGAAATTATGTTCTTTCTACTTACGGATTATGGCCCCAACAGTGCTCACTGGAGCATTCAGAAGGTTAAAAATCCTTCTGTAACAATACCATCAGTACGTTTTGCAACAATAAGGTTGCGAAGGTCTATGAGTGAGCTCTTTGCTTTTTCCCATCATGAGATGTTTCTTGTGTCTTAGCTTGGTCATAAGATACCTGATTGAACCAGCTGATATGAGTTTGCACTGACAAAGGGCAGGATTGCTTTCCAATTACTGACAGATTTCAGATGGTGTCTTGGCTTTCCATGCCTTTTTGCACCTCCCTTTTGTCAAGTGTTCAATACTTCTTCCCAGTGCCATTTCACATTATTATGCATAACTTAATTTATGAACATCTATGGCTTGATTACTGTGTATGTGTGGATTACTTGGTAAACAACATCTGGTGAAAGTTTCATGTCAACAGCACCTTGAGAAATATATTTACTAAGAGAAAAGGTGAAGTGTTCAATACTTACTTTACCCTCTGTATGTACATTTTTAATTACATGTTAAGCTTAAAATTTTATTCAATACTTTATTACACATTTGTTTAAATAATTACAAAGTAAAGGTCTTGGTTGTCACTGGCAATTCTTTCGAAAAATTCTAATCTGAATAGCTGTCAAAATACTTAGCAGTTACTGCAATATTTAGTATATTATTAAATTTTTGGATAAAATTGTATTACCATTTAGGTCAATATTTAAAATATGTTCATGCTATCAAGCAAAGCTAAAATCAAGCAACAGGAGGTCGAGGACTTTACAGAACACATCAATTCGGTGGACTCCAATATCAAGTTCACACGTGAGGATGCCAGAAACAACCATTTAGCCTTCTTGGACTGTGATGTTACGATTGGAGAGAACAGGCAGCTCGAGACAGAGGTTTACAGAAAACCCACTGACACTGACCAATATCTGCTCTTTGGCTCAAACCACCCCCTTGAACACAAGCTCGGGGTGATCAGGACTCTTCAACACAGAGCCCTACAGGTGCCCACAACTGCAGAGGGAAGGGCTAAAGAGCAACAACTTGTACGGAAAGCCCTCACAGTATGTGGGTACCCACGTTGGTCCCTGGACAAAGTGCAGAAGTCCCAGAAAACAAAGAGACCAGATAGACAGGAGACGGAGACAAGAAGAAGAGGAGTGTCTCTCCCTTATTTAGCGGGAGTAGGGGAAAAACTACAGAGGATCTTCAGACAGCACAAAATCCCAGTTTACTTTAAACCAGTCAACAACTTGAGACAGAAATTAGTTCACCTTAAGGACAGGATCCCTAGTTACAAACAGAGCAATGTAGTGTATCATATCAGATGTCAGGAAAACTGTAATGAACACTACATAGGTGAGACAAAGCAACTTTTACACAAGAGGCTAGACCAGCACCGCAGAGAGGTCGCCAGTGGACCTCAGTCTGCAGTTCATCTCCACCTGAAAGACACTAACCACACGTTTGAGGACAAGGAAGTTAAAATCTTAGCCAGAAAGAAGAAATGGTTTGAGAGAGGTGTCAAGGAAGCATTTTTTGTAAAACAGTTGAAACCCAGCCTTAACCGCGGAGCGGGTCTCAGACACACTTTGTCCCGTGTTTACAATGTGGTACTCAGGTCAAAGCAGTTTCAGTCTTTTGTTCATGGTAATGAGTCATTCACGTCATCAGGAGAGAGTCGTCAAGGGAGCCATCAGGGGAGGCTTCCATCCTGTCATTAGGAGAGTGCTAACTAGAGCACAATAGGTGCTAATTAGAGCTATTGTTTAGTCACTAGCCTATACCAGTCAGCCTCTCGGTAGGTGGGGTCTGGTTAGGTTAAAAAACTCCAGCTTTTGTTGGCTTTTGGTTTATTCTTCTCTACAAGAGTCAAGACAGAAGTCAGACTACCAGAGCAAGAATTTTAGCTGAGGAAGCTTCTGTGATTTGAAGCGAAACGTCCTCACGTCAAGCAACCCAGTCCAGTCGAAGATTCAAGCTTCTCTACTATGTTCATGCTAAAATAATGTGTCCATACATACATTACATACTTACATCTTCAACCACTTATCTGGGATTGGGTCATGGGGGCAACAGCTCCAGCAGGGGAACCCAAACAAACTTCCCTTTCCTGGATCACATTAAACACCTCTGACTGGGGGATACCGAGGCATTCCCAGACCAGTGTGGAGATATAATCTCTCCACCTAGTCCTGGGTCTTGCCTGGTGTCTCATCCCAGATGGACGTGCCTGGAACACCTCCCGAGGGAGGCGCCCAGGGGGCATCCTTACCAGATGCCAAACCACCTCAGCTGGCTCCTTTCAAGGCGAAGGAGCAGTGGCTCTACTCTGAACTCCTCACAAATGCCTGAGCTTCTCACCCTATCTCTAAGGGAGACACCAGCCACTATCCTGAGGAAACCCATTTAAGCCACTTGGACCTGTGATCTAGTTCTTTCGGTCATGACTCAACCCTCATGACCATAGGTGAGAGTAGGAACGAAGACTGACCGGTAGTTTGAGAGCTTCGCCTTTTGGCTCTGTTCCCTTTTTGTGACAACAGTACAGTGCAACAATGCTGTCCCTGTTGCACTGATTGTCTGGCCAATCTCATACTTCATTGTTCCCTCACTTGTGAACAAGACCTGAGGTACTTGGACTCCTTCACCTGGGGCCAAGACCTCATCCCTACCCAAAGTTGACCATCCGTCAGTTTCTTGCTGAGAACCATGGTCTCAGATTTAGAGGTGCTGATACTCATCCCAGCTGCTTCACACTTGGCTGTGAACCAACTGAGTGGGTGCTGGAGGTCACAGGCTGAAGAAGCCAACAGGACCACATCATCTGCAAAAAGCAGTGATGAGACTTTAAACCCACCAAACTGAAGACCCTCCTCTCCCGACTATGCCTTGATATCCTGACCATGATGAATATCATAAACAGGCTTGTTGACAAGGCGCAGCCCTGGCAGAGGCCAACCCCCACTGGAAACGAGTTTGACTTAAAGCTAGAGTTGGTAGTTCTTGAGAGCAAGCAAGAGAGCTAGGAAGATTTGAAAGTAGCACCTCCTCTAGGTTGCACCCCCTCCCTCCTACCCCGTCAGTGCTCTGTCCAAACCCATGCCCCCACAAACTTGAACGCACATCTGATTGTGGGACTCAGCGGGGCAGATGATCTTTGTCATGGCTAAAAATAACATACAGAGTAGCTAACATTAGCTTTTGGGCTAATACGAGCTACAAAAGTATCAAGGTTGGCAAATCTTATATGAAAATAACAAATCCCCCAGAAGCAAAAGTAATTACCTGTCCAACAGAAAGAGAGCAACCTTTGCGTCACTTTTGAGGCCCTTCCGATGCTTCAGTTGTTTTCACAGAGAAAATGCCGCACTGATGTTGACTCTCATCTGATGTCTTGCTTTATCCTAAGCCTTTTTCATCACAGCCTTTTCTGCCTCTGGCTATCTTTTCCTTGGCTTTTTATCGGGGTGAGCCATTAAAGGCAAAGCCCCTTTCACATCGGGCCCAGTACTGAGATGATGTAGCTCAACACCAGAACACCGTGCAGGATGCCAAGGACGAAGCGAATCAGACGCCAAAAATTAAACATGTTTAACTTTTTTCTGTGTGAAAGGAAGTGTTTCACCGCAAGCTATAAGAATTATTCATAATACTGGCTATAGAGATCATACAAATCCACTATTTTTACAATCCAAATTCTTAAAATTCACAGACTTGGTTCATTTTCAAACAGTACAAATTGTGTATAAAGCAATAAACAATTTACTTCCAGCAAATATTAAAAATATGTTTTTTAACAGATCAGGGGATTGCAGTCTGAGGGGGAAATTTAATTTAAAGCATCAGTGGGCACGAACAACATTAAAAGGTTTCTGTATTTCTGTCTGTGGGGTGAGGATGTGGAACAGATTGGGAGTGGGGCTCAAGCAATGTCCAAGCATGAACCAGTTCAAAAAGCGGTACAAAAATATGTTTTTTTCTAGGTATAGGGAGGAGGAAGGGTAATAAGGGTTAGGGTGTTTTTGTTTTTTGCTTCGGCTTGTAAATATATAGTATTTTGTATGTAAGTAGGTATGTGTAGGTGTATATTTATGTTTGTGTATATATATGTGTATATATGTATATGTGTATATATGTGTATGTATATGTGTATGTATGTTGATGTGTGTATGTATATATATATGTGTATGTATATGTATATATATATATATTGATATCGGTTTAGGTGTGTAGGAATCTATGTGTATATGTGGCAAAGGGTATTACTGGTTGTGGGGAAGAAGGGGTAGGGATAAATAAGCTGATGCTTCACCCTACCCCTTTTCGGACATGTTGGGTACACAGTAGGAACTTTTTTGTTGTTGTCTTTACTGATCTATCTTGTAATTGTTGTTGTATGAAATGTTCAAAATAAACAGTTTTCATTCATTCATTCATTCATTCATTCATTCATTCATTCATTCATTCATTCAAGTCAAGGCACAGCAACGGTACTCAATGTGATTGATAGTCACACCCTCACAATATAACGTTACCCGACACCAATTTATGATTCCTGCTGTGTTCCATTGTTCTTGAAGTATAAATCATGCAGGATTGTTTTTATACTGTGTACACAATGCAGTAAAACTACACGCTCAAAGAGCACAGAAAAAATCATGATCAGTCTGGCTGCTGCTGCAGCTACTTGCTCTTAAATTCTCTCACAACTGTATTTAAATAAAGTCCATAAAAGTCCTGCTCACAGACTGATTGCCAGAGACAGGACATGTCCACATCCAGTAAAAAGTCCGGACATCTCCAGTCCACTCACGGTCAAAGGAAGAAATATAAACTATAACAGAAATCAGATCGCAGCCCTGCAGCCCTGCACAAGAACAAATATAAACTAGAAGAAAAATCAGAGTGCACATTCTGCAGCCAGACTGCCTGCAGGTTCTCCTATGTGTTCTCACCTCCTCTCTGCCCCCCTGCTGCACGCACCTGACGCAGACATTCCTGCATCGTCATGACGCCACATGAAGCAACTCGAAGCATGCCCGATGTGAAAGGGGCTTAATGGTGGAAGTGGTAGTTTCGGCTGTATTCCCTCTGCCATTGTAAAACGAGATGAGTGTGCACGCATGGAGGAGAGAGGGACCGGGGGTGTTGAGCCCGGTTGACGCGAGCAGGAAGAACGAGACATGAAGGCATCTGATTGTTTTTTTGAGCACGCACCGCCGGTCTTATACTGGTCGCAGTTTTATCGATCCTACAGCTGCTGCAGACGTGTGATTTTTTTTCGTTCCTTTTTCTGAATACATAATGATGTATTGACGACTGTTAGGATAGACGGACCATTTCACCCAATATAACAAAAAGGGTTCTGAACAGAGTTACCTACCCTAGCTTTACTGACGAGAACCCATACCCAAAGATCAAAGTCAGGAAAAATCTTGGAAAATTTGAGAAATCACTATCCTTTAACATTGAAATAATTTTCAAAAATTCATAATTCTGTCAAAAAAGATATATCATAGAGGGTTATGTAGGATAGCCTTCATCCACTGACAAAGTTTGATCCAGATCTGATTCGGATTACAGATTTTGTGGCCATTTAAATTTAACATTGAAAACCTCATTTAATGTATATTTTACATTATATCTTAATCGAATGTGCTCCAATCACTCTCATATTTGAAAGTGAGGTGCAGACTGGCACTCAATATTGCCTGACAAAGTTTTATCTGGATCTGATTCAGCTTGTGAATTGGAAACCAAGTGCCAAAAAGCAATGACAAATTGTGCATAGCAGAGATAACCAATATTCTGTGAAAATTATCTGGAAAAAGAATTCAGAAACCGAAAAAGTTGAAAGGAAAACAATAACACCACAAAAAACTTTCCAAGGTAAAAATTTGTGGAATTGGAAACTACTGTTGGCAGACGTTTGTGCTCTTCGGGCGCAGTGCTTACTTATTAAATTCCAAATTTTTATTTACTTACTTATTTTTATTTACTTGTTTACATTGGGCTACATATTTTACTGGCCATTTAGCAAAAATATTTACTTAAATATTTAACAAAGTATTTGACAAACATTTTGGGTCTTTGGCCCTGTGACAGACTGGCGTCCTGTCCAAGGTGCACTCTGCCTCTCGCCCTGACTGGTGGGATAGACTCCAGCACCCCCTGACCCTTAGTTGGAGTAAGCAGTTGAAGATGAGTGTATGTATGTGTATGTGAGTGTGTGTGTGTATGTGAGTGTTCGTTCGTGAATTGTTCTGTGAATTGTTCTGTAATTTATGTTTTGTAGCATGGCCCAAGCAGAGGGTCACCCCTTTGAGTCTGGTCTGCTTGAGGTTTCTTCCTCAGAGGGAGTTTTTCCTTACCACTGTTGCTCTGGGGGTTAGTAAGGTTAGACCTTACCTGTGTGAAGTGCTTTGAGGCAACTCTGTTGTGATTTGGCGCTACATAAATGAAAATAAATTGAAATTGAATTGAAATTTAAAATGAGTGTGTGTTTGTGTGTGTGTGTGTGTGTCTTCTTTGTCTTTCAGCTGTTCCCGTTAGGGGTCGCCACAGCAGATCAATCGTTTCCATCTCACCCTGTCCTCTGTATCTTCCTCTGTCACACCAACACCTGCATGTCCTCCCTCAGCACATCCATAAAGCTCCTCTTAGGCCTCCCTCTTCTCCTCCTGCCTGGTGGCTCCATCCTTAGCATCCTTCTCCCTATACACCCTGGGTCCCTCCTCTGCACATGTCCAAACCATCTCAATCTTGCCTCTCTGACTTCACTGTAAAAAAAAATGCTGTGAAATTTACATAAAAACAATGTAAAATCACCACAGAAAAGTATTGTAAACCCAAAACCACATATTTTTTGTTTCAGTCACAGTGGACTTTTGTAAACTAGTAAAAGTAAGTCCCTTCGGCTGCTCCTTTGTTTGCACTCGGGGTCGCCACAGCAAATCCAAGGTGGATCGGCAGAGGTTTTACATCAGATGCCCTTCCTGACGCAACTCCACATTGCATGGAGAAATGTGACAGGGGTGGGATTTGAACCTGGAACCTTCTGCACTGAAACCAAGCGCATTAACCACTTGGTCACCACCCCTGCAGACTTTTGTAAGCTATTAAACAGAATGTTTTTGTAAGATGTACAACAACATGTGATTCTAATCACATGTATTTGTTGAAACTACAACTATTTCTAACAAAAACTGAGAAATACTGTAATACTCATGACAAAACAATTGTGGTAAATTGACATGCAAACATTGTACAACCTATAGTTTTAGTCAGTTGTTTTTAAAAATACAAGAATTATATGTAAGTCACTTTACAAATTTATGCTGTAGCCCAACTTTAACATGATTGATGAAACGATGCAAATTCGGGTAGGCCTATAGGCTACAGGTAAGCTATTTGCAGCTTGTAGAGTAGGCTACGGAGTAGGCCTATAAGAAATTATTATCGCTAGTCTAAGTGCTTCTGTTCAGTCATAATCCTTGCATGCTTTGTTTCTTTTCATTTTAATGTGATACGATACTCAGACTAGGCTCTTCTTTTTTGTAGATTTAACAGTTTTTTATTCACTGTAAATCCATTTACATATTATGTCTGTAAAGGTATCTACTGTGCTGCTGTATTTTTTACAGGAATTCCCTGGTAACCACAGCTGCCAGCGTTTTCCTGTAAAAACAACAGGTTTTTTTTTTTTACAGTGTGTGTCTCCAAACCGTCCCACATGAGCTGTCCGTCTGATATGTTCATTCCTAATCTTGTCCATTCTCATCACTCCCAAAGAGAAGCTCAACATCTTCAGCTCTGCCACCTCCAGCTCTGCCTCCTGTCTTTTTGTTAGTGCCACCGTCTCTAAACCGTACAACATAGCTGGTCTCACTACTGTCTTGTAAACTTTCCCCTTCACTCTTGTTCATATTCTTCGCTCACAGATCACTCCTGCCACCTTTCTCCACCCACTCCACCCTGCCTGCACTCTCTTCTTCACCTCTCTACCACATTCTCCATTACTTTGAACAGTTGACCCCAAATATTTAAACTCATCTACTTTCACCACTTCTACTCCTTGTAACTGCACTATTCCGCTGGGCTCCCTCTCATTCACACACATGTACTCAGTCTTGCTTCTACTGACTTTCATTCCCCTTCTCTCCAAAGCATATCTCCACCTCTCCAGACTAGACTCAACTTGCTCTCTACTCTCACTACAGATCACAATGTCATCTGCAAACATCATAGTCCATGGGGACTCCTGTCTGATCTCATCCTGTCCATCACCACTGCAAACAAGAAAGGACTCAGAGCTGATCCTTGAATGAGTCTGTCATTCCTACTGCACATCTCACTGCTGTCACACTATTCTTGTACATGTCCTGCACTACCCTAACATACTTCTCTGCCACTCCAGACTTCCTCATACAATACCACAGCTCTTCTCTTGGCACCCTATCATACGCTTTTTCCAAGTCCACAAACACACAATGTAACTCTTTCTGGCCTTCTCTGTACTTCTCCAACAGTATTCTCAGAGCAAACATTGCATCTGTAGTGCTCTTTCTCAGCATGAAACCCTATTGCTGCTCACAGATCTTCACCTGTTTTCTAAGCCTAGCTTCTACTACTCTTTCCCATAACTTCATGCTGTGGCTGATCAACTTTATGCCTCTGTAGTTACTGCAGCTCTGCACATCACCCTTGTTCTTGAAAATAGGAACCAGCAGACTTCGTCTCCACTCCTCAGGCATCCTCTCACTTTCCAAGATTTTATTAAACAATCTGGTTAGAAACTCCACTGCCATCTCTCCTAGACATTTCCATGCCTCCACTGGAATGTCATCTGGACCAACTGCCTTTCTGCTCTTCATCCTCTTCATAGCAGCCCTCACATCTTCCTTACTAATCTCTTGTACTTCCTGACTTACTCTCACTACATCATCCAGCCTTTTCTCTCGCTCATTTTCTTCATTCATCAGCTCTTCAAGATATTCCCTCCACCTTCTCAGCACACACTCTTCACTTGTCAGCACATTACCATGTGCATCTTTTACCACTCTAACCTGCTGCACATCCTTTCCAACTCTGTCCCTTTGTCTGGCCAATCGGTACAAGTCCTTTTCTCCTTCCTTACTATTCAACTTCTTGTACAGCTCGCAATATGCCTTTTCCTTCGCTTTTGCCACATCTCTTTTCACCTTATGCCGCATCTCCTTGACTCCTGTCTACTTTCTTCATATCTCCGACTATCCCAAAACTTTTTCACCAACCTCTTTCTCCTTATGCTTTCCTGGACCTCTTCATTCCACCACCAAGTTTCCTTGTCTTCCTTCCACTGTCCAGATGTCATACCCAGTACTGTCCAAGCTGTCTCCCTCACCACATCTGCAGTACTTTTCCAGTTGTCCAAAATTGCTTCACCTCCAACCAGTGCTTCTCTCACCTGCTCGCTAAATTTCACACAACAGTCTTCCTCCTTCAGCTTCCACCATCTGATCCTTTGTTGAGCTCTCACTCTCTTCTTCTTCTTTACCTCTAAAGTCATCAACAAACAACCATCCTATGCTGTCTAACGACACTCTCTCCTGCCACCACCTTACAGTCTCTGATTTCTTTTAGCTTGCATCTCCTATAAAGAATATAGTCCACCTGTGTGCACCTTCCTCCACTCTTATATGTTACCCTGTGCTCCTCCCTTTTCTTAAAGTAGGTATTCACCACAGCCATTTCCATCCTTTTTGCAAAATCAACTACCATCTGTCCTTCCCATTCCTATTTCCTATACCATATCTACCCATTACTTCCTTTTCACCTGTGTTCCCTTTACACTGTGTGTGTGTGTGTGTGTGTGTGTGTGTGTGTGTGTGTGTGTGTGTGTGTGTGTGTGTGTGTGTGTGTGTGTGTGTGTGTGTGTGTGTGTGTGTGTGTGTGTGTGTATTTAGGGTAATATTTATGAAATGTTTTACAAATATTTCACTTTGGATAGCCAACAATTTTAAATTTTGTTTTGAGTGATTCAGTTACAAAAACATTGTCTATTCCCCTATTAACATTTGGATCACAACAACATGGGAACATGTTAGTGACTATTTGATCAAATTGGGAAAACTTTCTAGTCTAACATTTAATAAGTACATTAGAAATTGAAATTCAAATTGCCATTTTGTTGTCAAATTTGTAACTTTTATTTGTAACTTTTATGTATGATTACTGTCAGGTGTTTTTCTATCTTATAGGCCAGCTGACCAGGTTTAGACTTTCAAAAGCATCACTTACTCATCTTACTCCAATTAAGGGTCACGGGGGCTGGAGCCTATCCCAGCAGTCATAGGGCATGAGGTGGTGTACACTCTGGACAGGACGCCAGTCAGTCGTAGGGTCACATATAGACCAACAAACACATTCACACCCGTACACACTCTTATGGGCAATTTAAAGTTTTCAATCCCCCTAATCTGCATGTTTTGGATGTGGGAGGAAGCCGGAGCACCTGGCAGGAATCCATGCCAACACAGGGAGAACATGCAAACTCCACACAGAAAGGGCACAGGTGGGAATCGATCCCATGACCTTACTGTGAGGCAACAGTGCCACCGTGCCACCTTGCTGCCCTCAAAAACATCAATTATTATTAAATTATATAGTCAATAAGACTATACTCCGCCCATTACGCGCAGCCACTCCCCACTGTCTGTGCACAAAGCTTCCTCTTGTCTCCACAGTTCGCCTGGTTGACAGATTGAACGCACTCTCCGGGAATGGGACCTCTACTGAGTTCAAAGAAAATCTTCGAGTTCTTTCGCGTTTACGCTCTGCAGAAACTACTTTTCAAACTGCAGGGATAGTTGTTACTGCAGGTGACGACTGACGGCAGCAGGGGCGCCTGGCCGACGCACGAGAAGCTGTCGGTTTGTCACAAGGTTTCAGAAGAGTAACTTTAACACCTTAAAGTAGACTCTGATTAATTCGATGAGCGCGTTGCAGTTTCACACCAACTGTAGTTCAGCCGAGTCGTGCGTAAAATAGCTGTGCGTAAAGTTGGCGCTGTTGTGCATCGGGGCAGCCAAAAGAAGAACGCACTCGAGTTAAGCTTTGTAAAGTTTGAGTCTGCGACAACTTGTGAGGACTTTGACAATCATGGCAAAATGGTTTAGAGATTTTCCCATCAACCTGAAGAATGGAAGCGAACGGGTCCGCTCGGCGTCAGAGTCTGGTCCACAAACTCGACCCAAACCTTCGTTTTCTCGGGACAGTCTGAAAGGAAATCATCGAAAGGACGGCGGTGTGGGAGGTTTATTAGCAGGGAGAAATAGGAAAAATTCTGCGATAGAATTAGGTCGAAACAACGCGGGCTCAGGTGGGACAGTGTGGGACAGTCTAAGTCCTGGAAAAGGTCGCAAGAACTCCAAGAACGAGGCAGGGAGTGGGACAGCAGACGAGAACCGTCCGGTGAGGACGTCTAGTCTGGCGCAAGCGTACATCAACAGGATGATCAAAGTGGACAAGCAAGACAAGACTCCCAAACTGAACGGGATAAGTGAGCAGAAGGTGATCGAGAACGAGCGCAGGTCGGATATTAAAACAACGGTGAGTACCAAAGAGGATGGAACTCGTGCCACTTTACGCGTCACATTTCACATGGCATTTATTTGCAATCCAGCCATGGTATTAACATCACGAATTAATTTACAGAGCAACAAACAAAATGCCATTGTGAGTTGAGGCCAGTGCTTCCCTTTGTTTATGTTTTTCTGCCTGGATTCAGTTTCATTCCTCGGAAAAGAACACAATGAAGTTTCACTGCATTGTGACAGATCAGACAGGGACACACACACATACAATGTGCTGACCTCTTTGCATGCATTTCCTCTTGTCCCTTCAGTACTTGTCACTCAGTCATGGACACCACTCACATGCTTTGCTTTGTTGTTATTATCGGTGTATGTGAACAGGTACAGCAGGCCTGCTTTGTGCTTTCTGACTGATTCTTTTCCTCCTCACAGCTGATTATCTTGGAAGACTATGCAGATCCTTTTGATGCAGAGAAAACCAAGGAGCAGAGAGAGGCTGAGAGAGCAGGAGTGAATGATGGGTACATGGAGCCATATGATGCCCAGGTCATCATCACAGGTGAGGTCAGAGGGCAAACATCAGGGTTATCATCCTTCACGCAGGTCGTGATCTGATTTCTCTGTTTGTCTGGAGACACTGATATTTTGTATGTTGCAGGAGCTATTAGACCTCAAACTCTCTCACTCCTACACAAATTTTTAGACTATTTATATGGTGCATCAACAGTAATTCTTCACATTTGGTCAAATTTCTCACTTCAGTGAATCCATTTCACTGACTTATCACTGACATAAAGTAAGACATCATGTTATCTGGGTCAAAGCTCAAAGCAGGCCTTTTTTGTCATTTTAACAAAGCTTATAGTATCATAAAAAAGTCAGGGTCAAAGTAAATCTTCTCTCTTATTGTCTTGTTGTTTGAAAGTACAGCACGATGAATCTTACAAAAAATTTTTTTTACAGCACAATAAAGAACGTATGACCAGGGGTTCCTGAGATAAAGCATAACGGCTACCAATATATATATATATATATATATATATATATATATATATATATATATATATATATATATATATATATATATATATATATATATATATATATATATATATAGATAGATAGATAGATAGATAGATAGATAGATAGATAGATAGATAGATAGATAGATGTAATTCCTTACATGTAACTTTGTTTTATATATTTTAGGTTAGCATGCATGCAGTTGACTTGACAGATTTTTGACTAAATTAATTAATTACGTAGTTCAAAATTGGTGAACTGAATCTGCCTGTTTATTACTCATTATTTTAGCCAAAAAAGACATACTCATTTTCATTGTCATTCAGTAAAAAACATCACAGATGCTGTCACAGAAGGAAATATTGATGCGCTGCATGAATGGATAAAAACAGAAAGCACAGAATACCAGTCCAAGGTGTGTGATAGTGATAAATAGTTAAAAAAAAAACCTGACGGTCACTGTATCTGTGTATACACAACATACAATAAATAAATAAAGGACACTGGATATTGTACATATGAAGATGCTACAAGGATAAAGTTGCTACCAAATGCTACAGTGTGTTCTATATCCTACACTCTTTGTTGCACAGTGCTTTCTATTAATTTGCATTTAACTGTCTTATGATGGTTGGGTAAAAGCTGTCCCTGAATCAGCGTGTTTGGCAACTCATGCTATGGTACCATCTACCTGAGGGCAGGATGGAAAACAGATTGTTAAAGGGATGTGACGTGTCCCTGATTATCCTTCTTGCGCTGGACAAGCAGCGCTGTTCTGCCAGTTCACCAATGGTTGGCAGCCTGGTCCTAATAATGTTTTCTGCTGACCTCACGATCCTCCCTAGATTTATAATCCTCAAATTTCTTAGTTTGTATTCCCAGAGAGCAATTGCATATAGTGTGATGCATCATAGTGACTGAATACAACTGTTAAAGTTTTCCATTATACTCTGATGTTTGCAGAAAATCTACATTAAAGTCCCTGTGTAGTTGTACACAATGCAAGGTGGAGGGTGTCCTCCTTTCTCAGTTTTGTAATCGTGCTGCCATAATGGACTGCATTTATATAGCGCTTTTCCATCTGCATCAGACGCTCAAAGCGCTTTACAATTATGCCTCACATTCACCCTGATGTCAGGGTGCTGCCATACAAGGCGCTCACTACACACCGGGAGCAATAGGGGATTAAAGGCCTTGCCCAAGGGCCCTTAGTGATTTTCCAGGCAGGCGGGGAATTGAACCCATGATCTTCTGGACTCAAGCCCAACACCTTAACCACTAGACCATCACCTCCCCTAATAATCATTAGGGGAGATGATGGGGAGGTGATCAAAACCATAATCATTCCATTGGTTAAGCACTCTGTGGGTACTCATTTTGTTGTGACTGAAAATGTTAGTATAGTGTGTATCCTGACTATGACCATTCAGATCAGCTCCGCATCCCAGTATAGTCCAGTTCTTCAAAGTTCAATGGAACTGTAAAACATTTAACTTCTTATCATCATCATTGCACCACAGCATAACTGCTGCATGTCCTTTGAAATGACTGCACATAACATATAATGGCTTATTTTGAATTTGATACACAAAATACTTGAAAAAGAGTCTCAAACCAAATGATATCTCTGTTGACATGGTTATGGCTTTTGCAGTGTATGTGCTAGCGCACAACAGACCCTGACTCACTCATCCATCTTCACCTGCTTATCCGGGCTCAGGTGCAGACCCTGACTGTGGCTTTTAAATATGAAATTCGTAATTTGATATGGCTGCACATTTATGAATCATCCAGCAGGAGTCAACATTCAGCTTGTCTTCCTTCTGATACAGATCGGGAACAATGCACCGATTGTTGCAAAGGTTTCAAAATGTTTCAAAACAGTGCCTCAAGTTTGCCATCACAAATTTCCAGTACTGACAAAAAGTTTTGATATCAATCCCAGTCATATGTTCAATCTAGTCTCTAATTTAATGCGTTAATTGGTCAGTCTGTGAATTACAGGATGATGACATTTATTGTTTTTCAGTTACTCCCTACACAAGGTCATTGGGACGAATCCACTCAGTCAAATGTTTCAAATTCAAAAGAAAATAGGCAGTTGTATTACCAAAGGAGGCATTACATATAGAAAAACAAATCAGAAAATATGACATATACATATAGTAAATTACCATATTAATATTCAGATTATCAAATACCAATTGTGTTTATTATCAGTCATAATAATTTTATTATAAACCTGTTAACATTAAGAATTTATTTTATTGAAAACAGTAGAATGACTGTGGTGTGATTGTGGTTCCTTTGTATAGAAGATTGGGGAATATGAGTGTGAATATCATCCATCGTTCCTCAGACGGTGGGCAGGTGAAAACATATTGTGCAGCTATAGTACAGCTGTCTCTTTCTTCATGCAGTAAGTAGCATAATTAACTCACTCATCTCTGTTTTTACTGTATGAGCCCCATGTTGTTATGAGCACAAGGAAAAAGTGTGAAAAATCAGTATTATCAGTATAAAATGAATTGTGTTTATGTTTTGTAATCCAGGTTTACAGAAACAGATGTACAGTAGCTGCTGATTTATGCATGAAAGATTTAGGTCTAAGATCACTAGAATTGTTATTTTTATGTTAAAGTGCATATATGAGAAATAAATCTATTTTCTGTAATTAAATAGAATCTTTGTGAATTTTGTGTGAATTTTGAAGTACCACTAGGAGGCGCTACAAGAACCATTAATGGTATTAATGGTTTGAGAACCTCTTGATTTATATGACAAGAAATGTCAGAAAATAACAATAATGATCATAATAGTAATAATAATAATGATAATAAACCAAGTCCATCATTATTTTTCAAAAACTAAAGGTCATCACTTCAAATGTCTTAGGATTTATTGAACTTCATCCCAAATCTATTTACTTAATATTAATTAAATGCAATTCTATATTATAATATAATTAAATGTAATCCTGTAGTTCCTCACAATTAGAATCATTTTTGTATTTTTTTAAATTATAGACCAGGGGTTTTCAAAATGTGGTAGAGTGAGCCCCCCTCAGAGAACAAAGGAATAGCTTCACCCCCCCCCCCCCCATGACACGCATACACACAATTTCAACATCTTTGTATATTTATTTTTATTGTTTTACACATGTTAAACACATTTTAAATATATTTATGTGTTTTTAAGGAACTGTCTATGCATTTACACATTTTATAGACTTTGTAAACATTTTAAATATTTTAAAAGAACTTTCTATTATTTCACACATTTTACACCCTTTTAAAACATTTTAAATGTGTTTTTAAAAAACTTTCTATTCTTCTATTTTTACCTTTTGTCATACTTTAAACATCATTTTTTTTTAAACATTTAAACATCTGTGTGTGCTTTTAAACATCTTTGGCATAACACATTTTAACATAAATAATATTAATTAAACTTTTGTACATATTTAATCTCTCATCTAGTCTTTCTTGCCTCTTGTTTAGTGCGAGCAATGAGTCTGGGTCTTTGACGCACACAGGTGGCTGATGCGGGGACGCACTGAGGAGAGGAGCGAACGAAGATCGTCCTCTACTTTTTTCTTTTTTGGTTGCCCCAAACTGTCTTCTCACTGGTAGATTTACAGACTAAAAATTTATCAATTTTACTCCTGGAATGTTAGTTAACATGATGGTCTCGTGGTTAAGCTATTGAGCTTGAGATCCTCGGTTCAAATCCCAGCCTGACTGGAAAATCACTAAGGGCCCTTGGGCAAGGTCTTTAATCCCCTAGTTGCTCCCGGTGTGTAGTGAGCGCCTTGTATGGCAGCAGCCTGACATCGGGGTGAATGTGAGGCATTATTGTAAAGCACTTTGAGCATCTGATGCAGATGGAAAAGCGCTATATAAATGCAGTCCCTTTACTATCTAGCAATGTTTTCTTTTCCTTCCCCCCCCCCCCCCCCAATTCTTTTTTGTTGGTTAAAAGTGTTTAGTTATTTTTTGTGCCCCCCAGAGCGAGCACACCCCACAGGGGAAAACCGCTGTTATATACCATTTCTGCTCTGTGGATTATTGTACATATTCGCTCATTCTTCTCAGTACTAAAAGTATCTCGCAGGGTAAATTTGTTCTTGTTGAGTGTTTTAACTGGACTGAGGGTCGAACTGGGTCCTCGGTCTTGCCTCTGTCCTCCTGCACCACTGGTGGTTACTATAGCAATGGTGTTGTGCAGGGACAATGGGTGCAGCTTCCTCTTCCAGCTTCCTGTCTCCTGCCTCTGTTTCCTTTGCCCCATTCTTTTGATAGGAAGTTGGCCCCAGTGCCCCCCATGTGCGCATGCAGGCACGCACACACGCGTACACACACACACACACACACACACACACACACACACACACACACACACACACACACACACACACACACACACACACACACACACACACACACACTTTTATGGTGCTTTACGTGTGAAAATAATTGAAAGACCCCCACCTCCCAAAACCCCATCACAAAAGCCGCAGGTCCCCGTTGGTCTCGCCCCGTCATTTCCCAGCAGTCCGGAAATGGCCTTGTCACTCAGCCAATCAGGGACTGTGTTGACCTTTCTTCCTGTAGTTCCATTGTTTGGTCACACAATAGTGCAGACACACAGGCTACCTGTCAGACAGCTCAGAAACACTGAAATTCCTCCCCAAATTAATGACTTCTCACAACAATATTCACAGATGTGACAGAATTAAAAATAAATAAATCAAATTTAAGATCAAATCATGACAGATTTTGTTCTTCCTGGTAGCCAAAATAACTAACATGTTAGGAAATAGAGAGCTGTGCTCAAAGTGTTGTAGAACAGCATTAAATTCCAGTGTTTAAGAAATAAATAAATTCTTTATTTGAATTTGAACCTTGTGGATTCATGAAGTCACTGAACAGAAGTGTTTGGCAATACCGTTACATTTGCAGGAGAATGAAAATCCAAATCTTTAGGGTTTTGGTGTTTCCTGTCTTCAATCAATCAATCAATCAATCAATCAATTTTTTATATAGCGCCAAATCACAACAAACAGTTGCCCCAAGGTGCTTTATATTGTAAGGCAAGGCCATACAATAATTATGTAAAACCCCAAAGGTCAAAACGACCCCCTGTGAGCAAGCACTTGGCTACAGTGGGAAGGAAAAACTCCCTTTTAACAGGAAGAAACCTCCAGCAGAACCAGGCTCAGGGAGGGGCAGTCTTCTGCTGGGACTGGTTGGGGCTGAGGGAGAGAACCAGGAAAAAGACATGCTGTGGAGGGGAGCAGAGATCCATCACTAATGATTAAATGCAGAGTGGTGCATACAGAGCAAAAAGAGAAAGAAACAGTGCATCATGGGAACCCCCCAGCAGTCTACGTCTATAGCAGCATAACTAAGGGATGGTTCAGGGTCACCTGATCCAGCCCTAACTATAAGCTTTAGCAAAAAGGAAAGTTTTAAGCCTAATCTTAAAAGTAGAGAGGGTGTCTGTCTCCCTGATCTGAATTGGGAGCTGGTTCCAGAGGAGAGGAGCCTGAAAGCTGAAGGCTCTGCCTCCCATTCTACTGTTACAAACCCTAGGAACTACAAGTAAGCCTGCAGTCTGAGAGCGAAGCGCTCTATTGGGGTGATATGGTACTACGAGGTCCCTAAGATAAGATGGGACCTGATTATTCAAAACCTTATAAGTAAGAAGAAGAATTTTAAATTCTATTCTAGAATTAACAGGAAGCCAATGAAGAGAGGCCAATATGGGTGAGATATGCTCTCTCCTTCTAGTCCCCGTTAGTACTCTAGCTGCAGCATTTTGAATTAACTGAAGGCTTTTTAGGGAACTTTTAGGACAACCTGATAATAATGAATTACAATAGTCCAGCCTAGAGGAAATAAATGCATGAATTAGTTTTTCAGCATCACTCTGAGACAAGACCTTTCTGATTTTAGAGATATTGTGTAAATGCAAAAAAGCAGTCCTACATATTTGTTTAATATGCCCTTTGAATGACATATCCTGATCAAAAATGACTCCAAGATTTGTCACAGTATTAAAGGTCTGTCATTGATCAAACACACTGACACACAAACAAACACACAGTAAAATAATATAAAATAGCATAAATAACAATAAAAAGTGTAATGAAATAACGTAAATAAAACCAGAGTTCCTGTTCAATTTCTGTGCAAATATTTTAGAAAGTCATGCAAAATTCCAAAAGAAAGAAAAAACTTATGTTGTCATTATGGGGTGTTGTGAGTAGAATTTTGAGGGGGAAAAGTAAATTTACCATTTGGAATAAGGCTGTAACATAACAAAATGTGGAAAAAGTGAAGTGCTGTGAATACTTTCCAGATGCACCGTATGTATCTTTAATTTATAAACTCATTTTAAAATAATACACTATATACTTATAGCCCTCCGTAAAGCTAGGACATCTTACTACTCATCACTAATTGAAGAAAATAATAACAACCCCAGGTTTCTTTTCAGCACTGTAGCCAGGCTGACAAAGAGTCAGAGCTCTATTGAGCCGAGTATTCCTTTAACTTTAACTAGTAATGACTTCATGACTTTCTTTGCTAATAAAATTTTAACTATTAGAGAAAAAATTACTCATAACCATCCCAAAGACGTATCGTTATCTTTGGCTGCTTTCAGTGATGCCGGTATTTGGTTAGACTCTTTCTCTCCAATTGTTCTGTCTGAGCTATTTTCATTAGTTACTTCATCCAAACCATCAACATGTCTATTAGACCCCATTCCTACCAGGCTGCTCAAGGAAGCCCTACCATTATTTAATGCTTCGATCTTAAATATGATCAATCTATCTTTATTAGTTGGCTATGTACCACAGGCTTTTAAGGTGGCAGTAATTAAACCATTACTTAAAAAGCCATCACTTGACCCAGCTATCTTAGCTAATTATAGGCCAATCTCCAACCTTCCTTTTCTCTCAAAAATTCTTGAAAGGGTAGTTGTAAAACAGCTAACTGATCATCTGCAGAGGAATGGTCTATTTGAAGAGTTTCAGTCAGGTTTTAGAATTCATCATAGTAAAGAAACAGCATTAGTGAAGGTTACAAATGATCTTCTTATGGCCTCAGACAGTGGACTCATCTCTGTACTTGTTCTGTTAGACCTCAGTGCTGCTTTTGATACTGTTGACCATAAAATTTTATTACAGAGATTAGAGCATGCCATAGGTATTAAAGGCACTGCGCTACGGTGGTTTGAATCATATTTATCTAATAGATTACAATTTGTTCATGTAAATGGGGAATCTTCTTCACAGACTAAGGTTAATTATGGAGTTCCACAAGGTTCTGTGCTAGGACCAATTTTATTCACTTTATACATGCTTCCCTTAGGCAGTATTATTAGACGGCATTGCTTAAATTTTCATTGTTACGCAGATGATACCCAGCTTTATCTATCCATGAAGTCAGAGGACACACACCAATTAGCTAAACTGCAGGATTGTCTTACAGACATAAAGACATGGATGACCTCTAATTTCCTGCTTTTAAACTCAGATAAAACTGAAGTTATTGTACTTGGCCCCACAAATCTTAGAAACATGGTGTCTAACCAGATCCTTACTCTGGATGGCATTACCCTGACCTCTAGTAATACTGTGAGAAATCTTGGAGTCATTTTTGATCAGGATATGTCATTCAATGCGCATATTAAACAAATATGTAGGACTGCTTTTTTGCATTTACGCAATATCTCTAAAATTAGAAAGGTCTTGTCTCAGAGTGATGCTGAAAAACTAATTCATGCATTTATTTCCTCTAGGCTGGACTACTGTAATTCATTATTATCAGGTTGTCCTAAAAGTTCCCTGAAAAGCCTTCAGTTAATTCAAAATGCTGCAGCTAGAGTACTGACAGGGACTAGAAGGAGAGAACATATCTCACCCATATTGGCCTCTCTTCATTGGCTTCCTGTTAATTCTAGAATAGAATTTAAAATTCTTCTTCTTATTTATAAGGTTTTGAATAATCAGGTCCCATCTTATCTTAGGGACCTCATAGTACCATATCACCCCAATAGAGCGCTTTGCTCTCAGACTGCAGGCTTATTTGTAGTTCCTAGGGTTTGTAAGAGTAGAATGGGAGGCAGAGCCTTCAGCTTTCAGGCTCCTCTCCTGTGGAACCAGCTCCCAATTCAGATCAGGGAGACAGACACCCTCTCTACTTTTAAGATTAGGCTTAAAACTTTCCTTTTTGCTAAAGCTTATAGTTAGGGCTGGATCAGGTGACCCTGAACCATCCCTTAGTTATGCTGCTATAGACGTAGACTGCTGGGGGGTTCCCATGATGCACTGTTTCTTTCTCTTTTTGCGCTGTATGCACCACTCTGCATTTAATCATTAGTGATTGATCTCTGCTCCCCTCCACAGCATGTCTTTTTCCTGGTTCTCTCCCTCAGCCCCAACCAGTCCCAGCAGAAGACTGCCCCTCCCTGAGCCTGGTTCTGCTGGAGGTTTCTTCCTGTTAAAAGGGAGTTTTTTTTTTCTTCCCACTGTCGCCAAGTGCTTGCTCACAGGGGGTCGTTTTGACCGTTGGGGTTTTTACGTAATTTTTGTATGGCCTTGCCTTACAATATAAAGCGCCTTGGGGCAACTGTTTGTTGTGATTTGGCGCTATATAAATAAAATTGATTGATTGATTGACTTACAGTATGTAGTGTATGAAGCTCCTGGGTTTGAAGTAAAATTACTTTTTTCTTACATGTTACAAATAGTAAGCCAATGATAATAATAATGATAATAATAATAATAATAATAATATATTATCATTAAATAATCTTTTTTACGTATTAGAATGTGATTATTATTATTAAATGGCAAATGAACTGCATTTATATAGCGCTTTTCCATCTATATCAGTCTCAAAGCGCTTTACAGTAATGCTTCACATTCACCATTCCACCAGCTCTTGTGGGTCTGCCCCTGCAGAGTGTGTGTGCAGCGGCAGAGAAATGAGTTCACTCTGTTCTTACCAACTCCGTGCTCTCAGATAGCGAGACAGATGATCTTAAATCGACCTATTGTGAATTTAAAGTGAAAGTGTGGTCATGTATTTCAAAAAGCACAGCGCCGTGTGTCCACCCCCTGGAGCAAAAGGATGCACACTTCTTTTAAGTGAATCAACTAACTAATCAAAAAACACCTTTATGAGACGAATTCTCGTCAGACTTGATCAGAGCTTTCATCTATCTTTTGCCGAAAAGGTTCGCTCACAACCCCATACGCGGTCATAACATGTGATTTCGGGAAAGTGGGTCCTCACCCAGTAGTTCACCTTGAACTCAGTCTTATAGTTGTATACCATGTCTTTGCCACTGTTCTTCACAAGAACAACATCTAGCATTGCCATCCTTACACAAAAGGCAATCTCACTCCACTGTTCTCAGTTTTAACTCCACAAGGGTGGAACAAGTTACCATTTGCTATCAGAACAGGGGCGTCCTTCTCTAAGAACATCTTGACCTGGCTGCGGCAGTTAGATGGTTACTTTCGAGAGGTGAGGATGGCTTGTGTGGTTGCCATCCAGGACCCAAGGCAGTTCCATGGAGTGGTGGATTCAGGAATATGGAGCACCAGTGCATGCTCCCAGAGAGAACAACTAAAGAATTACATCTAGCAATAAAACATCATAATGACAAGAGTGAAAACAGTACGTCTGAAGCCACTCTGTTAATTTTTCTGCTTTAGAGGTTCGCAGACGAGGCTCCAAAGACCTCCTGAAGGTTTGTGTTCTGCTTGATCGAGGCCATGGGGAGCAGATGGGAGACGATCCTAAACCCACGCCCCCCAATATCTATGACATACCATACGAGGGCGAACTGAAGAGTGACAGTGAGGGGGTGTGGATCCCTGTGACACGACCAGAGTCTGACGGCCGTCCTGCCGGAGAATACGAGCTGCCCTGGGAGTGGAGGAAGGAGGACATTGTTCGAGCTCTGTCAGGTTGGGAACGAATACTGAAAGAGAGGGATTATGGGAAGGGGTGGGGGTTTAGGGTGCAGAGGAAGGATGTCATGAGGTTTATTTGTACAGTAATGCCACAACAGATTTGTGCTTGCTTTAGAGAGGAAGCAAAACAATCCGTCTGAATCACTATCCAGAGATGTGTTTACTTTGGTAGCACTGTCATTCTGTGACATTATGATGAAAGGCTGATATTGTCTCGCCTGTGTGTCGCAGCTCAGTTTGAAGCCATGGATTGTTCTCTGAGTAAAGAGAGCGGGTCAGCCGCCAGCCGCCATCAACAACAGCAGACTCTGAGACAGAAGAACTGGAGCCACAAAACACTGATCTCCTCGTCTCCATCCTCCCCCTCTTCGCCATCCTTCCCCTCCTCTCCCATTCTCAAGCTTTCCCCTCTCACACCTCCATCTCCTTCCTACCCCACACTCAAACTCTCCCCACTTTCACCCACTTCCCCACCTAATAAGCTTTCCACCCCGCCTCCTGTCTCCCCCGGTGCCCCACTAGAAGGGGAAGCCATCAAAGTAGACCCCAACCTGCCCCTGGAGAAGCAAAGGTAAGGAGGGATTTAAGTCACTTTAAAGGTGTATGACAGTTATTACAGTGTCATTTATTTGTCTTATATCATAAGATTACAGCTAATTTTATTATACTGGTAAATTATTTGTTTGGGAGCCATTCCATGGCAGATATGGAGTATTCACACTGTGAGACTTTACCAAGCGGTAAGCTTCAGTGGTCTCAGATGAGGCCCACTCAGAAGAAGAAAACGTTGCAGTTCCTTGACTAGCCACGTGAGGCTGGCTCCAAAAGCAAGCAGGTTCCCATTCAAGTACATGGTAAAATGTCCAAAATTACAGCAGGAATAAACACATTTACAGCCTGGTCCAAAATATGGTTTTGGTCCCACAAGATAGTTTCCTCCTCCATGACAACTGAACGGGGGTGATTTTTCCCCCCTGAACCTCTTAGTTTAAGACGTTATAAGCCATAAAGGGCACGGTCGCTTTGAGTAACAGCTGCTGAGCCTAGTGCCTCCGATTCTCACACTGCGGTCAGATTAGCTACACGGGGGCAACATTTTTCTTTTTTCTTTTTTTCATTTTTTGATACTCTGTGTGCTTCTTACCCTGTGTGCTGCTATACAAATGCTGCTGGAGCCTCAATTTCCCAGAGGGAGTCTTCCCAAGGGATCAATAAAGTTCTGTCTAATCTAAGCAGTTTTCATTTGTCACTTGTTGGGTGTTCCTGGAGCGTAGTCAGCTCCTGGCTACTTGACATTACTGTGCACAGTATTTAATAATAGGTTATAAAGGATGGAAAAACTGAATACTGTCACTATGAGTTTTTTGTCCATGCTTGACGGATTGGTGGAACCAAAGTTCACTCGATTTGTTTCAGTCCAGTGTCTTTCACAGTGATGTTCCTGTATCACTAGTTAGCATGCTAACATTTCTGTAAGATGTCTTGTAAATTACTTCTGAAATATTATATGGTTACAAAAACAGCACATTTATTTCACAGTAATGGTAGTTGTAGTGCAGAGTTGTTCAGCATTTGCATCTATTTTGGTCCAGTCTAGCTGGCAGCATAGCAACCGTTGTCTCTAGTCAAAATGGCTACTCATTGAAAATGAATGGCAGCTCATTGCTTGTGGTCACTAATGTGACTGTAAGGCCCGAAGACCACTCGATGCAGCCGCTAGCTGTTGTGGAAGACTGTGTTTGCCATTTTGAGCATTTTATTACAAATATCTGGAATAATATAACTCATTGTGTGGTGAAATGTCCTAATGGATCATCTAAGATTTTCCCGCTGCAGTATTCGCGCTGTGTGAAATTCTTGTCTTATTTAACGTTGCAGCTATCGGTAACGTGATCTGCTAGGTCTTGTTAATGCATGAAAACATTCGACTCATACCTTTGAATGCCCACACCAAAGCAAACCTTCATGAGAACCACCACAGAATCCCCAAACATATAATTTAATATTTACCAGAACTGAAGTTAGCATGCTAGCTTAGTTGGTTTATAGTTCAGGCTTCACTGAGTCACCCAAGAAGTAAAAAACAATGTAATTGTAATTAAGATTGGTGTTGACAACTGACACAGCAGACTTGGGTTAGTCTTTCCTGTGTCCAGCAGATATCCAGCAAAAACTTCATGTGAAATGGTTTGAAAATGTGAATTTCCCCCCCAAAAAACAAACAAGCAAACAAAAAACCTATAAATAATAATAATAAATAATAAATGAAGAATTTGTGGTAACAAGGAAAATCTTTTCATGGCTTAAACCCTAATAAATAAATAAATAAATGTTTTATCTTGCTGTGTCATTCAAGCTTTAACCAAAAATGTACTTCAACCAGTTGACAAAAGAATTAGCATGATAATGAATATAATCCTTAACAGCTATATGACACACGTGTAGTTTACCAGCTATGTACATGAGTATTTGAGTTATTACAAGACACCACCTCTAGGTTTTGGAAATTAAAGAAATTGATATATAAGCTCATTTCAACCAGCATGGAACAACACCCACACCTGTTCCTAATTACCACCATGCATGTGATGACATTCCCTACAACAAGCCCAGATTATGTCCAGCAGGTGGCAGAGAAGCTGCATATAACTTCAACACACCTGCTCCTAATCCACATATCTGGTCACCATCCACAAACCATCCAGCAGATGGCAGTGTCCAGCAAGTAGAAGGCAGTTCTAGGGGATATGTTACATAAGCAAAATAAAGCTGCTTTTTTTAGTTTGATCTGGTGCAATGAGTTTGTCTCCATTCGATACCGTTATACATCCTGTAATATGAAAAAAAAAAGCAACAACAAAAGTTCATCTGGTTTATTCCCACCTCCAAACTGATCCTGCAGGACACCGTATGAACATCTTTGGATCAGTCCTGTGATAGGATGGAGACCTTCCTGCTTACCACTGCATGCTGGGATAGGGTTCTTTGCCTCCTGTGACCACGAACAGGATTAGCCTGTAGAAATTAAACCAACAAGATAAGAGGTTTGAGAGATGTTGTAGTTGTCCTCCTATGTCAGGGTGTTCATGAGAGTCTAAATTCAGACCACAGTATTTACTCTGCAGAGTTGCTGTTGATTTCCAATGTACGAGTATTTTTCATCTTTCATTCTTATATGAAAGATTCAGCTCTAAAATGGCCTTTCAGACACTCTGTGATCTTCACCCCCTGGTTTCAGCTTTGTTTGCACTGACAGAGTGTGCAGGGTCTTCTGTGTGTACAGCAAGTTATAATTCTTTCGTGTTTTAATGCAGAATTAAAGATGCGTCCTCAACGTGAGGCTTATTGAAGAGACAGACACAAACCATCTTTTCTCATCTCATTAAGCACGGCCTTTCTTTAAATGTGGTATGTGCGCAGAGCATGTGAGCATTGGTTCATACCAGATTGTGGCTGAGCATCAGTATGTTTGTGCCTGTAAGCCACATTCAGTGTGTTTATAGCCAGCTCAGCCCGTAGCCACTTTGAGCTCCACCTTACGTCCTAAAAGGCCTCATTCTGCACAAATATAAATACAACATTTTTGTTTTGCTGCCTGTTTTTAATGTATTGAAGCAATATACCTAAGATTTCTTTTATATGCACAAAAGGCTTATTTCTCTTGAATTTTGTTCACAAATTTGTTAAAATCGCTGTTCTTAAGCACTTCACTCTGGCTGAGATCATTCATCCACCTGACTGGAGTGGCTGATTAAACAGGTGTGCCTTGGTCTGGTCACAAGAACAGGCCACTCTAAAATGTTTTGGACGGGGTGTTGCAAAGATTTACCTTGAGGTTGGCAAAATTAGAGTGCACGTTACATTTGAATTTCAATTTATTTTCATTTTTTATAGTGCCAAATCACAACAAAGTTGCCTCAAGGCACTTCACACAAGTAAGGACTAACCTTGCCAACCCCCAGAGCAAGCACACAGGTGACAGTGGTAAGGAAAGAAACTCCCTCTGATGATTTGAGGAAGAAACCTCAAGCAGACCAGACTCAAAGGGGGAGCCTTCTGCTTGGGCCATGCAGAGGGACATAAAAGCACAATAACTCACTTACTGGACAATCAAAACTATATACAAATATCCAAAAACCAAGGGAAGAAAAAAAAGGAGAGGGGGAGAGAGGGAGACTATGATTAAAATGATTATTTTTTAAGTTAATTTTTGCCACCCCCAAAAAGGAAAGTGCCACTTCATTCTTTTGTGGTGTGTATGTGTTTGTGTTACAGTGTGTGTGTGTGTGTGTGTGTGTGTGTGTGTGTGTGTGTGTGTAGGGGGGGGGGGGCAGCCTTTGAAGTGAGTGTCAAGATACCATGAAAGTCAAGTGTTGCGTGGACACAATAATGAGTTCTTGCAAAAGAATCAAAATATTTATAATAAATAACAATAAAAAAATACTTTATTTCAGACTCACAAATGTGTCCATGAAACATAATGAACAAAGTGTGTGTGTGTGTGTGTGTGTGTGTGTATATATATATATATGTGTGTGTGTGTGTGTAAAACATCACGTTATGTTGACTTATGTTAACATTACTTTTTATATGTTATTGTCCTCGACCATCATGAAAAGAGAACATGTCATTTTAATGTTTCACATTTTATGTCATGACCTGTGTTTGTGCATCCTTTAAATAAAGTGTGTCATTATTAAGAATTTCAACTTTTATTTCAGAATAACTTGTTTCTTTAAAGTTAAATATTCACCACAGATTATTATCTGCATAGTTAATGTGAACCGTGATGTAATTATACATCGTGATGTGTATTATATTATATCGTGGAACTAGAGCATCATGACACGCCAACAAATAGTGGGAGTCCAGTGAACCGTTGACACAACACAAAGCTACAGATGTCACAGGTTTTGAAGGAATGTGTCCCATTGCTGTTGCCGGTTATCTGAATGTTCATTTCACTACCCAAAGATGCCTCCAGTGTTGTTTCCAACCTGTCTCCCAATTGATCTCCTCTGATTTATGCTGGCTGTAAATCTTTGTCTCCTGACTCCTTCCTGCCTTATGTCAGTCATCTCATACTTTGACATTTGCCTGGAGTCCACGTGTCACTATCTTACATGTCGTCTGCTATCTCTGTCTGTGTTCTGCCCCCCCGTCCCCTTACCTTTCCAAGTTGGTACCACGGCAGTGTGAGTCGGCAGCAGGCTGAGGCTCAGCTGCAGCGCTGCAAGGAAGCCAGCTTCCTCGTGAGAGACAGCGAGTCAGGAACCAGCAAATACTCCATCGCTCTAAAGTGAGTGCAGGCACCATAACTGTACAATATACAAGAATTCTTTGTTATTCAGACTTGATATGCATGATGTGTGTACGTATACTATGGTCAGACAAATAACAGCATTCACATATATTAGGGAGTTAGTTAGGGAGTTATTTTGTGGGCCTTTCCAATAACACTACCGCAGGCTGCACATGGGAAATATTAAAGGATTATTAACCGAGTGAGAGGTCTGTACGGGGAAATATCAGCCCGAGGTGTCAGTACGGACCGAAAAACACCAAGGTCTGATATCCCTGTACAGACTGAGCAAGTGAGGTTAATAATTCATTTATTATATGGCTGTTATATAAACATGCAAACTTATAGTATCAGCTGAATATGCTGGTGACGGCGTTGAGCTCGTTCACTTCTTCACCTCCATGAAGAACTTGCTAACAGATGGTCCAGTTGTTAGCTGGTGCTTTCAATCTGTGTGTTTTTTCCGATGCTGTTTAGATATTTATGGAGTATGTTTATGTCCAACTTGGTTTTTCTAATCGTGTTTTTAGCTTCCTGGTTTGTAATGAAAATACGCATTACAGACTGATTGTCATGGTAACCGGTCCGATATGGGAAAATATCTGACCGATAATCAGCCAATCAGAGCGCGCAAAGCGTCGCAGCCATATAATCTGGTTGTTAAGTGTGACGTAACGCATCATGTGATTTTCAACTTCTGGTTCCAAACAAAAAAGGTGCGCTGTCATTAACATTGAGAACTGCACTGAGATGCTCTGATCAGGCTGCACTTAAACCGCTGCACACAGACAACAGCATTAACAGCGCAACATAAAACTCTTTGTATATTGTGCCTAAAACTCTCCTGGATGTATTAACTGGGTTTTTAGACGTTGTAACTGCATTTATTTTATGTAAAAGTGTCAGACGTTCAGGATGTTTCTCCATTATTTTCAATTGGAGTTGCTGTGAGCTGCGATCGCTTCCTGTTCATGTTGTTTGGGGAGAAAGTGAAGTCTGCACTTTAACACCACCTAATTTTTTATTAACAAACAGACATGTATATTTTACCTGTGCATAATAAAATTTTTAAAGTAAAAGAAAAAAAACTTTTAAGTGTTCTTACCTTAGAAACAGACGAATCGGTTAACGGAGGTGCAGAGAAGGGAGGGACAGACGTTTGTGCACACTGTAAACACAAACTAAACTTAAACTGTAGATCCTTAAAAGGATCAAACAGATGTAACTTTAATTGTAAACTTGGAGGTCTTTGGTCCCGGAAACAGATTTATCACGTGATGCGTTACGTCAGAGCTTAACAACAGGATAATTTATCTTATTTTCATTCTTTCATGGGATATTACAGGTGTTTTTCTTTGTTTTAATTTGACATTTAAAAGTCCTGCAAAATAATTGACATTGACCTCTTAAAAGTTAAATATCAAGGCACCCATTTCCAGTTAACAATTGAACAAACTTGTTAAATTGTGGTTGTTTTCCCCTTTCAACATCAGCTCAGTCTGTCTGTTTTAAAGGCATTATTAAGGAGCAAACTGGCATTCATAGCAACATCTGACGTGTTAATGCATACATGTCGTTTGCAGAGATGACACTCCAGATAATGGTGTCAGAAACAGGTTTGTCTTTACTAGCAGAAAAGCTGAAGTCATGTGGTTGTGTGGGAGCATGTCCATGCACGTGCATATGCCTGCGTGCACCTTAGCGAGTCCCTATTATTAACTTCCATTTATAAAGACGGTGAAATCAGGAAATATGCAGCTTCATGTTTGCTGTTGTGCTTCTGTGTCTCTCAATTTGTCTTTTAGGACCAGTCAGAATTCTGTGCATATCATCGTGGCTCAGACTAAGAGCAGTAAGGGCCTGGGCTACACGCTGGATCAGAGTAGCTGTGTATTTTCCAGTATCCCTGAGCTGGTCCATCACTACTGCACGCACAGACTGCCTTTCACTGGAGCCGAGCACATGAGCCTACAGCATCCTGTTCCCAGGCCACAATGAGCAAGGAACAAACAAATATAAGAGACACAAATACACGTGTGCAGAGACACATGTGCTATCTGCAAATGCAAAGAGATGCAGCTAAATATTTTAATGCATGTGTATTCACACATACAAACATATGCTGCTTTGGATTCTTTTGTGTCCTACTTACAAGTGCATCCAGAAAGTATTCACAGTGCTTCACTTTTCCCTCATTTTGTTATGTTACAGCCTTATTACAGAATGGAGTAAATTATTTTTAACTCCTTAAAATTCCACTCACAACACCCCGTACTGAGAACATGATAAAAGTTTTTTTTTTTTTTTTGCAAATTGATTCAAAATAAACAACTAAGAAATCACTTCTACGTAAGTATTCACACCCTTTGCTCAATACTTTGTTGATGCACTGTCTCTTCAGAGATGTTCAATCGGATTCAGGTCTGGGTCCTGAAGCCACTCCTTTGATATCTTGGCTGTCTGCGTAGGGTCATTGTCCTGCTGAAAGATGAACTGTCGCCCCAGTCCGAAGTCAAGAGCGCTCTGGAGCAGGTTTTCATCCAGGATGTCTCTGTACATTGCTGCATTCATCTTTCCCTCAATCCTGACTAGTCTCCCAGTTCTTCCCACTGAAAAACATCCCCACAGCATTATGCTGCCACCACCATGCTTCACTGTAGGGATGGTATTAGCTCGGTGATGAGCGGTGTCTGGTTTCCAACAAACATGACGCTTGGCATTTACGACAAAGAGTTCAGTCTTTGTCTCATTAGACCAGAGAATTTTGTTTCTCATGGACTCAGAGTCTTTCAGGTGCCTTTTGGAGTTTGCCAAAAGGCCATGTTTTTTTTTAAACAAATTTACAAAAATCTAAAAAACTACCTTTTTCATATTGTCATTATTGGGTATTGTGTGTAGGATTTTGAGGGGAAAAAATGAATTTCATCCATTTTGGAATAAAGCTGTAAAAAAAACAAAACAAAAAAGTGTAAAATTGCAGCGCTGTTAATACTTTCTGGATGCACGGTATGTTTATGGGGCCTATCCCACACGCAGTTATTTTTTCACCCTGCATCTGTGTCTTTGATACCACTTGCACTCATGTAGGCATGTTGGTCTAAAAGTGAGGTGTGGTGAAGCATAGAGGTGGTGCGTTCATATTGTCCATCACCACAAGCATTTGCTCCTTAGACAAGCAAAACCTTGTCTATCTGTCTAGCACTGTACAGACAGATTTACAATAGCGGCTTCACAATACACGTACACTTTGCCTGCACATATCTTCACCAGTTGCTTATTATGATGGTGTCTTATGGCCACTGTGGGCAAAGAAAATAAGATGAGTGGAAGGAGATAGCAACATATTTTATGAGTGAACTGTCCCTCCCTCCTCTCTCTTTCTCTCTCTCTCTCTTTCCCTGAGAGACAGGCAACCTCATCGCGATAAGATAAAAAGCATACGTGAATTGAAAACAGCCATAAAATGAAATTACAGTAAATACTCAGATGAAAAAAAAAAATCACCTAGCTACTGCATTGCTTCACTTCAGGGAGCTTTGGTGGCCACTGTGTGATGTGCATTCTATGACAGGTTCAGCCAATCCATTCACGAGCCAGAAATCCTTTTACTTGCATACAATTCCTTGATAACACAGTACAGTGTGCCTAGGACACTCCAGTTTAAACAGAAGGATAGATGCAGCTCTGACTGGTTGATATCAGATTCAGACTATAAAATGCCTGTGAATAATGAACATGGTCAACTCAATCCCTTCGTGTACAGCACCTGGCTTTGTGCTAGTATTTGATATTGCTTAGATAGCAACATGCACTTGGATATGCCCCAAATGTGCTTGCCCTGTCTGCACAAATCCATTTTGGGTCTGCAATCAAAATAGGGCCTTCAATGTTTTCCTGTGTCTTTGCATGTCCTCAGTATGCATCTTAGTGGACAATGTTACACAATATGAGAGCCAGTGTCATGTCTATAAGGGCTGCCTTTTTTCAATATAAAAATCAGTAAATCACACACATAAGTCAGACTGAATGTAAATATTGTTCATAGGAACAATCCTTATTTCCACTGCCTGATGTGTTTGCTCCATTGTTTTTAATCATACATGGTATGTTTGGAGCAGTGAACATCAAGTAGTATGCAGACTTAAACCAATTATCCACCTCATTTAATTAAAGAGGTTTACAACCTTGTGCATTGCCCTTCACATGGTTGCTGACATCATCATAGCCATTGCTTAGGCGCAGTCTAGGTGATCAATGCACCTGATTAGAGTTTATATAACGGCTGAGTGTTTCCTTGTCATTTGATTGGTGCTTTGTATGTCACATGACATGGATTAATTCATTCCATTTGTGTTGCATTGCATTTAGAGTGCAGCTTGGTTCCATTTAGAGTGCAAATTTGGTTCCATACGTTTGGTACCATTGCACTCTGCACACACGCACGCACGCACGTCTTCGTGCACGTCCTCGTGATCGCACATGCACATGCACACGCACATGATCGCACGTGCATGTGCGCTCCCACACATGCAAGTGCACGCGCACACACATAACACACGCGCACACACACCAAAACAAATCCAATGTGCTGTCTGGAGGCTGTTAGCAGGGAGAAAGAAAGAAAAGCTGGACTCATTTCTGATGTGATTTTTTTCCCACTGCACTGAGGACGTACACAGTGTTTTTTTTGGTAGTACACGCACGCACAAGCGCTGGCCAGATTCTGTGTGCGCGCGGGGGACACAGGACTCTCCTGAGACATAATTCGATTGAGCTAACTGACATCCACTGTGCTGTCTGGAGGCTGTTAGCAGGAAGAGAGAAGAAAAACTGGACTCATTTCTGACGTGATTTTTTTTTCTGTACTGAGGACGCACACAGCCGACCGACCCGGTTGTGTGTGTGTGTGTGCGCGCGGGGGACAATGACATGATGATTTGATTGAGCTAACTGAAGCTGCTTGTAACACACACACACACGCACACAAAATCCACTATGCTGTAAGCGGTCTGGATGCACGAAGACCTGTTCACATGAAACGCTGATGTGATTTTTGGCTGGACTGAGGAACTACACAAAGTCTTTTTTTTTAATGGAAGTCCGAAGTCAGTGCACAGCATCACTGGACTACACATCACAGTGGAACACCAAAATCCCTTTGCTGTTGTTTATTTCTGACGTGATTTTTTTTTCTGCACTGAGGACATACACAGTCGACCGACCCGGTTGTGTGTGTGTGCGTGCGTGCGACGGACAATGACATGATGATTTGATTGAGCTAACTGAAGCTGCTTGTAACACACACACACACACACACACACACACACACACACACACACACACACACACACACACACACACACACACACACACACACACACACACACACACACACACACACACACACACACACACACACACACACACAAAATCCACTATGCTGTAAGCGGTCTGGATGCACGAAGACCTGTTCACATGAAACGCTGATGTAATTTTTGGCTGGACTGAGGAACTACACAAAGTCCTTTTTTTAATGGAAATCCGAAGTCAGTGCACAGCATCACTGGACTACACGTCACAGTGGAACACCAAAATCCCTTTGCTGTTGTTTATAAATTAATAAAATATCAAATGACAAGGATCTATTTTAGCCGTTATATAAAACAAATAATGAATGTTTTTACGTTCTTTCAAAGGAAAGAATATTTAATTCGGTGAAAGCTGGCTCCAGCTTTCACCGAATTAAATATTCGTACCATTGAACTCATAAACATTCATTATTTTTATAATATTCCTTCATCCATCTGACATGTCACTCAGTGTATTGATTTATCCTGAAAATCAGACTGCCTTCGAGCCCCTCTGCCTGTCAGGAAAAGAGTTATATTAGAAAAGAAAATGGGAAACACTGTAGAAGGAGGGGCATTGTAACATTAAAACAGTCAATATCTGATATACTGGTACTGGGTTCTATTGTTCAACAAACTCTTTCAGTTTATAAAATATAACATTTGTAGTAACTGACCATCAAAGTTATCATGATCATAAAGTGACTTCTTTAAATTGCTTGTTTTTTCTATTTAAAAGTACTAAAGTAAAAAATATTCAGTTTATAATGATAACAAACACAAGAAAAGCATCAAATATTGGGACTCAAAAAGTTGCAACGGGAGAATTCATTAATTATCCCAAGTTATGCCATCTGAATAATCAGCGCAGTGAGAGCGATAATCTGAATAAGAGGCCTCTCTTGTAAACTCTGTTACTTATTGTCAGTGACCTGCTTTACTCTAAAGTGTTACTATAAGTAAATAATGGCTGTATGAAGTGAATTATGGATTTTTTTTTAGCAGTATATTAATGTTTTTCAGGCTTTTATTCAGAAAATAAAGTGAAATTTATGCATTTGTGTTTGAATTATGAATGCACAAAAATGTTCAGAATAAACCTGCTAGCAGCAAAAAAACACTTTTTTTATTTAAAAAAAAGTGAGGGTGAAGGGAAAAGGCACTGAAAAGATGACAAAATTTGTGCAACTTCACAAGCACATGTAGCATCACTGCTCACAACAATTAACGTTGGGCACACGCACATATGCACGTGTGCACACACGGAGAGTGGAAGACATAATGTAGGATATAATAGTGTATTTTTATGTAGCGCTTACTAATTGCGCCTGTTTGTACATAACTCCCACGTAATGTTATTCACAAAATGTGGAGGGATTAATGTGGAAATAGGTTTGTGCTGAGGTCAAGCCACAATCTCCAGTGCTGAAAAATGAAGCCAACACTAAAGTGCCTAAACCTGTGGTTCCTTCAATTCCCGCTGAAGGCAGGCTGCAAAAGTAAATCAATTCCCATAGAAACCCATGTTCAACTTTAAAGCAGAAATAAAAGTGTATAACCTGGTACAAGAAAACCTTTTGGTCTCTATAGGTAGTTTTCTTATTTATGACAATTGTAAGAGGGTAATTTTTTTTTATATAACTCATCCACTGAAGCTATTTCAAGGCATAAAGTGATGTATAAGTAGGAACATGGATGCGTTGAGTCACAGGTAGTGTGCCGGGTTAAGGTCTCTTTAGCAGTGGCTGCTAGTGGGACTCTGTATGAGTGAACTTTAAGCATTATTAACTTGCATGTTAACACCGTTAGCACTAATTACCACTAATTAGCAATAATTAGCAGATAGATAGGTTTGTGACAACAGGTACAGCTACGGTCTACCTTTTAATACCTGCACCCGAGCCACCTGCATGAGAACCATCACCTGATCTGCAAAAAAAAAAGTCAAAAAGAAAAACAGTTTGCAGTATAAATACACAATATAAATACCAGACATACTGATCAATACTGGTTTACTGGCTACTCTCATTCCCATCCTCTGTCTTCCTGTTACGCCTCCTCCCCCTGAGTGAAGAGTTGTACAGTGCATGAATGTTGTACAAATGTCCATGAATCAATAATCTAAACTTCAGCTCCATTTCAACTTCAAGCCAGCTTTTCAGAAAAATTTATGGGTGTTGTTACCGAAGTTTTGGAGTGTGTGTGTGTGTGTGTGTGTGTGTGTGTGTGTGT
Organism: Thalassophryne amazonica; assembly: GCF_902500255.1. Classification (NCBI taxonomy): domain Eukaryota; kingdom Metazoa; phylum Chordata; class Actinopteri; order Batrachoidiformes; family Batrachoididae; genus Thalassophryne; species Thalassophryne amazonica. The sequence continues at coordinate 81,723,254 of NC_047109.1, read as the reverse complement.
GTGTGTATATATAGTCTGTGGGTAAGCCAGAGCTCACCAGTAAACATCAGTATACTGGTTTGCCTTAATATCTCTTTCTGTGTGTGCGTCTGTGTATGCGTGTAAGTGTGTGGAAGCATGCGCCCATGTGTACACTTATGTGTGATGTGTGTGTGAGACAGAGAGAGTCAGAGTTCGGGGGATTACCAGGTTGCCATGGTGATTAGTTAGTGTGAGGTAAGACTATCTCTACAGGGAATGAGGCGAGGAAGGAGAAAGACTGTGATATAAAAAGGGCTCTGAGTAACAGAATAACACACACACACACACACACACACACACACACACACACACACACACACACACACACACACACACACACACACACACACACACACACACACACACAGTGTTTTGTGAACAGAAAGCTGTAACATGTTAAACCAGTGTGAGAAATTAGTAGAATTCATGTAGTCACATTTGGACTGGCTCAAAAAAATAAATAAAAAAAGAATACTTTCTGGAGTCCTGTAGTCCCATCCATCCATCCATTTTCTAAACCTGTTTATTAGGTATGAATGACTGTGTGAATGTGTGTGTCTGTCTGTATGTGTCACCCCTGTGATCTAGGCCAGCCTGACTAGGGTGTACCTCCCCCTCGCCCAGTGACTGCAGGGATAGGCTTCAGCACCCCCCCCCCCCCCCCCGCTCCCCGTGACCCTTTACTGGAGTGCTGTATAATCATCCGTAAAAGAGAAACATTTTTTTTGTTTGTTTTTTGCATGACCCGTCCCTCGGTGGCAGCGTTATCTCTGGAGTGGATCAGCATCTTGCTCAAAGACACTTCAGCGAGGCACATTCTTAACGGTTGCATGGGCTTGACCCCAGGCTTTTCGGCTGAGCGACCATCTCTAATCACAGCCATTCTGCTGCCCAGTGTGTCACAAATGGCATTGTTACACAACAGACACCATATTCTCTTAATTAAATCACAAACTAGGCCAAAATAAAGAAGAGGCCTAGGGTGTGGAACACATTATTCTTGCAGTGCCTGTTTTTGGAAATGCTGCATTGGGCACAATGTCTTCTGTATCATGCACGCCTTCATTCTGTGGTCTAATTTGTTATTTTTGTTGAGCCTGTCAGGATGAAAAGGTCTGTGATTTGTTCATCAAAGTGTTGTCCACAAGGAATAATTGCAGCCAACAGAAGATGGAATGGCAGCGAAAGGACAGAAGAAAGGGGAAGGAAAAACACAGCACATGGGGGGGGTGACAAGCACTCGTGGGGGTCCCAGCATTTAAATAATTCAGGGAGAGACTCGCAGCACTCAGTGCAGGGGAGGAGCACTGTCAGGTCAGTTCATTCACTGCAGAGGAGAGAGAGAGGCAGCTGAAGAGGAAGCATGTTTAAAGATAGCCTGTCAAAAAAGGATGCTACTGTGAAAGAGTTTGACCGGGCTTGTATGTATATTTTTGTGTGTTGGTGCATATATGTGCATGTATGCGGGGGTGGGGGGGGGGTATCTATCCTGTCGTTTCCTCCTGGAGTTTTCCCTTAGTCACCACGGCAACCGCCTCCTCCCTCTATCCTGTACCTCCTGCTCACTTTGCTTACTCTCCCTATCCATCTCTTCTTTCCTCCCACGTTTTTTTTCTTGTCCTGCAAACCTCTCTATTTGCTGCATTCCTCAGTGGATTCCAAATGGGTTGTTCCAGTTTCCTCTGCCAACTGATAGAAGAGGGTGGAGGTTGTGTGATTGCACCTGAGTGTTTGTTCATCTCTGTACACAGTACCACAAAACCTAAAGATTAGAAGTGGCTTTTGGGCGAGCAAAGAGTTGAAGAAAACTTTACTTAAATCTTTATTTTCAATCTTTTTTAAAAACTGTTAGGGTTTTGCTTCTTTCCATAATCAAATCCAGAGTTTTACCAGTGTTACAAGAGTGACCATGAAACCCATATTCAACTAATAGATCTACAGAAGATCCACTGGCTTGTTAATACGCAGAATAAAACCCTCCTACAATCAAATCTTTGTCAGCACATATGAGCAAAAACAAAATAAATTCAATTAATTCATTAGAATTTTTGTGTGTGACAGAAAAGGTGTTTCTACACCACAACTAAAAAATGATGTGATGTCACCAGCTGAAAATTTGCTGTGTATTTTAGTGGGGACACTGGAGGGGAGATCTGCGACCCAAAGGATGATTGATAAACGCTGCTGCATGCAAGATTTCCAAAGTTTAAAATAAAAGTTGTGAATTAAAAATGATGAGAATAATTACCAGATGAGGTTGCCAAAAGGTTATGTATTTTTTTAATTTTCGGGGGGGGGGGGGGGGGGGGGGGCATGCCCCTGGACCACCTAGGCACTCACAAACAACTCACAACCACTCTTTACCGGACACTTGATCAGCCCCTATAAACTCGGAGAGGTGCATTCCTCTACCAACAAACCAAACCTCATCTGTTTGATATTCACACTCTACATGTGCCTATTTTTCATTTTTTTTCAACTTACCTTTGCCAAGGAGGTTATTCATTTTATTTAAGGAGATTATATTTTTCCCTCTTTGGCCCATATGTCCACCTTAAATTGGTTGAGTAGGTTTTCTGTAATCCTTCTAAAAAAGAAACATATCAACTGAGACAAACAAATAGACATGGGTGAAAGCATAACCTTAGTGGAGGTAAAAAACAAAACCAGAGAGTCAAAAGTGTTGAATTTAAAACCATGTTTAACATGAATTAAATAAATCACATTGTCCTCTGTGAATTTGAAGACTCTGACAGTAATAGGACTGGACTTATGCTGAGCACACGCTTGTAAAAGAGGTCTTGATCTCAATGGGAACAACCTACTTAAATAAAGGTTAAATAAATAAATATATACACACACACATATATATATCCATCCATCCATCCATCCATCCATTTTCTTCCACTTATCCTAGGTTGGGTCGCGGGGGCAGCAGCTCGAGCAAAGCCGCCTAGACCTCCTGATCCACACACACGTCCCCCAGCTCCTCCAGGGGAACCCTGAGGCATTCCCAAGCCAGCTGAGAGATGTAGTCCCTCCAGCGTGATCTGGGTCTTCCCCGGGGCCTCCTCCCGATGGGACGTGCCCAGAACACCTCTCCAACGAGGTGTCCAGGGGGCATCCAAAAAAGATGCCCAAGCCAGGCTCCTTTCGACGTGGAGGAGCAGTGGCTCGACTCCGAGCTCCTCCCAAGTGACAGAGCTCCTCACCCTATCTCTAAGGGAGGAAACTCATCTCGGCCACTTGTACTCGTGATCTTGTTCTTTCAGTCATGAGCCAAATCTCATGACCATAGGTGAGGGTCGGGACGTAGATCAATCGGTAAATTGAGAGCTTTGCCCCCCTACTCAGCTCTCTCTTCACCACGACGGTCCGATACAGTGACCGCATCACTGCAGACGCTGCAGCGATCCGTCTATCGATCTCATGCTCCATCCATCCCTCACTCGTGAACAAGACCCCGAGATACTTAAACTCCTCCACCTGAGACAAGGACACCCCACCGACCTGAAGAAGGCAAGGCACCTTTTTCCGGTCGAGAACCATGGCCTCGGATTTGGAGGTGCTGATCTTCATCCCGGATGCTTCACACTCGGCTGCAAACCGCCCCAGTGCATGCTGAAGGTCCTGGTTTGATGAAGCCAACGGGACCACATCATCCGCAAACAGCAGAGATGAGAGTGGTTCCCAAACCGGACCCTCTCTACACCCTGGCTGCGCCTAGAAATTCTGTCCATAAAGGTAATGAACAGAACCGGTGACAAAGGGCAGCCCTGGCGGAGGCCAACGTGCACTGGAAACAGGTTTGACTTACTACAGGCAATGCAAACCAAGCTCCTGCTGCGGTCGTACAGGGACCGGATAGCCCTTAGCAAAGGACCCCAGACCCTGTACCCCTGGAGCACCCCCACAGGGTGCCTCGAGGGACACGGTGAAATGCCTTCTACAGATCCACAAAGCACATGTGTACTGGTTGGGCGAACTCCCATGAACCCTCAAGCACCCGATGGAAGGTGTAGAGCTGGTCCAGTGTGCCATGACCAGGACGAAAACCACACATGCTCCTGCTGAATCCAAGGTTCGACTATTGGTCAAATTCTCCTCTCCAGCACCCTGGAATAGACCTTACCGGCGAGGCTGAGGAGTGTGATCCCCCTGTAGTTGGAACACACTCTCCAGTCCCCCTTCTTAAACAGAGGGACCACCACCCCGGTCTGCCAATCCAGGGGTACTGTCCCCGACTGCCATGCGATGTTGCAGAGACGTGTCAACCAAGACAGGCCCACAGCATCCAGAGACTGACCACCTCGGTGACTTCGGCCTGGGTGATGGACGAGTCCGCCTCTGAGTCCCCGGTCTCTACTTTCTCTTCGGAAGACGTGACGATGGGATTGAGGAGATCCTCGAAGTATTCCTTCCACCGCCCAACAACATCCCCAGTCAGGGTCAACAGCTCCCCACCTGCACTATAGACAGTGTTGGTGGAGAGCTGCTTCCCGCCTCCTGAGGTGTCGGACGGTTTGCCAGAATTTCTTCAAGGCCGACCGATAATCCTCCTCTATGGCCTCTACAAACTCCTCCCAGACCTGGGTTTTTGCCTCCGCGACCGCACAGGCTGCAGCACGCTTGGCCTGCCGGTACCTGTCAGCTGCCTCCGGGGTCGCACCTACCAACAAAGACAAGTAGGACTCCTTCTTCAGCTTGACGGCATCCCTTACTTCCGGCGTCCACCACCGGGTTCAGGGATTGCCGCCGCGACAGGCACCAGAGACCTTGTGACCACAGCTGCAGGCGGCTGCATCGACAATGGGGGTGGAGAACATGGTCCACTCGGACTCCATGTCTCCAACATACCCCGGGATCTGGGAGAAGCTCTCCCGGAGGTGGGAGCTGAAGACCTCGCTGACAGAGGGTTCCGCCAGTTGTTAGCCAGTAGACCCTCACGATATGTTTGGGCCTTTGGTTTGACTGGCTTCCTCCCCTCCCAGCGGATCCAACTCACCACCAGGTGGTGATTGGACGACAGCTCAGCCCCTCTCTTTATCCGAGACACGTGGCCGAAGGTCAGATGATACGATTACAAAGTCGATCATTGACCTCCGGCTCAGGGTGTCCTGATGCCACGTGCACTTATGGACACCCCTGTGCTCGAACATGGTGTTCATGATGGACAAACTGTGGCTAGCACAGAAGTCCAATAACTGAACAGCATTCGGGTTCCCAATCACACCCCTCCAGGTCTCACTGTCGCTGCCCACGTGTGCATTGAAGTCCCCCAGGAGAACAATGGAGTCCCCGGTCGGAGCACTATCTAGTATCTATCTAGCACTATCTAACTCAATCATTTTTGTTCACTGTAGTATGGTTAATCTTGGCATTTTCCTGAGTCTTGCTTGGCATCAACATAAACTTCAGGGTCTCTGCAAGTAAAAAAGAAACATAAGTGATTAAGTTTGTAGCATTTAAGGGTCAAACCGAATGTTTTAAATGTTGTATATTTTTTGGTACACCCTATATATATACACTCTGCACTGGGATACCACTGACATAACTGCAAACTATAAAGAAGACACTGCTCATACGGCCGAGGATATTTTAGCACTGCGTTATATTATAAACTCTACCCAATCGAGAACCCATGGATCCCCACGGGCAACGCGCTATAGTTGATTTATATTGTATTTTTCTATTTTATTGTTCTGTATAGCAATTAAGAAACAGTTAAAAAGTCAACATTTGCTCTTTAATTACTTCTTTCACAATCTTTATTTCTGTTTTTTTTGTTTTTTTTTTTTTTGCATGAAGCAGCAGCATTTAACTGATGTCAGAGTTATAATTACGCATTTATCCGTGCAGGAATCTGACATTAAAGATGCAGACGGAGATAAAAAATGCCGTTCAGCTCCACAAGGTCAAAGCTGCGCCGCGCGCCGTGCGCGTGTGTCTAAGAATGCTTAATATTAGATGCTGATGTGTGACTTTGCGCGGAGAGGAAGACACTGGCATCCCCCACAGCCTCCCCTCCCTCCTCCGCCCTCTTGACTCTCCCGCGCGTCACGTCGCCGCGCGCCTGCTCACGGACGGCACCGACCGCACCGGCTTATTATTATTATTATTTTTTTTTACCTGTGCTTGGTGACTTTTAGCGCAACGCAGCAGGCGTCACCATGCCGAGCAGACAGTGAACGGCGGTGGGGAGGCTCGGATCACGAGGGGGAGAGGAGGTGCGTGCTGCTTCGGGTGGCCTCTCCATCCCGGCGAACACCTTTCGGACGCACGGATGAGGATGATGATGATGGACGCTCGGTGCCCGCTCCTGCTGCTCCTGGTTCTCCTCGCCATTGCGGGAGGTGAGTTAACTTGTGCGCCATCTCAAGTGTTTGCGCGTTCAGGGAAAAGGTTTGGTATTTAATTATAGAGAAGGACTGGAGGAGAGATGAGAGGCTGAGGAGAGCCGGAGGAGGGGAAAAAAAAAAAAAAATCACTCTTTCACTGCTGTGTCACCATCTTTGTCAGAAGAGCAGCGAGTGTGACGGAATGATGGAGAAATATTGCTCATTTTACTCCCATTATAATCCACGCTTGATGCCTCACAATGAAATTTTCTCATGCCATGTGTAAAAATGAACTCACCGGATTTTATCTTAGTTATGTTTAATTAAGAGGTTTACAGTAGCAAAAGATTATTTTAGTGCTGGATAGAAACATACTGACCTCCTTTTACATCTTCATGTTTCAAATTAAAACTATTTAGGCATCTTTATATTATTATTTTTTTTTATAAATAGGCTATTTAATTTCAAAATAAAAGCAAATCTGCAATATGAGCTAAATTAGAGGGAAAAGTATGCAACGTGAACTAATGGATCATATGAACACTCATAGTGCAACTAAAGCATCACTTTTACAGCCAGTCGTTTTCCATTAAACTAGGATGTGGATTCAAAGAAGTGTCCACCTCAGAAAATATTTCTTGGAAGTCTGTTAATTTAATCATTAGGAAATGTAATGACAGTATGGACAGTCCACGTGACTGTGCACAAAGAAGACGAGTGAAGGAAGCCACCAAAACACCCAGGACAGACAATGTTATGTCATTCATGGGTATGATTAGAGAGACTGTACATAAAACAGATTTTACTTGTTGTTTCTTCAGTCACATCTTTATGATGGAATGGTATTGTTAAGAAAAACACTTATCCAGGCTTACGTTTGCCAGAAGACACGAGGAAGACTTGAGCCTATACATTTCAGGTCTGTTTTAAGAGTGTGCTAGTCTACCGTAGGCTGTGGCTGCTGAAGTAAAATGTAAAAATTGTTCAGGCAACAGTCTCTCCAGTCACAGCCACTGATGCTTGAAATTCTTTGAGAATGTCCATTGTGTCTTGATGGCTTCCTTCACCACTCTCCTTTGTGCAAAGCCTTTTGTACATTTTTCATTTTTAACCACATAAAACAAAAGCTTGGCTCAGCTCCCTGTAAGCCCTATGATGTTTTTCAAAAGCCATTAAAAAACAAAAACAAAAACAAAAAAACCCTGACAGTATATCAATATTCTGAGAAAACCTATGAGAAGAATTGTGATCCCAAATATGACAGTTTCTAACAGTGCAATTAGGGAATAACCCCCTTGTGTCTGATGATTTGCTGACGTTCATGCTGGTTATATGGTCGCAAATTGAGCTTTACCGGTGATGCATCAGCAGCGTTGGTAAAAAACAGTTTTCCCAACAATGCGTTAGCGGAGCCGGTAAAATGGATATTTGCGACCGTAATCCAGCATGAACGTCCGCAAATCATCAGACACAAGGGGGTTATTCCCATTGTAATCCAATTCCATCGATTCACGGTTTATTTTTCTGTAGGTAATTCGATCAGCAAGGCTTACCGTCGAGGCAGCGTCGCTCCAACAGCGGTCAGGTCGCGGAGTAATCCATCAAATGTGAAAATCCTTCAAATCCATCAAATGTGAAACGGTAAATTCTGTAACAGAATCCTCATCAATATCACCCATTTCCGCATCGTCGCCCCTACGCATCTTTCTCTTGCTCTGAGCTGACACCGCCATTATTGACATCTGCGTAGCAGTGCACGCCACCAGGGCGTGGAGTAATACATCCAAATGTAAAACGCTTGAATATTTTGCCACCCTATAACCGATATTATACGGTGTGAAATCTCACACGACTAACCAATCAGATTTGTGGAAAAAATGTAATTGGATTACAATCCCAAATAAAATCCAGCAAACACAATATAGCCTCCGGGTTAAATCATTGCATAGCAAATAACCAGTTTGCCTAAATATTTCAGTGATTTAGTGATCCAAGCTGTTGAAACTGAAAATGTCTGAACTTGAAGACATCTTTGTGAAAATTTAAAAGGATTCTGTCACTTTGTACAAAGTAAATGACTTGTATATTAAGTGTTACAGAGCACACAGCCAGTCTGCTCTGTGTGAGCCTGATCCTGTCAGATCTCAGAAGCTAACTAGGGTGGGGCCTGGTTAGTACTTGGATGGGAGGCCTCTTTGGAACACCAGGGGCCGTGTGTATTTCTCCAGGTAAAACTGGAGTTACGTCAGGAAGGATATCCAGCGTAAAACTTGTGCCAAATACCAATGCAGATTTGGCTGTATCCGCTGTGGCTACCCTGAAAAAAAATGGGAGCAGCTGAAAGGATATGCATAAGTGTATAATTTGCATACATGAACAAATCACAGTTTTGTTTTGTTTTTTACAAACATTGAAAGAGCTCTTCATATTTACATGGGAACAGTCCCCCCTCATGGAAGCTGCCATGTTGCACCACCATATTGATACTGTAGCCCAAAAAGGACATACTTACTACAACTTTCGTATTTTGCACAGTGGTGGCACCAGGAAATTTTTGTTGGGGGGGCTGAGGTAAAAGTTGGAGGGGCTCCACAAAATGTTGTCGAAATGAACAATATATAGTAAATTGCTTTATAAATACCAAGGTATATGTTTTAGTCACCCGTGCTCCTCTAAAATGTGGTATCAGTGCACACACACATCACTTAGAATAATTGCAAGTTCAGTAAACTTGCACATAGGTATAAATAAAGATAAGTGGAGTTTTAAGAGTGGCCGTAATAAATATTTAAGAAACCTAAATTTTTGGAGTATGGAGTTAAATTTGTCTCATTAATACTTGCAAATGCACAGAGGGTGATTTACAAATATCCTTTGTTTTGTACACGTGCTTTGTGATCCACAAACACAAATTTCTGATTTGTAACTTGTGTGTGGGTTTTTACAAATAAATGTTTATTTGCAAAACTGAAAATTCTGTTTGTGAAGGGTGATTCAGCATTGGTGGATCACCGAACACACACATTCATCGCTTTGCTCAGTTACGCAATATTGAGACATTCTCAGTGCACAACTCCAGTTGAGATCCACAAATATGTTAGTCGCTATTCAAATTATTGGCAGAATTATTGGGGGGGGGGGGGGGCTGAGGGGGGCTCAGCTCACTATTGGGTGGGCTTAAGCCCCCTCAAGCTCTCCCTTGGCGCCGCTACTGATTTTGCAGTGTGGCCAAAAGACTGAAGAAAAAAAAGAAGAGAAACCAGTGGTTGCTCTCTTACACAATCTACTTTTTGCTTATATAGGCTAACAATTTTGAGAACCCTCATTTTAATGAAATCGAGGATCTACATATTGCTTATCACAACAGAAGGTGAGGGAGCATGAATGGCCATCTCCAAAGAAGCAAAAATGTGAAAGTAAACAAAATTGCGACTGCCATTGGCATAATACACCTGACCACTAGATGGCACTAATTCATATGCACTGTAGCTTTAAAGTAATCAGTAATCAGTGACTGTGATATTTTGTTGTAACCTTCACCCAACTCGCATTAGGCTGCTTTGAACTGCTGTAAAAGTGACAAATCATTATTTTGTGATAAAGGAGCACAATCTCTTTTTAAAAAAACTATTGCACAAAGATTTGATATATCATTAAGATCAAGCAATTTTAGCTGAATAAAGTGATGAAGCAGAGCAGATGTGGCAGATATTGTTGATTATCTCTCCGTCTACACATCATTAACCTACTTGGGGACATTAGGTGCAGGTTGATTTCTATCTCTAATGAATTACCTTATTAGCCAGTGGCCCACTTATTAACTCTGAGGTCTTGGATTGGGCAGGCGGGTTAATGAGAAGAAGATGAGCTAATACAACTTGTACATCCTGTCATCAAATGGTGCATCACCCAGCAGTGCAGGAAAAACCTTCTGCATCTCTAACAGCAGACAGACAAATGGACGTTTGTCTCCACAGAAGACATTTGCTGAGTAGATGAGTAGCTTATTTATGATGCTGTTGCAGTGCATTTGGAGCAAATGAGGTGTACATAAGTGTAAAGCTAGCAGGGTGTTTAGAGATGTTTTACCTCACTGAGTTGGCTCTAATTTGGTGTTAATTTCTGCTCAGCACGGCTTTGCCCCAATCGGAGTGACAAACACATCAGCTGATTAGTTGAATTACAGCTGTTAGCGATAGAGGCCAGGCCAGCGCCCGCGAGCAAAACAACTGTTTGTCAGTACACAAACACATACACACTTACAAACCTTCCGGACGAGCCCCAATGCCGACGCTGATGAACCTTCATCATCACAACATGCTGCTTTCCTTCCCCCCTCTCACACCCACACTGAGGAATACAGCATTACATCACACAAAGAGACAGATGCTTTGATGCGCACTAACCTGCTGATTGCAGTAGCACATTCTGTTTGAGGAGCAGAGCATAAACACAGACGTATAGTTGTAAAGGATGTTTTTTTTTCTTGGTTAATCATTCATTAGTTCAACGAGAGGCATGTGTGTTAAAATACAACATGTACTGCCACTTTAAAGAGCTTCTTAATGAAGCATCTTCCTTTAAGGGAGAAAATCTGATTAAGGTCATTATCTGGGAGTACAAACTACAAGAAGCACACACATGAGAGAAAAAGATCACATAAGATTAGAATGTGATGATACAATAATGCTTCATATTTTAGATTTTTATGTACAACTCTTTATGTGTAATCCTGGATTAAATATAATCTGATGTATTCTCATTTTGTCATAATCAACCAGGATAGATTTGATTCAAATTCTGATGAAGAATATGGTGAGTCTGCATGTGGGCTTATACATTTCTTGTATACACAAATATGTGTTGCACTGGCTGTGTTCAGCTGGTGGTCCTTGGTGTTTAACAACATGTTTTTTTCAGTGTAGCTCGATCTGATGGACTGGTTTCTTAGGATGTTTTGGTGGGACTGGGATGTAAATGATATACAAGTAATGAATGTTTATGAGTTCAGGTTCAATGGTATGTACCATTGAACTTGGCTTCGCCTCGCTGAATGGTATGTTCCAGCCTTCACCGAATTAAATATTTGTACCATTGAAAGAATGTAAAAACATTCATTATTTGTTTTATATGATGGCTAAAATAGATCCTTGTCATTTTAGATTATATTAATTTACAAACAACAGAAAAGGGACTTTCATTGGTACCTCCTCAGTGCAGCAAAAAAAACAAAACAAAAAAACATCAGCAATTAATCCATCTTTGATGTGTCACTACTACTTTGACATCAACAATCCAACATGACCTTTAAATAGGAGTCCAAAAATAATTTGGACGATCATGCCGTGCATCAGATCATCATCCGTCGGCAAAACAAACTCCGCCATGTTTGTTTTAAACCTAAGCGCCGCCCGGCTTGTGTAAGCATGTGCTCATGACTCTCTGAAACAAAGTGGTGGGGCTGTTTCAAGGTGCACAATAAGGAGGTAGTTGAAGAAAAATGGGCTGCATGGTTGAGTCCCCAGAAGGAAGCCATTACTACACAAATGCTGCAAAGTATCCTGCTTACAATATGCCAAACAGCAGAGAGGACAAAGTCATTTGGAGTGATGAGACCAGAATTGAATTTTTTGCCCACAACATAAACATTATATTTGGAGAGGAGTCAACAAGGCCTATGATGAAAGTTACACCCTTCCTACTGTGAAACACAGAGGTGGATCGCTGATGTTTTGGGGATGTGTGAGCTACAAAGGCACAGGAAACTTGGTCAAAATTGATGGCAGGATGAATGCAGCATGTTATCAGAAAATACTGGAGGAAAATTTGCACTCATCAGCCCAGAAGGTGCGCATGGGCCATACTTGGACATCTCAGCATGATAACAGTTCAAAACACAAGGCCAAGTCTACCTCCCATTGGCTACACCAGAATAAAGTGAAGGTTCTGGAGTGCCCATCTCAGTGTCCTGACCTCAGTATCATTGAGCCACTCTGGGATATGTCAAATGTACAGTTTATGCAAAAAAGTCCAGGAATTTTCAGGAACTGGAGGTTTATTGGCAAGAAGAATGGGCAGCTTTACTATCAGAGAAAATAAAGCACCTCATCCAAAACTACCACAAAAGACTCCAAGCTGTCATTGATGTTAAAGGGGGCAATACATGGTATTAAGAACTGAGGTATGTAAAGTTTTGATCAAGGTCATTTGGGTAGTTTCTGTTGTCATTATGATTTAAAAAGAGTAAACACAGTTGTTTGACAATAAATGGCTTCACCCAGCCACTAACCATGAGTGAAGAAAAGTTTTTGTGTTATTATTCATATTCTCTGAAAAATGGCCAAAAAAAAAATAAAAAATTCTGCCATAGTATGTAAACTTGAGCACAACTGTAAGTGTGAACTAAATTGAAATTCTATCACAAAACAAAACTGATGATTGACACATTGAAGATAACTCACCTTATTTGTTTCATCGATCACCACTTTACTCAAGGATAAAATCAGCCCACACGTTACGCTCTGAAGTGAGCTCCCATGGAACATGATAAACGCAATGTAACTTTGCCATGAAATCAGTCTTACTGCCTTTGTGCATAACGTGGAGTCTGCAACTGCACCAAGCACGAACAATACTGAAATATTACCACTGAACTGAGGATTCTAGAAGGGGGCTTGATCTGGCATTTTGCTAATATATACAACCCCTGGCAAAAATTATGGAATCACCGGCCTCTGAGGATGTTCATTCAGTTGTTTAATTTTGTGGAAAAAAGCAGATCACAGACATGACACAAAACTAAAGTCATTTCAAATGGCACCTTTCTGGCTTTAAGAAACACTATAAGAAATCAAGAAATGACATTGATCCTATGTGTCTTTTTGCAAGGAACGTTTTCACAGTTTTTGCTCTATGGCAAGATGCATTATCATCTTGAAAAATGATTTCATCATCCCCAAACATCCTTTCAGTTGTCCAAAATATCAACGTAAACTTGTGCATTTATTGATGATGTAATGACAGCCATCTCCCCAGTGCCTTTACCTGACATGCAGCCCCATATCATCAATGACTGTGGAAATTTAGATGTTCTCTTCAGGCAATCATCTTTATAAAACTCATTGGAACGGCACCAAACAAAAGTTCCAGCATCATCACCTTGCCCAATGCAGATTTGAGATTCATCACTGAATATCACTTTCATCCAGTCATCCACAGTCCACGATTGCTTTTCCTTAGCCCATTGTAACCTTGTTTATTCTGTTTAGGTGTTGATGATGGCTTTCGTTTAGCTTTTCTGTATGTAAATCCCATTTCCTTTAGGCGGTTTCTTACAGTTCAGTCATAGACGTTGACTCCAGTTTCCTCCCATTCATTCCTCATTTGTTTTGTTGTGCATTTTTGGATTTTTGAGACATATTGCTTTAAGTTTTCTGTCTTGATGCTTTGATGTCTTCCTTGGTCTACCAGTATGTTTGCCTTTAACAACCTTCAAATGTTTTTTGTATTTGGTCCTGAGTTTAGACACAGCTGACTGTGAACAACCAATATCTTTTGCAACATTGCATGATGATTTACTCTCTTTTAAGAGTTTGATAATCCTCTCCTTTGTTTCAACTGACATCTCTCGTGTTGGAGCCATGATTCATGTCAGTCCACTTGGTGCAACAGCTCTCCAAGGTGTGATCACTCCTTTTTAGATGCAGACTAATGAGCAGATCTGATATGATGCAGGTGTTCGTTTTGGGAATGAAAATTTACAGGGTGATTCCATAATTTTTTCCTCAGAATTGAGTGATTCCATATTTTTTTCCTCTGCTTGGTCTAGAAAAGTAACCGTTACTGACTGCCACAATCTTTTTTTCTTGATTTCTTATAGTGTTTCTTAAAGCCAGAAAGTTGCCATTTGAAATGACTTTAGTTTTGTGTCATGTGTGTGATCTGCTTTTTTTCTACAAAATTAAACAACTGAATGAACATCCTCCGAGGCTGGTGATTCCAGAATTTTTGCCAGGGGTTGTAGCAACTGGTGCAGTGTGAGATGAAGATAAAGCACTTTACAATGACATCTTGTATTCACCAGTTTACACACACACACACACACACACACACACACACACACACACACACACACACACACACACACACACACACACACACACACACACACACACACACACACACACACACACACACACACACACACACACACCAGAAGCAGATGGGGATTAAGGACCTTGCGCAAGGGCCCTTAGTGATTTTCCAGTCTGGTGGGAGTGTGAACCAAAGATCCTCTGGTCACAAGCCCACAAGCCCACCACTTTTACAATAGACCCCCAATGCAACCCAAGCCTACCTTGAAATATGAGTGAGAGATATATAACTAAAGCCATACCAGCTCGGATGTCGCCCAGGTTAATAAGGTCTGTGTCAAATGTTTGGGAACCAGGATAGACTGATGAGAAATTGGCTACTGGAAAATACACACATGGAGAAGGACTGACATCATGGAACTGATGGAATGATATGATGACAGGAGACCCAATGAGAGATGTTATATACAACACTTTTAGGAGCTATGGCTGAACAGAAGACCAACATCCACACTGTCCAAGAAGCACCTAGTACCTCAGTGCTCAAACATCAATAGAAGGATGCTACTGGCAAAACTGGGGAGAGCTGACATTTGCCTTTTGATATGCTTATGTATTTTGGGTCAAGGTTGAATGCTGCGAAAACAGAAAGTTGATGGGACAAATATTTTTTGACAAATTAGCGATTTTAGCTAAAAAGTAAAAAAATGGCAGTTGTGCTGAAATGCACCTTGGGAGTTCTAGGTTTTGAGGTTTTAAATGTTATTGTGATTCATGTTAGTTTACTGTTATTGATTTATTGTGTTTTTGTAGGTCAATTGGTGTTAAGTGTTATGTTGCTGTTACCATGACTGACGTAAGTCTCATGTTGGTACCACGAGTGAAATGTGTAGTTCTTTTAATGTCTTCCTCAACCGTCTCTGTCATATTAAAAGCACCTGCTTACAGCAGATTGTAGAAAAGACAAAAAGGTGTGTGTGTGTGTGTGTGTGTGTGTGTGTGTGTGTGTGTGTGTGTGTGTGTGTGTGTGTGTGTGTGTGTGTGTGTGTGTGTGTGTGTGTGTGTGTGTACAATTTTGAAGTTCAAGCTGGGACTTCGGCGAGGATGGTCACATCTCCTCCTCTCTGCTCTCTTTCTGTGTTTCTCTATCTCTGCGCCAGCCTTCAAAAGTCCCAACTTCACCAGACTGTGAATTCTTCAAGCTATATTTGGAATAACCATGGAATTGATCAGCTGGTCTCTCAACGCTATTGTCACCATTTTTTCAACAAGGAAATCAGGTCTGGGGGACCCTGCATGCCCAGATGGAACCTATCCTGTGGGCTATGTTCTTGACGCCTGGGAGAAGTGGCATGATGCGTGCTTGGCACCACTCTCCATGGAAGATGTCAAAGATTTATTCTTATTTGCTTTTATGGTAGGAGGATTGGGTTATGCGCTGCCCTGACCTACCGGAAAATTGGCAAGACGGCTACTACCAGAACCACAACCCCACAACTGTCCATTATGATTAACAATGAGGTGGTCAAGGTGGTACAGTCTCAGACTGTGTTAACGTTTGAACTCAAATGCAAGTTGGAAAACATCTCGAAGCAAGCAACATCTTCCTTACGAAAGGAAGACGTTGGAGACCAGGGAATATTCATAAATTGGATTTCGACAATCAGAGGAACCGCAAATGGAATTTCTGTGTCTCTCTGCCAAACTCAAAACATGGCAGCCTTATCAGCTACCGAAGGTCAAAACACCCCGCTTGTTTTTCCTCCAGAAGGATTTCAGTGGCCTTGTTGAAGCATTTGGCTCCCCTCTTATCTGCCCTTATGCCCTCCCCTACAGCCTGCTGTTGTCAAGGCAACTCCAGACTTTATCCATACACGGAGAGAGACTGATATGAACTCATGACGCACACCTTCCCCCTCCCACCCCACCACTCTCCCTTGTGTTTCTGTCCATACCCCCGACCTCCGCTCTGCTACTCCGGGAGGCTGCGCGGCACATAGCTGTAGTGCTCCCTTTTTGTCTGAGGTAACTGGGTGTGATATGAATTGCCCTTTTAGGGATCAATAAAGTTGTTTGAATCTTTGAATCACGCACAAAGTGTGGCGACCTGACATTTCCCATTTGCTGCTTATGTATTTTGGGTCAAGGATGAATGTGCCAAAACTGAACGTTGATAGGATTAATATTTTTAGAGAAGCTACATATATTAGCTAACAACACTGAACAATGGACATTGATATTTACATTCTGGACTCACATGCCAATCCAGCAGGGGCGGTAAATCATCTATATATTAAAAGTGTGAATGCGTTTGTGCATGATTTTATTTGGTAAATTCAATGTAAGAATACGAGGTCCATTAGAAAAGTATCCGACCTTATTATTTTTTTTCAAAAACCATATGGATTTGAATCACGTGTGATTACATCAGACATGCTTGAACCCTCGTGGGCATGCGAGAGTTTTTTCACGCCTGTCGGTTACGTCATTCGCCTATGGGCAGTCTTTGAGTGAGGAGTCACCCACCCTCTCGTCGATTTTTTCATTGTTTAGGAATGGCTCAGAGACTGCTGCTTTGTTTGATCAAAATTTTTTCAAAACTGTAAGGCACAACTGAGTGGACACCATTCGATAAATTCAGCTGGTTTTCGGTAAAAATTTTAACGGTTGATGAGAGATTTTGGTCTGGTAGTGTCGCCGTAAGGACGGCCCACGGTGCCTGACGGCGATCTGCGCTTCGAGGCGGCAGCGTCTCGCCGTTTCAAGTTGAAAACTTCCGCATCTCAGGCTCTGTTGACCCAGTAAGTCGTCAGAGAACAGAGAACCTTCAGAAGAAGTCGGCATGAGGAGTTTATTCGGACATTCCATTGTTAACGGACATTTTGTAATGAAAGAATGTGCGGGCAGAGTCGCATGTCGGGCCGGACCCGACCGCGGGGGGTCGCGACAGGAAAAACACCTCCGTTGGAAACCTTAACAGGCAAGTTGGAACATGCCCAAGCTGTTAAACAATTTCTCAGTTACTCACTTGTTGAAAGCCATCAAAAGCCGCCTGAATTTTACAAATGGTTTTCAACACGGAGGTGTTTTTCCTGTCGCGGCGCACACAGATTTGCGCGCACGTCTTTCATTAAAAAATGTCCTTAAACAGTGGAATGTCCGCATAAAGTCCTCATGCCGGCCTCTTCTGAATCTTCTCTGTTCTCTCACAACGTCCTGGGTGAATTAAGCCTTAAATTAGGATGTTTTCAGGTCGAAACAGGCCGACGACGGCGCCTGGAAGCGCTGCACGACGTCCCGCTGCGTGGGAAGTCCTTACACCGACAGAAACACCCCATAATCTCTCATCAGCCGTTAAACTTTTCACCGAAAACCAGCTTAATTTCTCGAATAGTGTACACTTGGATATTCCTCACAGGTCCAGAAAAAATTTTGATAAAGCAACGCGCGCCGTCTCGAGCAGCGTGTGAAACAAAGGAATTCAGTCGAGAGGGCGGGACCACATCTCACTCAAGGCCTGCCCACAGGGAAATGACGTCACTCATGCATGCGCACGAGGGTTCAAGCATGATTGGTGTAATCGCACGTCATTCAAATCCATATAGTTTTTTTAAAAAATAAAAAGGTAGGATACTTTTCTGATAGACCTCATATAATCTAATTGTAAATACGTTAAAAACACATGGATGATGCAAGAAAGTGAAAACACTTATTTCCATTGCAGTACATTTAAAAATCAAATGACAAAATAGAAGTAAAAATAAAATAATAATATAACAATAATACTGATAATAATAAAAATATAATAATAATAATAATAATAATAATAATAATAAGTGTGTATATAGCAAGAACCTAAACAATCTATAATACATTAAGACAGTAAATTAACATTAAAAAAACTATGGAATTAACAGGAAATAAAAGGGTTGAGGTCTAAGGTTCTAAAAACATTCTGGACTCACACGTCATTCAAACTCATTATAGAAACTTTGCACAATTTATTATCACTCGAAAACAGTCAGCTACCTGTTTAATAAACACTACCCAATCTGGAGCCCGTGGATCCCCACAGGCAACACGCTATATACATATGCTGTATTTATTGAGGGTCATTATTGATTAACTTGTCAGTTATTTTTAATATAACACAATGTTAAAAAGGTTTTAATAAATGTCCATTCCACTTTCCCAAAAGAAGATTATGTATTTGCAAATCACAAAATGTTTTGTCTGTCGAACAACAAAAATCAGTCCAGAATGTTTTTAGAACCCTTTTGAAGAAGAACTCACCCCTTTTATTTCCTGTTAATTGCATCATTTTTTTAAATGTTAAATTACTGTTAATGCATTTATAAATTGTTTATATTCTTGTTGAAAAAGCTGGATGTACTATATACTTAAAACATAAAGGCTCTTTATTTATTTATTGTCAATAAACCAATCAAAAAGGCATTTTAGGTCCCGTAAGATCCACAGTGAATCTACCCAGACCAGAGTTTGCTGTGAGCCTGCATCGGAATCACACCGTGACCATCAGATTTTCTTCATGATAAGTATAGCCCGGCCCCTGCCCCAAAAGATTTTATGAGTGTCATTTAGACTTGTCGTCCGTCTGTCCGTCCCTACGTCTGTCTGTGCTCAGCATAAGACCTTTCCTATTACTGCCAGGGTCGTCAAATTCACAGGGAACATTCTTGGGACACAGACCTTGGACAAGTTCAAAGATGGCTAACCTTGACCTTTTTAAGAGGTCAAAAGGTCACATTCTGGTTCCTGTTTTTATGCTCTGTCATGGTTCGTGGTGGCTTGACCCTAAAAGTTGTAGGAGACAAATGCAGACTCACAGACACTGGTGTTGGAGTAAGAAAAAAATAACTTTATCTGGTAAGCTGGCAATAGGTTCAGTACACAGGAAATCAGTCAACGTAGTGGAGGTACAGGCAGGTAGCAAACTGAGGCGGAGTCCAAAAAACAAGCACAGTTCCAAATACACGGCGACAGGAGTTCACAGGGCTGAGGCAGAAGCAAAGTCAAAAACGAGCAGAGTTCAGGGATAAGATGAGGCAGAAATCGGTAACACCGGCAAGGTCAGAAATTACAAGGCAAAACAGGACAAAGGCGTGAGGCTGGAAAGTGCAACATGCAACAATCTGGTGAGGGACTGTGAGCCTGTGAGGGCTTAAATACTAGTAGAAGAATCAGAGTGTGAAATGAGGAACAGGTGTGCAGAGAGTGCTGGAAGGGGGCGTGACCAGGGAAGACAAAGGTAAGTGCAAGAGAGTGCAGTAAGGCAAAAGCAATGTGAACTGGGCAAGATAATTAAATGACAGAAAAACCAACGGTGCAAAATGTGACGTGCTTGACCAACCATAATAAACATGAATACAGAGGGGCGAAACTAAAACTAAGGTGGCGAGTCGAGGAGTGAAAAACCAGTGATAACTAAAAAGAGGACGTGAAACAGGAAGTGAATACACTAAACATGACAAAACAAACTATTGACAGAATAGGAAATAAATGATGAACAAATCAAAACCAGGGACTAGATAATGCAATGAATGACTAAACCAAAAATAAATGATGCACAGAATAAAACCGGTAACAGAAGCATTACACAAAGTACAGAAATGAACAGAACCAAACCAAGACTTACATGACCACATATAATAATATGAAAAGTAAAACTATAAAACCCTCGGTGGAAGCCTAGACCAAATAAGGGGAAAACTGTTATGAAGGTGTCGTAGCACGGACCCACAACAGGGGGCGCAAATGAACGGACAATGAGTAAGCCAAAAGGTAACAATTTAATGTTGTGGTATTACACAACGAAACGTGTCTTAATGTTCAGTCAATAAACACCAGGTGACGTGTGGGCAGGCTCGAAGATAGAAGACGCCCGACGAGAGAGAAGCCGCGTCCCACACAGCCTCCACCACCAACGGCCTGAAGAACACCGGAGCCGCCAAGTCCCGAGTCCCCAGGTGGCCTCTGTCTTCGGCTGTCGACCCTGGTACTGCTGGCAGAAAACAGAAAGATGATGTGTGAGTGTGAGTCCGCACACTCAGTAATTAACAGTCCAGACACCGTTAGGAGGGAGCACCTCCACCTCCAAATCACACACACTCGTGCAGCTCCTGATCAACCACTTATCTGGGACGGGGTGCGAGGTGAAGCCGTCACTGACACACCAAAACGCCAATCCTCCAGACAAGGAAACACTTCAGGAAAACGGCTGCAACAGAAGTTCAGTTGGTTACACAATGTGTCAGTCAGCAGAGAAATTACCTTAGTACTGGTAGTCGATTTCTCGGCGGGGAGGTGGAGTTGCAGTCCGGCTTATATGGTGGTGTAGATGAGTGACAGCTGGAGTAATGAGTGACAGCTGTCACCTCCTCTGGGTCTGGCGCCCTCTTGTGCTTGGAGCCCGCACTCCAAGCAGGGCGCCCTCTGGTGGTGGTGGGCCAGCAGTACCTCCTCTTCAGCGGCCCACACAACAGGACCCCCCCCTCAACGGGCGCCTCCTGGCGCCCGACCAGGCTTGTCCGGGTGTCGTCTGTAGAAATCGGCCAGGAGGGCCGGGTCCAGGATGAAGCTCCTCTTCACCCAGGAGCGTTCCTCAGGTCCATACCCCTCCCAGTCCACCAGATATTGGAACCCCCGGCCCTTACGACGGACGTCCAGGAGCCTGCGGACCGTCCAAGCAGGCTCCCCGTCGATGAGCCGGGCAGGAGGCGGCGTAGGGCCAGGTGCACAGAGGGGCGAGGTGTGGTGTGGCTTGATACGGGACACGTGGAAAACAGGGTGGATCCGCAGTGAAGCTGGGAGTCGGAGCTTCACTGCGGCCGGGTTGATGATCTTGAGGATGGGGAATGGGCCGATGTATCTGTCCTTTAATTTGGGTGAGGCCGAACGGCATGACCAGGTACTCAAAATGACCTAACGGGGTGTTGAATGCCGTCTTCCATTCGTCTCCCTTCCGGACCCGAACCAGGTGGTACGCGTTTCTAAGATCCAATTTTGTGAAGATTTGGGCTCCATGCAGGGGCGTGAACACTGAATCCAACAGAGGTAACGGGTATCGGTTGCGAACCGTGATCTCGTTCAGCCCTCTGTAATCAATGCATGGACGGAGTCCGCCGTCTTTCTTGCCCACAAAAAAGAAACCAGCACCCATCGGGGAGGTGGAGTTTCGGATCAGCCCGGCAGCTAAGGAGTCCCGGATGTAGGTCTCCATTGATTCGCGTTCCGGACGTGAGAGGTTGTACAACCTACTGGACGGGTACTCAGCGCCCGGGACCAAATCGATGGCACAATCATACGGTCGGTGCGGGGGAAGAGTGAGTGCCAGATCTTTGCTGAAAACGTCAGCAAGATCGTGGTACTCCTTTGGCACCGCCGATAGATTGGGGGGAACTTTGACCTCCTCATTAGCCGTAGTGCCGGGAGGAACCGAGGATCCTAAGCACTCCCGGTGGCAGGTTTCGCTCCACTGCGTCACAACCCCAGACGGCCAATCAATCCGGGGATTGTGCTTCACCATCCATGGAAAGCCCAAAATCACTCGGGAGGTAGAAGGTGTTACATGGAACACTATCTCCTCCCTGTGATTCCCAGACACAACCAAAGTCACTGGTTGTGTCTGATGTGTGATTAATGGAAGCAGGGTGCCATCTAGTGCTCGCACCTGCAATGGTGCCGGCAGAGCCACCAGAGGGAGCCCTACTTCCTTTACCCATCTGCTGTCCAGCAGATTCCCTTCAGACCCTGTGTCTATCAGTGCTGGGGCATGAAGGGTTAAATCCCCACAAAGGATTGTTACTGGGATTCGTGCAGATTTGCGGGGTTTTCCCGCGTGCGTGTTATGACCCACCCTTAGCCCAGTTTCTAAGGACGGGCGTTGTAGTTTGACCGTTTTAGGGCAGTCCTTCTGCATGTGCTCGCAAGAGCCGCAGACAAAACACTCCCCGCGGGCCAGCCTCCTTTGTCTGATTTTTGATTTTAATTTGGCCCTGCTCGTGTCCATAGCCTCCTCAGCAGGGGGAGCCGAAGCCACACGGAGCTCTCTGGCAGTGAAGCGTGGGGACGACGTCACCTTGTCGGAACCGGAAGGGGGAGGGACGGCTCGTGCCCGGTCACGCCCCCCGGCCTGCTCCCGACGATGCTCATTTAAACGGTTGTCTAAACGTATAACCAAATCGATCAGCCCGTCAAATTCCCGCGGTTCATCCTTGGCCAGTAGGTGCTCCTTAAGGACCGGGGACAGTCCATTTACAAAGGCGGCGCGGAGCGCAACGTTATTCCAGCCGGACCTCGCTGCCGCGATGCGGAAGTCGACTGCATACTCGGCTGCGCTACGGCGCCCCTGTCTCATCGACAGCAGCACGTTCGAAGCGGTCTCGCCTCTGTTGGGATGATCAAACACTTGTTTGAATTCCCGTACGAACCCAGTATAAGACGTTAGGAGCCGTGAATTCTGCTCCCAAAGCGCCGTAGCCCATGCGCGTGCCTTTCCTCGAAGCAAATTAATAACATAAGCCACCCGGCTAGCGTCTGATGCGTACATGACGGGGCGCTGTGAAAAGACGAGCGAACACTGCATGAGGAAGTCCGCGCACGTCTCGACACAGCCCCCGTACGGTTCCGGAGGGCTTATGTATGCTTCAGGGGACGGTGGGGGGGTTCGTTGAACGACCAGTGGAACGTCTAATACGGGCCCAGGACCAGCCAGAGGAGTGGCTGCAGCAGCGCCCTGATCGCGCGCTTCCACCCTGGCGGTGAGAGCCTCCACCCTCCGATTAAGGAGGACACTCTGCTCGGTCACAAATACTAACCGGGCCTTGAAGGCGGTTAAGATCTGCTGCAGCTCACTCAACCCGCCTCCCGCTGACGCCTACGCTCCTGGCTCTTCCATTGGCCGTTCAAGCTGGAGTTGACGCCCCTCGGAGTCCATGACGATGGCCGAGAAATCCTGTTATGAAGGTGTCGTAGCACGGACCCACAACAGGGGGCGCAAATGAACGGACAATGAGTAAGCCAAAAGGTAACAATTTAATGTTGTGGTATTACACAACGAAACGTGTCTTAATGTTCAGTCAATAAACACCAGGTGACGTGTGGGCAGGCTCGAAGATAGAAGACGCCCGACGAGAGAGAAGCCGCGTCCCACACGGCCTCCACCACCAACGGCCTGAAGAACACCGGAGCCGCCAAGTCCCGAGTCCCCAGGTGGCCTCTGTCTTCGGCTGTCAACCCTGGTACTGCTGGCAGAAAACAGAAAGATGATGTGTGAGTGTGAGTCCGCACACTCAGTAATTAACAGTCCAGACACCGTTAGGAGGGAGCACCTCCACCTCCAAATCACACACACTTGTGCAGCTCCTGATCAACCACTTATCTGGGACGGGGTGCGAGGTGAAGCCGTCACTGACACACCAAAACGCCAATCCTCCAGACAAGGAAACACTTCAGGAAAACGGCTGCAACAGAAGTTCAGTTGGTTACACAATGTGTCAGTCAGCAGAGAAATTACCTTAGTACTGGTAGTCGATTTCTCGGCGGGGAGGTGGAGTTGCAGTCCGGCTTATATGGTGGTGTAGATGAGTGACAGCTGGAGTAATGAGTGACAGCTGTCACCTCCTCTGGGTCTGGCGCCCTCTTGTGCTTGGAGCCCGCACTCCAAGCAGGGCGCCCTCTGGTGGTGGTGGGCCAGCAGTACCTCCTCTTCAGCAGCCCACACAACAAAAACCCAGACATGAACCCCAGGCTGGGGCAGATCCTGACATGCTCATATGGCGAGGGTATTTTAGCGTTTCGTACATGGTTCTGCTTCCTATTAATATAATCATGTTTGACATGCAAAGATGTGGCTCACCACAACTTTTGTATCTTAACACGGATACTACTTTCTTACATAAGGCATTAATTTACAGATACACACAAATGCAGCCATGCATTCAGCAGCTATGCAAGGATGCTCAAGGACATTTCACCACCTGTCTTAGAGGCTGCCGGGAGAATGTGCCCATCCTGTTGTGTGTAAGGAGGATGTGTCTTGTCATTTCCCAGCAGGCCATGCATAATAAACAGGTCTGTGGCGCTTAACTGACCCGATGCTGGGGTTACCCGATATGGAGAGCGGTGAAAAAGCCACAATGACTAAACAAGTGATGTCAATTTGGAATAGCACAACACTGCATGCATGTCCACAGACTGAGGAATGCGGCATCTGTGACTCTGTGTGCGCATGTGCACATCCACGTCCATGCATTTTGGTCTTTGTCCGCCACTCAGTGTGCACTTTGAGACCGCAAAGTAATTGTTTCCTTGGCAGTGTCACAGTCTTGAAAGTTGTGCTCAGTCACAGCCTGTCATCACTTTTCTGCTGCACTCTTCCAGCTGACTGATCTCTGCAGCATCTCATCCTGCAGAGTACAAAAGGCCTCTCACTGTCTGCTCTCTGCCATTGTTGAGTCTTTCTCTCCCTCTTATTTTCTCTGTCTCTATTTTGGTACGACATGACTTTGAAGAAGCAACAGGATCAGACTGTGATCTGAAATGCACAGCAGACAGACCAGAAGTCTGCAGTCGCATGTTTCATTTTGTGTGAATAACTGTGTGATGTGTGTGTGTGTGTTGGTGTGTGTGAAAGAATATGCACCGGTAGCTGCGGCATTGTGTGGCCCCACGAGATTAGAGAGAAACAGAGAAGGCGCGCAGAGGTTTAATAGAAACATAAGCAGCGGAGAAGAAAAAGCAGATAAGAGACGTCTGGGAAGCTAAGTGTTTGCATTTTGAGTTTGTATGTTATGAAAGAAAGAAAAGAAAAAGCCAACGTAAGAGGTTGTTTGTGCTGTTCTGCTGCAGCTACCCTACATAAACAATTATGCCATGCATAAGTTTCTCTGATGCTATCTATCGTAGGAAATTGCATTAATCTAGTCTGATCTGCAAGTCACCTGAAATGACCTGATGCCAAAAAATACACTGGAGGCTGAGCCAACGCATTAAAAGCAGAGGCGTAAATGAGTGAATATCCTTGACTGACTGCTACACATTGCTAAATTGTGCACGTGTGACAAGGTAACAAAGATGTCAGCAGCTGCTTCAGGATGAAATGATACATAATGACGTGTATCTAAAGGGCTTCTGTGGAAAAATCTGTGTGAACTATGAACTATATGACAAACCATCTCTGAACTGATAATTGGGTCATTTCCACAGACTGTATGAATAGAATAGAGCCTTTATTGTCATTATACATACATACAATTAAATTTTTCCTCTGTATTTAAGCCATCCGAGTTACAGTTAGACACAATCCAGCCACTAGGAGCAGTGGGCAGCCACAGTCCGATGCTTGGGTATATCCACGGGACAAATGCTGTGTGACATCACCCATTGGTTTTATGAAGAGCAAGTTTGAATATCGTGATGTTAGTTGTGACTGACTCCATCCAACTCTGAGCCAATCCATAAATGGGTAACGGGGTGGGAGATAGAGGTTCAAAATTATATCATGATATTTCAGCGAAATTTGTGATAACGATATTGTCACTGTTGATTGTGTAAATCAGAGTATTGCTGTCAGTTAACTCTGTGGGGCCGATGCCATCGTATATGATGGCTGAGACCAAGCTTTACTAAATTATAAATAACTTTTGAATGATATGAGATAGAAATTTACTCTTTTTTTTGCTGAAAAGTTAACTCTGCGGACTTTCGAGCCAGCCATCGGCCATCTTTGTACTCCTCATAGAAGCTGTGTGATGACGTGCGCAATGTGAGTGTCCAATTGGAATTAGTTCACCATCACATGGTTTTCCAAAATCCAATCGTAGGGCAGATTTACCTCACGTGAAAAGCCAAAGATCGTTTTCAGGAGTGATATGTTACTAGTTGGCCCGTTTGAATAGCCCCCTGGGTGTTCCAATGAGTACATACTCAGTGCGCCCTGTGCCATTACGCACAGCGATCACTGAAAGCAGAGGAGCAGATGGCGAGCCTATGATGACAATCTCACGTGCTCAAACAAAGAGTGTGTAACTATCAGGATTGCTCCACGAGTTTACATCTGAATGTTACTGGATAACTCTGTTGTTTTCTCTGCATAAAGCACTGTTTACCATATCAAAATAACAAAACGCATAGACCATTTTGTATATATTGTTCAAAATATGCATTTGTATTTATTGTTTGAACCTTTTTGTTGTACAGTCTTTCACACAAGACCTCAAATTACCTTTATAAAGTGTCAAAACAGTTCTTTATTATAGTTTGCTGTGTGTTTTGAATAAATGTGTGGAAAATTATTTTTCGCTTTATTTTTTCCTTGCCTATTTTTGATTGTAAACCTTTATTACACTTATAAAACACAACAAAAACATATATATTCTGAAAGCACAGGTTGTCCTGAAAAAAGAGACATAAAACTTCATTGTGGGATGCAGGGAGAGCTGTTAACAGCAATAATAAAACATTTATGCCAGGCGAGTGAACTGTCCAAAAAATGCCCTCGACCCCAGAGGGTTAAGTACATCTGTTTTACATCAGAGTCCTCTGTCTGAAGGTTTAAAGGGGGGGGGGGGGTGGTCCTGTGCCCCCAGACAAACATTACAGGACGCCAGTGTGTTTGCACTGGTTTCAAATCCAGCTTGGATGAGTGCTGCCTTCACAACCAAGTCAGTTTGACTGAGGATAGAGCTGAGCTATGTTACAGATGTGCACATAACAGAGCTTGTTTGTTTGTTGTGGAGGAGATCTCACACTTTAAACCAGTCAGCCTAGACATCTCAGTGGATTTTATAGCCTTCCAACATCACAGTCTACAGTCTAACAGTCGTCATTCTACTTAGGTGCGCAGCACTTCTGTCCTCTGACTCTCACTCACTCCCTCGCTCCCTTCCCCATTCACCCTATTGACGTATCCCATAATCCCTTGCGGGCCAGAGAGTTGCTGCAGTCAACAGCATATAGAGAATCAACACGATGACAGTTGTAAATGAATATTATACTACAAAAATGTAATTTTTTATGCTTTTCGTCACATTAATAAGAGACTGCTGCATTATACCCTGAAAACTTGCTAAAACAATTATAACAAATAATCCGTGTCTGCTACGTTTAACCTGCATGGAATTTAATAAACGCAAACCGAATTTCAGACATATTATATATATTAGTCTGGAACAGAGGACAAACAGTGTTGTAAAGAACAATAATCAAGACGTTAAAGAGCAAACTTCACTTTTACGCAGAACGACATGATCAGGAAGCGATTGTAGCTCACAGCAGCTCCCATTGAAAATAACAGAGAGACAGCCTGTGATTCTCGCATGTTTACATAAAACAAGCGCAATAACGTCTATAAAACCAGAGAATATATTCATGAGAGTTTTAGGCACAATATAAAAATAGTTTTATGTTGCGATGTTAATGGTGTTGTCCATGTGCAGCGGTTAAAGTGCAGCCCGATCAGAGCGTATCAAAGCAGTTCTCAATGTTACTGAGATCTCGCAGCGCGGCGACCTCTCCGAGATTTTGCGGGATTTGAAACGTCAATAGGGTGAATTAACACAGCAGTACTTGTATAGCTGAAGGAGACTCTCGCTCATTTCTGCAGAAGAACACCAATTAACAACTCCAGCAGATGTCTCTGGAGCAATCATGCTTGACATTATAAATCAGGAGAGGAGAAACTTTGAAAAAACACTAAAACAGTAAGGACAAAGTAAAGTGGACAGCTTGTCAAGCACACTAGCACCATCTGGGGAATGACTGGCGGCTCTTATAAGGTGTGGCTTGGGTGCGGAAGTTAAATACAATGATGAGCCTCATTAATGGCACACACTAGATGACACTCAAACCAGTCACTCCCCTAATTATTCATAACGTCATGACTTAAAACAGTGGTTCAAAAACCTGGTCCTCAGGTACCACCCAACCTATACATTTCCCATCTCTACCTGTTCTGTCACAAGCTGATTAGCTCATTCAGGTATGCAGACACCTGAATGAGCTAATCAGTTTACAACCAGGGTTGATTACAATATCTTAAAGTTATGAGTTAAAAACTCCCAACCTTTCGACTGGTACAGTTGTCATGAACAGTGTAGGCCAAGTTGTCACATTTCAATACAATTGGCTGATTTTGACCAATCACCTATACGTGACAAGCTGGGTACCCCCATTGTGCCGCTGTATGATTTGCAGGTGTAACCTGTTTTGTTTTGTCCTACACTGAGCTCAAACTCACAGTCCCTGGAATGGGAGGCAGGCAATCTAGCCACGAAGCTAAAACCCATAGACTCTTCCATGTATCACTAGAACATCTTTTGGCATTGGAGAGTGAGGTCTACTTCATTGCACAGCACCTCGTGCTGGCCGAGGTTACATGTGAAAATGTTAACTCTAACCCTACCCCAAACCATAACCTTAATCATGACCATAACCAAAACATAGATGAATGTTCCCTGATGATGAAGAAGTGAAGCAGATAGCTTCATGTGCTGTCAGACAGAAATGACGCAGCTGTCAAAAAACAAACAAATAAACAATAAACAGGATGGGGCGAGGATCTGTCAGTCTATGGCTGATGCTGAGACCCTGATTCATGCTTTTGTTTCTTCTAGACTAGATTATTGTAATGTTCTATTTTCAAGGTTGCCACAGTCCAGCATCAGGGGTCTTCAGCTGGTTCAGAACGCTGCCGCCAGACTTCTGACACGTAGCAGAAGGTCTGAACATATCACACCCATTTTGGCATCTTTACACTGGCTCCCTGTCTCTGTGAGAGCAGATTTTAAGGTTTTGTTATTGACTTATAAGGTTGTTCATGGACTGGCGCCATCTTATCTGGCTGATCTGGTGGAACTTTACGGTCGCAGGATGCGGGACTTCTCTGTGTTCCCAGGGTGAGGAAGAAGTCAGCGGGTAAAAGAGCCTTTTTGTATCGTGCACCCACCCTGTGGAATAGTCTTCTTGTGACCGTGAGGCAGTCGGAGTCCATGGACATTTTTAAGTCAAGACTGAAAACCTATTTTTATTCTTTTTCTTATGAATAGTTTTTATTTTTTATCTGTTTTATTCTTTTATTTCTGTTTTTAATTATGTATTTGAATTTTTTTTTATTCATTTTAAATTATTTATTTAAACTTTATGTTAAATTGTTTCTAATCCTAAATCATTACATTGTGATGGAAAGGATCACTGACCAAGCATAAAAGTGTGACTAGTTGTATTGTCATGAATGAGGAAACGAGTTGCAGAGACCAAAATGTATTTATTTATTGTTTTTGTAAAAGGTTGTAAATGCTTATTATGCTGTAAAGTTGGACATTTGGAGCCAGCCTCATGTGGTCATTTGAGGAACTGCAGGTTTTGGCACTTTTGCATTGGCTTAATTTTTCAGAACCGAGGTTGCCACTTGGAAATTTCATTTGGGCGTGTACAAATTAGTGATCAAAACAAGCAGCAATAATCCTAAATAGTAAACATTAAAGTTTAACATAACATTAACATTAAGTAAATAGGGACTAGAAGGAGAGAGCATATCTCACCCATATTGGCCTCTCTTCATTGGCTTCCTGCTAATTCTAGAATAGAATTTAAAATTCTTCTTCTTACTTATAAGGTTTTGAATAATCAGGTCCCATCTTATCTTAGGGACCTCATAGTACCATATCACCCCAATAGAGCGCTTCGCTCTCAGACTGCAGGCTTACTTGTAGCTCCTAGGGTTTGTAAGAGTAGAATGGGAGGCAGAGCCTTCAGCTTTCAGGCTCCTCTCCTGTGGAACCAGCTCCCAATTCGGATCAGGGAGACAGACACCCTCTCTACTTTTAAGATTAGGCTTAAAACTTTCCTTTTTGCTAAAGCTTATAGTTAGGGCTGGATCAGGTGACCCTGAACCATCCCTTAGTTATGCTGCTATAGACTTAGACTGCTGGGGGGTTCCCATGATGCACTGAGTGTTTCTTTCTCTTTTTGCTCTGTATGCACCACTCTGCATTTAATCATTAGTGATTGATCTCTGCTCCCCTCCACAGCATGTCTTTTTCCTGGTTCTCTCCCTCAGCCCCAACCAGTCCCAGCAGAAGACTGCCCCTCCCTGAGCCTGGTTCTGCTGGAGGTTTTGTTCCTGTTAAAAGGGAGTTTTTCCTTCCCACTGTCACCAAGTGCTTGCTCACAGGGGGTCGTTTTGACCGTTGGGGTTTTTCCGTAATTATTGTATGGCTTTGCCTTACAATATAAAGCGCCTTGGGGCAACTGTTTGTTGTGATTTGGCGCTATATAAATAAAATTGATTTGATTTGATTGATTAAACTAGTCAGGCCACTCAGAGAGTGTATGCCTTTACCAAGGTTGAACAATACTTTAAATGATGTCACTTATGGTATAATTTCAGTCATTTATTGACTGTGATATGACATTTTTCATCACAATCAGTGTTTCCACCAAGGCTCAACAGCATCCATTCACCCAAGATTTTAAAGGTCAAGAAAATCTTTACAAATTAGAAATTTAAACAATCTTATTTAAGTTTCAATTTCTTACAAGTTTTCCAAAATGTAGATCAAAAGTGCATCGAGAGCACAGTGATGCCACATTCCACACTATCAGACGTGTCAAGAAAATATTACCTGAGCTTTAAAACTGTCAAGTTCACAAACTATAAATCATCTGAACTCATTTCCATAAATCTCAGCAGTGACATTCACGTCTCTGGGTCCTCAGCCTTTGAGATGAAGAAACGCCTGGGAAGAGCTAATGGAGTCATGAGGTCCTTGAACAGAGGCATTTTGCCAGATTTCCACATTTTTGGCATCAGGAAGGCAATCACAGCCAAAATCTGCTGTGGGAGACTGGTTCAACACTCACTGGCCACTTCATTAGGTACATCTATACAGCTGGTCATTAAAGCAAGTATTTAATTCTCCAGCTATGTGCCAGATACTCTGCACATTTTAACATGATTAAGAGGGTCTGCTGAAGTTCAAACCAAGTGTCGGAAAGGAAGAAAAATCATTTATGTGAATATGAGCTTAGCATGGTTGTTTGGTGCCAAATGATCTGATATGAGTATTTTAGAGACTGCTGATCTACTGGGATTTTAATTGCTCCCTGGTTGAAAATGCCTTATTGATGGCAGAATGTCCAAACTGGTTTGAGCTGCTTGCATGTGCCAGTAATTTATTTAACCATGTAGCAGCATTTAATCATAGCAAGAAGGTCAAGGGTTTCAAGCCCATCTTTCACACAATCTCCACGTACGTCTGGAGTTGTGAAAGGTGTCTGGCATAAATGTCTACCACATCAACTTACAGAATATCACTGAATGCACAACATGTCAAATGTTGAAGCAGATAGCTGCAACAGCAGAAGATCACACCACGTGCCACCTCTGTTTGGTAACAACAGGAACCCGAGGCTCCAGTGGAAGAATGTACAAAATACTACTCTCAATATCAGCTGTGACATTCAGTTGGTAAGGCCAGAATTAGGCATAAACTGCATGAAAAATGGAAAAGTAAAACAACAAATGGCAACAACATGAAAGCATGGATCCATCCTGTCTTATAACAATAATTCAGACTGGTAGTGTTGTAATGGCATCGTAATTACATGATGCTCCCATGGCAGCACAGTGGTTTAGTGGTTAGCACTATTGCCTCACAACAAGAAGCAACAGCAAGAAGGTCATGGGTTTGATTCCCGCTTGTGGCCTTTCTGTGTGGAGTTTGCATGTTCTCCTTGTGTTTGTGTGGGTTTCTTCTGGGTGCATTGGTTTCTTCCCACAGTTGAAGACATGCAGGTTAGGTGGATTGTAAACTTTACAATTGTCTAGGTCTCCCTTGCAAAAGAGGTCTCTATCTCAATGGGACTAACCTGGTAAAATAAAGGTTAAAAATGTAATACAGACCAACATGCTTCCAGTACAGCACCTTACTGAATCAATGCCGTGAAGAATTAAGCCATTTAAAGTAGTTCTGAAGCCAAAAGGTTTCCAACCACATGTACCTAATGAAGCCAGTGAGTGTATTTGAATTCACAGGAAGAACTAATAAAGCAGGCATTCAGAGAATTCATAATCTTGACCTTCACCATCTCCCCATACACGTGTTTGCAAATACAGCAAACACAGCAGCAGTGATGAAAATGTATTATTAGGTTCATCACAATGAATCACAGTCAAAAGAAGAGACAACAGTATGCTGAGGATAATAAGGTTTTAGGGAAACAGCTTTTCACTCCAATAGTTCTGAGGAAGAGTCCCTTTAATCAATTGTAGTCCAGCTTTATTGTTAACTGATCTTACCCCCATTGTGTTTTTCTCTCCGTTTGCATTTATTTGTGTTATATCCTGTATTCCAGTTGGATTTTTTTTTGGTGATGAATTTATATGCTGGAAAGTCTGAAATGAACTTTCTTGTTTGTGTAGTGTGAGTGCATTATTATACGGCGTTATGGTGCACGAGATGCATGCAAAAATGAAATATATTGTCATAAAAATGTGTCTGGTCATCACTGCACTGATTCATCGATTATATTCTTCTTCTTGACTGGAGTGATATAGGACAGTGTGCCGGGCTTGTTTTTTCTGAAAGCGCTGCGATATTGCAGCTGAATGGAGGATCAATATTAATATCTCAGTCCTACGGGCTTGACACAGACTGGGTGTTGCCAGTAGATCAATAGATCGCTGTCTTATTGATTTTAAAATATTTCAGCGTAAAAGCTCTCAGCTGCAGCCAAAAAGCCTCACTGGCACTGAGAAGAGAAAGCAGCCCCATACCCGCCCCCCTTCCCTTTGAGCAAGCTGTATATATAGAGATCATCACTGTAATAGTCTTAGCAAGATAATTAAATTCTGCCCTGCTCTGCCCTCATTTTCTTCACATTTGTCTTGACAGCGTGTGTGGACTCTCTAAATAGCACTCCAAGCTGCAAACAACAGATGCTCCAACATTTTGTGATTGATCCAATTGTGCGATCAAACAATTTGGACTGGTTTCACCCGAAGAATAAACAAAGACTCCATCAGGTGCTGTGACATGGCGTCCGTGGCGTGACGCAGCGTGTAACTCCACCTGCTCTGAGGTCTAACGGGGAGCCCTGCTGAAATATTCATAGTGCCACAGGAAGTTTGCAATATTTTCAGTGGGAAAAAAATCCAACATTACAGCCACTGAGTTTCTTAGCCTTTGACAACATCAAATGTGGAGAAAAGAGAGCAAGCTCCAAAGACCTTTGCTGAGCAACGTTAATAGATTCTGAGGATGAGTAATGTGTTTGTGCACTGACAAGATTTGAGCGTGTAGATATTTTTGGCAGGATTGTTTGGGAGGTAAGAGTGGAACAGACGAAAGCTTTTCTTCCTTTCTGGGTCTATAATTTGTCTCAGTGTCACAAAATATTATTTGAGACTTTTATTCTGAGACCATGCAAATATTTTCGTTGAACTAAAAATAAGCAAAAACAGAGAGCGCTTATTAAACTTGCAAAATTGTCTAAATTTGTCATTTCTTTTCTAATAATATTAAGTGTTTATCAGCCGTTGAATCAAAATCTGCTTCACATTCCTGGGATAAGTGATCAATGATCAGTTCTTTAAAATAAAAAAAGACATCCAGTGTTTTGTTATGATGGTTTACTTCCACACATGTAAGACAAATATTTGACACCAGTGGGACAGCAAGCTTGTTGTAAAAGTCCATACTGTATATGTGCACATTTTACAAAAACATAATCTATATGGGATCATGAACATTGAGGCAAAAATTAATATGAAAACCAGGTGGCACAGTGGATTAGTAGTTAGCACTGTTGCCTCACAGCAAAAAGGTCGTGGACACACTTGGTCCTTTAGGTGTACAACCCCTGGAAAAAAATTATGTAATCACCGGCCTTGGAGGATGTTCATTCAGTTGTTTAATTTTGTAGGAAAAAAGCAGATCACAGACATGACACAAAACTAAAGTCATTTCAAATGGCAACTTTCTGGCTTTAAGAAACACTATAAGAAATAAAGAAAAAAAATTGTGGCAGTCAGTAACGGTTACTTTTTTAGACCAAGCAGAGGAAAAAATATGGAATCACTCAATTCTGAGGAAAAAATTATGGAATCACCCTGTAACAGAACTCTTCATCACTATGGCTCCAACTTTCTCTGATTGCTGTTGCCAGATCAGCTTTGCAGGTTGGAGCCTTGTCATGGACCATTTTCTTCAACTTCCAAAGATTTTCAATTGGATTAAGATCCGGACTATTTGCAGGCCATGACATTGACCCTATGTGTCTTTTTGCAAGGAATGTTTTCACAGTTTTTGCTCTATGGCAAGATGCATTATCATCTTGAAAAATGATTTCATCATCCCCAAACATCCTTTCAGTTGATGGGATAAGAAAAGTGTCCAAAATATCAACGTAACCTTGTGCATTTATTGATGATGTAATGACAGCCATCTCCCCAGTGCCTTTACCTGACATGCAGCCCCATATCATCAATGACTGTGGAAATTTACATGGTCTCTTCAGGCAGTCATCTTTATAAATCTCATTGGAACGGCACCAAACAAAAGTTCCAGCATCATCACCTTGCCCAATGCAGATTCGAGATTCATCACTGAATATGACGTTCATCCAGTCATCCACAGTCCACGATTGCTTTTCCTTAGCCCATTGTAACCTTGTTTTTTTCTGTTTAGGTGTTAATGATGACTTTCATTTAGCTTTTCTGTATGTAAATCCCATTTCCTTTAGGTGGTTTCTTACAGTTCGGTCACAGACATTGACTCCAGTTTCCTCCCATTCGTTCCTCATTTGTTTTGTTGTGCCTTTTCGATTTTTGAGACATATTGCTTTAAGTTTTCTGTCTTGACGCTTTGATGTCTTCCTTGGTCTACCAGTATGTTTGCCTTTAACAACCTTCCCATGTTGTTTGTATTTGGTCCAGAGTTTAGACACAGCTAACTGCGAACAACCAACATCTTTTGCAACATTGCGTGATGATTTACCCTCTTTTAAGAGTTTGATAATCCTCTCCTTTGTTTCAACTGACATCTCTCGTGTTGGAGCCATGATTCATGTCAGTCCACTTGGTGCAACAGCTCTCCAAGGTGTGATCACTCCTTTTTAGATGCAGACTAACGAGCAGATCTGATTTGATGCAGGTGTTAATTTTGGGGATGAAAATTTACAGGGTGATTCCATAATTTATTCCTCAGAATTGAGTGAGCCCATATTTTTTACCCTCTGCTTGGTCTAAAAAGTAATCGTTACTGACTGCCACAATTATTTTTCCTGATTTCTTATAGTGTTTCTTAAAGCCAGAAAGTTGCCATTTTAAATTACTTTAGTTTTGTGTCATGTCTGTGATCTGCTTTTTCTACAAAATTAAACAACTGAATGAACATCCTCCGAGGCCGGTGATTCCATAATTATTGCCAGGGGTTGTATATCATATCCTTTACAGCAGTGGTCTCCAAACTATTCCAGAAAGGGTCGAGAGGGTGCAGGTTTTCTTTGCAGCCACTGACTTTAGTAGGTGATTTCACTGATTAACATCACTTGGAGCAGGTGGGATGAGTTCATCATTGAAATCACCTGCTGAAGTCATTGGCTGCAAAGAAAACCTGCACCATCTCGGCCCTTACTGGAATAGTTTGGAGACCACTGCTCTACAGTTATGTGAAAGTGAAAAGAACAGATTGACACCAGCATGATCATGCTGTTGTGTGAAGATCATCACCTTAATCTGGCAGTTTAAAGTGAGATGTGTTGAATTTGGGCTTGTGCCAAACACTGCACACCTTCTGTGACAAACCATTTTCATAGCACATTAATTTTTGATTTGATATATATAAATGACATTTTCAGTTAAAATATGTATTTGCCTTATTTTGCGCAGAGCTGCAAGTGACTGACTGAATATCATTTTGCGCTTACAGTCAGTACACACACGCAAAATCCTCATTTACACACTGCTGTCTATGTCAGTTGTAGTTATTGTCAGTAAATCAACCACAAAACATTCACAAACCCAAATCACAAAAGTTTGAAAGAAATTCAGAAATTCTACACACACACACACACACACACACACACACACACACACACACACACACACACACACACACACACACACACACACACACACACACACACACACACACACACTAAATTCCCATTTGCATTTTAACCATGATGGATGAAAACAGGAATTTTGTGCTTCATCTGAAGTGAGCTGTTTGTGTGTTTCATGCATCAGTGTTATTGGCTTTGAACTTCTGAGAATATATACATTACTCACATGGTTCAGACAGTAATGCTTATCTCCCTCATGAGCATGTGTGCGCACGCCCACACACACGCGCGCGCACACAGGCACACACTAAAGAGGAAGCCGGCAGTGATGCTCAATAACCAGGCAGAGAGATGTGCTTCACGCGTGCTGACAGGATGTATTGATGATGTTGGAACAGTGAGCGAAGAGCCAATAAACAGAGGATGGAGGGAGATAAGAGGAAGGAAAGAGGGACAGAAAGAGAGGATAATGAGGAGAAAATACTGGTTGGCAAAGACAGAGAGTTTAATCAGGAAAAATGAGACAGGACAGAGAAAGAGCAGCAAAACAAAGGGGGAAAAAGTAAAGTGTTTATGAGGGGATGCAGTTAACACACAGCAGAGCTGCAGGGAGTGGAGTGTCCATCCATCCATCCATCCATTTTCTTCCGCTTTATCTGGAGTCGGGTCGTGGGGGCAGCAGCTCAAGCAAAGCCGCCCAGACCTCCCGATCCACACACACCTCCCCCAGCTCCTCCGGGGGAACCCCAAGGCGTTCTCAAGCCAGTCGAGAGACATAGTCCCTCCAGCATGTCCTGGGTCTTCCCCGGGGCCTCCTCCCGATGGGACATGCCCAGAACACCTCTCCAGCGAGGCGTCCAGGGGGCATCCGGAAAAGATGCCTGAGCCACCTCAAGTGGCTCCTTTTGACGTGGAGGAGCAGCGGCTCGACTCCGAGCTCCTCCGGAGTGACCGAGCTCCTCACCCTATCTCTAAGGGAGCGCCCAGCCACCCTGCGGAGGAAACTCATCTCGGCCGCTTGTACTCGCGATCTCATGACCATAGGTGAGGATCGGAACGTAGATCGATCGGTAAATCTAGAGCTTTGCCCCCCCTACTCAGCTCTCTCTTCACCACGATCGTCCATTAAAGCGACCACATCACTGCAGATGCTGCACCGATACATGTGTCGATCTCACGCTCCATACGTCCCTCACTTGTGAACAAGACCCCAAGATACTTAAACTCCTCCACTTGAGGCAAGGACACTCCACCAACCTGAAGAGGGCAAAGCACCTTTTCCGGTCGAGAACCATGGCCTCGGATTTGGAGGTGCTGATTCTCATCCCGGACACTTCACACTCGGCTGTAAACCGCCCCAGTGCACGCTGAAGGTCCTGATTTGACGAAGCCAACAGAACCACATCATCCGCAAACAAGAGATGAGATTCTGTGGTTCCCAAACCAGACCCCCTCTACACCCTGGCTGCGCCTAGAAACTCTGTCCATAAAGATAATGAACAGAACCGGTGACAAAGGGCAGCCCTGGCGGAGGCCAACGTGCACTGGAAACAGGTTTCACTTACTACCGGCAATGCAAACCAAGCTTCTGCTGCGGTCGTACAGGGACCGGATAGCCCTTAGCAAAGGACCCCGGACCCCGTACCCCTGGAGTACCCCCCAAGGGTGCCTCAAGGGACACGGTCAAACGCCTTCTCCAGATCCACAAAGCACATGTGGACTGGTTGGGCGAACTCCCATGAACCCTTGAGCACCCGATGGAGCGTGTAGAGCTGGTCCAGTGTGCTGTGACCAGGATGAAAACCACACTGCTCCTCCTGAATCTGAGGTTCAACTATCAGTCGAATTCTCCTCTCCAGTACTCTGGAATAGACCTTACTGGGGAGGCTGAGGAGTGTGATCCTCCTGTAGTTGGAACACACCCTCCGGTCCCCCTTCTTAAACAGAGGGACCACCACCCTGGTCTGCCAATCCAGAGGCACTGTCCCCAACTGCCATGCGATGCTGCAGAGGCATGTCAGCCAAGACAGTCCCACAACATCCAGAGATGTAAGGTACTCAGGACGGATTTCATCCACCCCAGGAGCCTTGCCACCGAGGAGCTTTCTAACCACCTCTGTGACTTCGGCCTGGGTAATGGATGAGTCTGCCTCTGAGTCCCCAGTCTCTGCTTCCTCTTTGGAAGACGTGACAATGGGATTGAGGAGATCCTCGAAGTATTCCTTCCACCGCCCAACAACATCCCCAGTCAGCTCCCCACCCGCACCGTAGACAGTGCTGGTGAAGAGCTGCTTCCACCTCCTGAGGCGTCAGACGGTTTGCCAGAATTTCTTCAAGGCCGACCGATAGTCCTCCTCCATGGCCTCCCCGAACTCCTCCCAGATCCAAGTTTTTGCCTCTGCGACCGCATGGGCTGTGGCATGCTTGGCCTGCCGGTACCTGTCAGCTGCCTCCGGGGTCCCACCTACCAACAAAGACGAGTAGGACTCCTTCTTCAGCTTGACAGCATCCCTTACTTCCGGCGTCCACCACCAGGTTCGGGGATTGCTGCCGCGACAGGCACCAGAGACCTTGCGACCACAGCTACGAGTGCCCGCCTCGACAATGGAGGTGGAGAACATGGTCCACTCGGACTCCATGTCTCCAACCTCCCCCGGGATCTGGGAGAAGCTCTCCCGGAGGTGGGAGTTGAAGACCTTGCTGACAGAGGGTTCCGCCAGTCATTCCCAGCAGACCCTCACGATACGTTTGGGCCTGCCAGGTCTGACCGGCTTCCTCCCCTCCCAGCGGATCCAACTCACCACCAGGTGGTGATCGGTCGACAGCTCAGCCCCTCTCTTCACTCGAGTGTCTGAGACACGTGGCCGAAGGTCAGATGATACGACTACAAAGTCGATCATTGACCTCCGGCTCAGGGTGTCCTGGTGACACGTGCACTTATGGACACCCTTGTGCTCGAACATGGTGTTTGTGATGGACATACTGTGACTAGCACAGAAGTCCAACAACTGAACACCACATGGGTTCAGATCGGGGAGGCTGTTCTTCCCGATCACCCCCCTCCAGGTCTCACTGTCGCTGCCCACGTGGGCGTTGAAATCCCCCAGGAGAACAATGGAGTCTCCATTCGGAGCACTATCTAGTACCCCTCCCAGGGACTCCAAGAAGGTCGGGTACTCTGCACTGCCACTCGGCCCATAGGCCGAGACAACAGTGAGAGACCTGTCCCTGACCCGAAGGTGTAGGGACACGACCCTCTCGTTCACCGGAGTGAACTCCAACACATGGCGACTGAGCTGGGGAGCAATAAGCAATGCAACCCCAGCTCTCCACCTCCCCCCGTGGGCAATGCCAGAAAAGTGGAGTGTCCAGCCCCTCTCCAGGAGTTGGGTACCAGAGCCCAAGCTGTGCGTGGAGGTGAGCCCGAGTATCTCTTGTCGGTATCTCTCAACCTCCCACACAAGCTCAGGCTCCTTCCCCCCCAGTGAGGTGACATTCCACGTCCCAACAGCCAGGGGCCGTGAGCGCAAACTGGGCCGCCGGGCCACCCGCCCTCGACCGCCACCCAGTCCTCTCTGCACCCGACCCCCATGGCCCCCTCTGCAGGTGGTGAACCCACAGGAGGGCGGGCCCACGTTGCACTTTCGGGCTGAGCCTGGCCGGCCCCATCGGCTAAGGCCCGACCACCAGGCACTCGCGCACGAGCCCCAACCCCAGGCCTGGCTCCAGGGTGGGGCTCCGGCTCTGCCATACCGGGAGACGTTTCGGTCCTTGATTTTTTACTGGTCATGGGAGCTTCTGATGCTCTTAGTCTGACCCGTCACCTAGGATCTGTTTGCCTTGGGAGACCCTACAAGGGGCACAAAGCCCCGAACAATATAGCTCCTAGGATCATCCGGGTACGCAAACTCCCCCACCACGATAAGGTGGCAGCTAGAGGGGGAGCAGTTAACACACAGCAGAGCTGCAGGGAGTGAGGACGAGTGTCAGAGATAAAACATTAGCAAGGTACACCGAATGGATTTGATTTTGAACATGTTAAACAAATACATAAAATATACAATACATGCAGGAAAAAAATACAAAAAAAAACTAGATACAAAACCATAAATATTCAGCAACATAAGTTAATATTTTATTTTCTCTCTGAAATGAAGTAGGGAGAAGCCATGTGTTTATTTCGTCCTACATCTATCCTATATGAATTCAAAACTTATATAGTCCATTCAGTCGCCGAGTGTCCGTCCCAGACTTCTCCACTGTAATCCTCTTCTTACTGAATCAACATCACTTTATCATCATTTACAATTATCATCATTAACTTTGGGCAGCATGGCTGCTTAGTAATTAGCACTGGTGCCTCACAGGAAGAATGTCCTGGGATCACTTCCCACCTAGTCCTTTCTGTGGGGAGTTTGCATGTTCTCCCCCTGTTTGCGTGGGTTCCCTCCAGGTACTCCAGCTTCCTCCCACTTCCAGAGACATGCAAGTTATAGGTGAACTGGAGACTTTAAATTGACCACAGGTGTGAGTGAGACTGTGGCCCTGTGATGAACAGACATCCTGTCCAGGGTGTACCCCGCCTCTTGCCCATTGGCTGCTGGGATAGACTCCAGCCCCCCAATTGGAATAAGCGGGAATACAACATGAATGACTCGGCAGGGGTTTTGGCCAAGTGGCTAGTGCCCTTGGTCTCAATTTGGAAGGTTCCTTGCTCAAACCCCACTCCTGCCACATTTCTCCATGTAATGTGGAGTTGCATCAGGAAGGGCATCTGCCATAAACATGCCAGTTCAACATGTAGATCCACCTTAGATGTGCTGTTGTGACCCTGCGTGCAAGAACAAGGGAGTAGCCAAAGGGTCTTACTTACAAAATGAGTGAATCATGAAAGCTCTTTACATGTCCCCTCTTCATTTTCTGTACCTCTCCAAAATAATGTCTTTGTACATCTTTTTTAAACAGTCTATAATTCTTATCTTGACACCCCCCCCACAGTCTATTCCATAAAATCACTCCACAAATTAATATGTATATGCTTTTAAGATTGTTGCAAGGATAACAAATCTTCAAATTAAATATCCCTTTTAAGTTCTAACCCTGCTTCTCTGTCCAAAATCAGTTTTCATATGTTGCCAGGAAGTAAATTAGATTCATGAACATCAGTTGAGTGTGACTTTAAGAACAGATTTTTGTCTGTTCCTGAGATCCAACATAAGGAACGATTCTTTTTCCAGTGATTGTAGGGTGCTTTTGTAGGTGTTGGCCCCACATCTTAAGACAATAATTCAAATACAGTACAACAAGAGAACATTGCAGAGTGCATGATGCTTTGTGCTGAATTGTGTTTTTAATGGCTCAGACCATTAAAATGCATCAACACTATGAAAACGTGACAAAGGACAAATCCAAAGATGTTATATTTGTGTAAATGTTATTTTATTGACATTAAATCTTATAGATTACTTAAAGGAATATTACAAATAGTCAACATGGTGGCTTAGTGGTTGGCACTGTTGCCTCACACCAAGAAGGTTGTGGGATCACTTCTCAACTGGAGATTGTATGTTGGCTCAAGGTGCTGCAGTTTCCTCCCACTTGCAAAGGCATGCAGGTTAGGTGAATTGGTGACTGATTTGACTGTAGGTATGAGTGTGGATGTGTTTGTCTGTCTGTGTGGCCCTGTCATAGACTGGTGTCCTGTCCAGGGTGTACCCTGCCTCACACCCCTGTGGCTGCTGGGATAGGCTCCAACCAGCTGTGATTGTATATCAGTGTAAATATATGTCAATCACCAGTTTGGTGTTTTCTCTCTTCAGTCCATGCACAAATACAGTACTCACATTTATTAAAGTTGCAGGCATGTTTTTGTACTATTGACAGGATTATCAGGAGTATGCAAATCGATACCAGGAGTGTGTAAATGCTAGAAGGGGCATATACAGTGCATCCGGAAGGTATTCACAGCGCTTCACTTTTTCCACATTTTGTTATGTTACAGTCTTCTTCCAAAATGGAATAAATTCATTTTCCCCCTCAAAATTCTATTCACAACACCCCATAATGACATGAAAAGTTTTTTTTTAATTTTTGCAAATTTATTAAAAATAAAAATCTAAGAAACCACGTGTAAATAAGTATTCACACCATTTGCTCAGTACTTTGTTGATGCACCTTTGGCAGCAATTAGAGCTTCACGTATCCTTGAATATGATGTCACAAGCTTGGCACACCTATCTTTGGGAAGTTATTTCCATTCTTCTTTGCAGCACCCCTCAAGCTCCATCAGGTTGGATGGGGAGCGTCGGTGCACAGCCATTTTCAGATCTCTCCAGAGATGTTCAGTTGGATTCAGGTCTGGGCTCTGGCTGAGCCACTCAAGGACATTCACAGAGTTGTCCTAAAGCCACTCCTTTGATATCTTGGCTGTGTGTTTACGGTTGTTCTTTTGCTGAAAGATGAACTGTCGCCCCACTCTGAGGTCAAGAGCGCTCTGGAGCAGGTTTTCATCCAGGATGTCTCTGTACATTGCTGTATTCATCTTTCCCTCAATACTGACTAGTCTTCCAGTTCCTTCCACTGAAAAAACCATCCCCACAGCATGATGCTGCCACCACCATGCTTCACTGTAGGGAAGGTGCCTGGTTTCCTCCAAACCTGACGCCTGGCATTCACACCAAACAGTTCAATCTTTGTCTCATCCAACCACAGAATTTTGTTTCTCATGGTCTGAGAGTCCTTCAGGTGCCTTTTGGCAAACTCCAGTCGGGCTGCCATGTGCCTTTTATTCAGGAGTGGCTTCCATCTGGCTACTCTACCATACAGGCCTAATTGGTGGATTACTGCAGAGATGGTTGTCTTGAAAGGTTCTCCTCTCTCCACAGAGGAATGCTGATGGTCACTCTGACCAAGTGACCATCATGCTCCTGGTCACCTCCTGGACTAAGGCCCTTCTCCCTTGATCACTCAGGTTAATCGGGTGGCCAGCTCTACAAAGTGTCCTGGTGGATCCCAATTTCTTCGATTTACGAATGATGGAGGCCACTGTGCTCACTGGGACCTTTAAAGCAACAGAAATGTTTCTGTACCCTTCAGCATATTTGTAGACCTCTGAGACAGGACTGTCTCGGAGGTCTACAGACAATTCCTTTGACTTCATGCTTGGTTTGTGCTCTGACATGCACTGTCAACTGTGGGACCTTATGTATAGACAGGTGTGTGCCTTTCCAGATCATGTCCACTCAACTGAATTTACCCCAGGTGGACTCCAATTAAGCTGTAGAAACATCTCAAGTATGATCAATCAATCAATCAATCAATCAATCAATTTTATTTATATAGCGCCAAATCACAACAAACAGTTGCCCCAAGGCGCTTTATATTGTAAGGCAAGGCCATACAATAATTACGTAAAAACCCCAACGGTCAAAACGACCCCCTGTGAGCAAGCACTTGGTGACAGTGGGAAGGGAAAAACTCCCTTTTAACAGGAACAAAACCTCCAGCAGAACCAGGCTCAGGGAGGGGCAGTCTTCTGCTAGGACTGGTTGGGGCTGAGGGAGAGAACCAGGAAAAAGACATGCTGTGGAGGGGAGCAGAGATCAATCACTAATGACTAAATGCAGAGTGGTGCATACAGAGCAAAAAGAGAAAGAAACACTCAGTGCATCATGGGAACCCCCCAGCAGTCTAAGTCTATAGCAGCATAACTAAGGAATGGTTCAGGGTCACCTGATCCAACCCTAACTATAAGCTTTAGCAAAAAGGAAAGTTTTAAGCCTAATCTTAAAAGTAGAGAGGGTGTCTGTCTCCCTGATCTGAATTG
The DNA here is from genome assembly GCF_902500255.1 of Thalassophryne amazonica. Classification (NCBI taxonomy): domain Eukaryota; kingdom Metazoa; phylum Chordata; class Actinopteri; order Batrachoidiformes; family Batrachoididae; genus Thalassophryne; species Thalassophryne amazonica. The sequence continues at coordinate 81,678,891 of NC_047109.1, read as the reverse complement.
GGAGCTGGTTCCACAGGAGAGGAGCCTGAAAGCTGAAGGCTCTGCCTCCCATTCTACTCTTACAAACCCTAGGAACTACAAGTAAGCCTGCAGTCTGAGAGCGAAGCGCTGTATTGGGGTGATATGGTACTATGAGGTCCCTAAGATAAGATGGGACCTGATTATTCAAAACCTTATAAGTAAGAAGAAGAATTTTAAATTCTATTCTAGAATTAACAGGAAGCCAATGAAGAGAGGCCAATATGGGTGAGATATGCTCTCTCCTTCTAGTCCCCGTTAGTACTCTAGCTGCAGCATTTTGAATTAACTGAAGGCTTTTCAGGGAACTTTTAGGACAACCTGATAATAATGAATTACAATAGTCTAGCCTAGAGGAAATAAATGCATGAATTAGTTTTTCAGCATCACTCTGAGACAAGACCTTTCTAATTTTAGAGATATTGCGTAAATGCAAAAAAGCAGTCCTACATATTTGTTTAATATGCGCATTGAATGACATATCCTGATCAAAAATGACTCCAAGATTTCTCACAGTATTACTAGAGGTCAGGGTAATGCCATCCAGAGTAAGGATCTGGTTAGACACCATGTTTCTAAGATTTGTGGGGCCAAGTACAATAACTTCAGTTTTATCTGAGTTTAAAAGCAGGAAATTAGAGGTCATCCATGTCTTTATGTCTGTAAGACAATCCTGCAGTTTAGCTAATTGGTGTGTGTCCTCTGGCTTTATGGATAGATAAAGCTGGGTATCATCTGCGTAACAGTGAAAATTTAAGCAATGCCGTCTAATAATACTGCCTAAGGGAAGCATGTATAAAGTGAATAAAATTGGTCCTAGCACAGAACCTTTTGGAACTCCATAATTAACCTTAGTCTGTGAAGAAGATTCCCCATTTACATGAACAAATTGTAATCTATTAGATAAATATGATTCAAACCACCGCAGCGCAGTGCCTTTAATACCTATGGCATGCTCTAATCTCTGTAATAAAAGTTTATGGTCAACAGTATCAAAAGCAGCACTGAGGTCTAACAGAACAAGCACAGAGATGAGTCCACTGTCTGAGGCCATAAGAAGATCATTTGTAACCTTCACTAATGCTGTTTCTGTACTATGATGAATTCTAAAACCTGACTGAAACTCTTCAAATAGGCCATTCCTCTGCAGATGATCAGTTAGCTGTTTTACAACTACCCTTTCAAGAATTTTTGAGAGAAAAGGAAGGTTGGAGATTGGCCTATAATTAGCTAAGATAGCTGGGTCAAGTGATGGCTTTTTAAGTAATGGTTTAATTACTGCCACCTTAAAAGCCTGTGGTACATAGCCAACTAATAAAGATAGATTGATCATATTTAAGATCGAAGCATTAAATAATGGTAGGGCTTCCTTGAGCAGCCTGGTAGGAATGGGGAAACAAGTGGAAACAAGATGCACCTGAGCTCAGTTTTGAGCTTCATGGCAAAGTGTGTGAATACTAAACTTTTTCACTTTGTCATTATGGGGTATTATGTGTAAAAGTTTGAATTTTGAGGGAAAAATTAATTTAATCCATTTTGGAGCAAGGCTGTAACATAACAAAATGTGAAAAAAGTGAAGCTCTGAATACTTTCTGGATGCATTGTTTCTTATTGAATAATGTTTAAATTTGGTTTAAACATTGGTTTGGTTTGGTTGGTATGTTGACATACCGAGCTGTTTTGTTGATTGATTTGGGTTATTTTGTAGGTTTTGTAGGAGTGGCAAACCACTCAAGAATACTCATTAGTATCAAAACAAACAAATGTATACACAGTTATGTCCATTCACCTGCCATTATATAACATAACCTTAAATTTGGTTCTGCTCCTTTAATAAATGTGAGTACCGTATTTACTTGATTAAAAGGCAGGGTGCAATTCCAAGACTGGCGATTATTAACAAAATACAGCTTGCTGCCTGCACTGTAATATGGTTTACGTTTCACACGTCCTTGGGTGTGGCGAACAAAACTGCTTTAGATCAGAGTTCTCTGCATGGCTGTGAACCATCTGTGTAGCCTGACGTGCACCTGCCAAATGACGGAGACACCAAGGGCTGTGATTGGTCACTTTTCCGGTTTCACTCCTTCCTCTCCTGTTATATTTTAAAAGTTTTTGCAGTGCTCCTGCTGGTTACATCTTGGATCAGATATGTTTGGCAGAAAAGTCCGCAAATATGACCAACTTTACAACACGGAGTCAGAAAAACTGCAAAGATGCTCAAATAGCCTGCAGTTCATGGAGGGAAATTGCACATACTGTAACAATGGTTTGGAGGTTGATTGTATTAAGAAGTGGAGCTCAAGGGACAAACTGATCCAGAAAAACCCACTGTTCCTGAGGTAAATTGCATTAAGACACTCACCAACACAACGGAGAACTTCGAAAGGGTCAGCCTCACGTTGAGGTCATTGCATGGCCACGGAGTTACGGAGTTGAAGAAGCATAAATTAGGCTTTAGGATTTTAAGGTACCACTTCGCAGTGGATTTAGAAAAAAGAGCAACTCAACCAAATGTAATCCATTTTAATGCAAATATGCCCAGCGCTTATTTAAGGCAGGCATTTAGTTTTTTCAGAAGAAGTTTTGACCAGGCCATTAAAGGAGGTTCAAGGTCAGGCTTTCAATCAAGGAAATACGGTCATGCAAAAAGTAAAAAGTGTTTTCAGACTGATAGGACCTGAAAACACTTGAACAAATGAAGACATTTATGAGGGTTTAGTGGCGGTGTGGCCCACTCTGACTCTTGAACAGCTTGACACTCTGAACAAGCCTGTTGAAGTGACAGAGTGAGTGAGTGAGTGAGTGAGAGAGAGAAAGAGAGCAAGAGAGAGACCCAAGTGATCTCCTAGGGCTGTAGGATTGACTGTGAGGCAAAGATTGTCTAGAACAGGGGTGGAATCAAGAGGTGACACTCTCTACTTTCAGTAAGTGGTTGAATGAAGTCTCTGTGACATTCCGTCCCTGATCAATTAACAGAAACATGGTGAAAAACAGAGTTGGATGTGTCTGTGCCATTTAACAAAATGATTTGAGATAGTTTCCTCATAATCTTTAGAGGTGAACTAACTAAAGTACCGCACTGTCAGGGTATATTTTGACAATTCACGCTAAAGTTAGCCCCTTCAGCTGCTCCTTTGTTTTCACTCAGGGTCGCCACAACAGACCCAAGATGGATTTGGATGTTGATTTTGGCACAAGTTTTATACCGGATGCACTTCCTGACACAACTCCACATTACATACAGAAATGTGGCAGGGGTGGGATTTGAACCCAGAACCTTCTGCAGTGCAACCAATTGTACTAACCACTTGGCCACCAGCCTTGCAAAATAAATCCTTGTCGGCAGGATTTGAACCTGTGCGGGGAGACCCTAATGGATTTCTAGTCTATCACCTACTAGTCCAACGGCCACGACAACATTATAAGTCATACTCAACTAACATGAGTAAATATGTTAAATTTGTTCATAACACTGTAAGCAGACTGTGTTTATGTTATTTAGAAAAGGTCAGAAATTCATGAAAGAAAAAAAACGATGCTGCTCCGGTGCCAACAGATGCCAGAGAAGCTCTGCAGGAGGAAGGAAGAAGGGGCAGTGAGCAGTTATTTTTCTCAGCTGTGACAGCTTGGCCCACACTCCACAGATATGAGAGGGAAAAGAGCAGCGAGATGGAGTGAACAGACTAAAAACTACTAAAGGCTGGCAGAGGGAAGGAATGCAACACAGCGGAGGAGAATCGATAGAGACAGAACATAAACAAGAAGAGTGATAGAGACAGAGGGGACAGCGATAGAGATAGTCAGACTGGTCCACTCGTTCTTATGATGTCAGATCTCGGAAGAAGTGTGTATCAAGCTGTGTTTGAAGGGCTCCAGCTGCCAGTGATGAGTAATGCCATGGTTCAAAGAACTTAAGTCCACAGGACACTTGGGCAGTTCACACCCAGCGCTGGATAGAGCCGACAGTTTGGCAGCAGTCCAACAGCAACACTGATCTAGGGCCGTACAGTTTTTTTGAAACATTGTTATTGCTATTTAACCATTTTCATGTCATATATTACAGTTTTTTCCATTTATATACCCCCCCCCCCCCCCCCCCCCCCCCCCACACACACACACACACAAAACAAGAGAAAGACAACCAAGGCTTCCATACAAATTCAGTCATCATTCCGTGGTTTTAAGAGTGTCTTCCAGAATATACTACAGTAGATATTCTAGGTCCCACATAATCAAAGAATGGAGTCCATATATCATAAAATAGACCAATTTTACCTGTAGCCTAGTACGTCAGGTATTACTGTAGTACAGTCTGTAGTCAAAGATTGCATACAATGTTGTGTTAGTCTAAGAGTGTTGGCAGCTTATTTGAGATCCATTTTAATAATAGGCTTTTGTGATTTTGGGCTCCATGAAAAGAAATCTTACTGGGTTCCCCTGTAGCTCGCCGCCAGGACAGTGGAAAATTTTGATAACATTTTACATAAAGCAATGCATTTCAATAATATTTTTGACTATCATTCCCATATTTATGAGAATATAAACATGATCTGACAGGTAGGGGAAGCACTGAAAATACAATAAAATTCATTTAGATCCAATTATTTGTTGGAAGTCTGATACGCTGGACTGACAAAAATACATAGATGAGGCTGGTTGCTGGTTTCTCTGATTGGATTGACAGCAATTACCCAGTCTGGACGTACTAGAAATGTTCTCTGCTCCTACTGCAAAGCAGGGGGATGACAGTCCCAAACTACTGACCAAACATTATATTTCAGTGATAGCTGATGCGTTTTAAACCATTAAAATCATTCTGAAATAAATATAGACTATAGGGTTTTTTCAAATTTAAGAATAATTTTTTAGTCTTTAATGTTTTTCCTCCATAATAATTGATTAATTCAACACACAACTGCTCACCCCAGGGGTTCCTGGGCTTGTTCAAGTGGGATGGAGAAGGGGGGCAAGGGAATTATGCCTGCTGCTCCCGACATGTCTGTGCAGAACAAGAGTCATTTTTTGAGAGGAACAGCTTGCTAAATGTTTGCATGTATCAATTAACTAAAACAAGAGTGACATGTATAAATCCAGAGTTTTCTTCAGAAATATGAGCTAAACATGTGAGCTAAATGAGCTAGTTTATGGACAAAGCTAGGAATAGACAACAGGTTAACATTCCAGAACCTTCCATCACAAACCCACCTTGCCTACGAAAGAACTGGGTGATATACTGTCAGCCCTTTGCTTCTTTCTCTTTCTTCTAATTTTTGCCAGGGCCTGGCAAAAATTATGGAATCACCAGCCTCGGAGGATGTTCATTCAGTTGTTTAATTTTGTAGAAAAAAAGCAGATCACAGACATGACACAAAACTAAAGTCATTTCAAATGGCAACTTTCTGGCTTTAAGAAACACTATAAGAAATCAAGAAAAAAAGATTGTGGCAGTCAGTAACGGTTACTTTTTTAGACCAAGCAGAGGAAAAAAATATGGAATCACTCAATTCTGAGGAAAAAATTATGGAATCACCCTGTAAATTTTCATCCCCAAAACTAACACCTGCATCATATCAGATCTGCTCGTTAGTCTGCATCTAAAAAGGAGTGAACACACCTTGGAGAGCTGTTGCACCAAGTGGACTGACATGAATCATGGCTCCAACACGAGAGATGTCAATTGAAACAAAGGAGAGGATTATCAAACTCTTAAAAGAGAGTAAATCATCACGCAATGTTGCAAAAGATGTTGGTTGTTCACAGTCAGCTGTGTCTAAACTGATGACCAAATACAAACAACATGGGAAGGTTGTTAAAGGCAAACATACTGGTAGACCAAGGAAGACATCAAAGCGTCAAGACAGAAAACTTAAAACAGTATGTCTCAAAAATTGATAATGCACAACAAAACAAATGAGGAACGAATGAGAGGAAACTGGAGTCAACGTCTATGACCGAACTGTAAGAAACCGCCTAAAGGAAATGGGATTTACATACAGAAAAGCTAAATGAAAGGCATCATTAACACCTAAACAGAAAAAAACAAGGTTACAATGGGCTAAGGAAGAGCAATTGTGGACTGTGGATGACTGGATGAAAATCATATTCAGTGATGAATCTCGAATCTGCATTGGGCAAGGTGATGATGCTGGAACTTTTGTTTGGTGCCTTTCCAATGAGATTTATAAAGATGACTGCCTGAAGAGAACATGTAAATTTCCACAGTCATTGATGATATGGGGCTGCATGTCAGGTAAAGGCACTGGGGAGATGGCTGTCATTACATCATCAATAAATGCACGTTTATGTTGATATTTTGGACAATTGAAAGGATGTTTGGGGATGATGAAATGATTTTTCAAGATGATAATGCATCTTGCCATAGAGCAAAAACTGTGAAAACATTCCTTGCAAAAAGACACATAGGGTCAATGTCAATGAGCAGATCTGATTTGATGCAGGTGTTAATTTGGGGGGTGAAAATTTACAGGGTGATTCCATAATTTTTTCCTCAGAATTGAGTGATTCCATATTTTTTTCCTCTGCTTGGTCTAAAAAAGTAACCGTTACTGACTGCCACAATCTTTTTTTCTTGATTTCTTATAGTGTTTCTTAAAGCCAGAAAGTTGCCATTTGAAATGACTTTAGTTTTGTGTCATGTCTGTGATCTGCTTTTTTTCTACAAAATTAAACAACTGAATGAACATCCTCTGAGGCCGGTGATTCCATAATTTTTGCCAGGGGTTGTAGTGTGTATATAACCACCAATTTCCTTACTACACTTATCGCACATATCTGACTTTTCCGGGTCCATTTTATGTAAAAATTGAGGTGATATCTGAAGATGGAGTAGTACCCTGACTTGCAGTTCCTTTGCTCTATTACCTATAGATATGATACTAGCACATTCCCATATACCGGTCCTTGTAGCTTTGTCTATCTCCATTCCAAGATCTTGAGCCCACATTTGCAGGATTGCACATTTATTTTAGGGCCCTATTTAAAAGCCAGTGCAAAGCAGCACACATTGTACCACGCAGAGCACATAGCATGCATTTCAGAGCAAGCAGCACAGAACAATGCACAGTATACACCGCACAGCAAACAGCACAACAACATACACTCAACAAAAATATAAACGCAACACTTTTGGTTTTGCTCCCATTTTGTATGAGATGAACTCAAAGATCTAAAACTTTTTCCACATACACAATATCACCATTTCCCTCAAATATTGTTCACAAACCAGTCTAAATCTGTGATAGTGAGCACTTCTCCTTTGCTGAGATAATCCATCCCACCTCACAGGTGTGCCATATCAAGATGCTGATTAGACACCATGATTAGTGCACAGGTGTGCCTTAGACTGCCCACAATAAAAGGCCACTCTGAAAGGTGCAGTTTTATCACACAGCACAATGCCACAGATGTCGCAAGATTTGAGGGAGCGTGCAATTGGCATGTTGACAGCAGGAATGTCAACCAGAGCTGTTGCTCGTGTATTGAATGTTCATTTCTCTACCATAAGCCGTCTCCAAAGGCGTTTCAGAGAATTTGACAGTACATCCAACCAGCCTCACAACCGCAGACCACGTGTAACCACACCAGCCCAGGACCTCCACATCCAGCATGTTCACCTCCAAGATCGTCTGAGACCAGCCACTCGGACAGCTGCTGAAACAATCGGTTTGCATAACCAAAGAATTTCTGCACAAACTGTCAGAAACCGTCTCAGGGAAGCTCATCTGCATGCTCGTCGTCCTCATCGGGGTCTCGACCTGACTCCAGTTCGTCGTCGCAACTTCGCACAGCCATTGAAGAGGAGTGGACCAACATTCCACAGGCCACAATTGACAACTTGATCAACTCTATGCGAAGGAGATGTGTTGCACTGCATGAGGCAAATGGTGGTCACACCAGATACTGACTGGTATCCCCCCCCAATAAAACAAAACTGCACCTTTCAGAGTGGCCTTTTATTGTGGGCAGTCTAAGGCACACCTGTGCACTAATCATGGTGTCTAATCAGCATCTTGATATGGCACACCTGTGAGGTGGGATGGATTATCTCAGCAAAGGAGAAGTGCTCACTATCACAGATTTAGACTCGTTTGTGAACAATATTTGAGGGAAATGGTGATATTGTGTATGTGGAAAAAGTTTTAGATCTTTGAGTTCATCTCATACAAAATGGGAGCAAAACCAAAAGTGTTGCGTTTATATTTTTGTTGAGTGTAGTACAGTACATACTATATGCTGCACAGCACACAGTGCAGTGCACAAAATAGCAGACACTGCAGGTGTCATTGCAGGGTCCCAACTGATGTGTGTGATTTTCACCTGATACTCAACTCAACTTTATTTATAGAGCACTTTTGAACAGCCAAAACTGAAAAAGTGCTGGTCATGAAAGTCATAAAAACAACAAAGCAACCCAACAACAATAATAAACAGCACAATTACAATAGGGTCCTCGTAGGACGTTTTCCTACTTGGGCCCTAATAAAAACAACAATAAACAAGCAAAACAAGTAAAACAGAGCAAGTCTCATATTGTGTTAAAATCCAGTGAATAAAAGTGGGTTTCAAGATTGGTTTTAAAAACAGACAGTGAAGAGGCCTGCCTAATGTGCAAAGGTAGATCATTCCAAATTTTTGAAGCTGCAACAGAAAATGATTGATCCCCTTTGAGTGTTCACTTGGACCTTGGTACCACGAGAAGCAGCTGATCAGCTGCCTAGGTTAAATACCTAGGTTATTTAAACAGCAAATGTACTTGGGCTCATCTGTACACCCATGGGCATTTTCTTCTTAAATTGAAGTGTGGTAAGGTACAGCATTGGTGCATTGCAGAAAATAACTGCTCTGTAGACCAAAAAAAAAAAAAAAAAAATCTTGTCAAAAGTGTGCATTTACAAGTGCATTAACAGTGCCTTGCAACAAAAAAAAGTATTCAGTCCCTTGGTATTTCACACATTTTAATTTGTTTATGCCATATCGAATACAAAAAGTAAATCAGGCTTCTTATTATAAAAAATTCTAAAATGATCTTCTTTATACTCAATCTCAAGGAAAATCTCTACAACTTCATATAAATTAATTAAAATTATAAAAGCCAAGATGATCAGTTGCATATGTAATGGAACGCTTTGGTGTAATACCTGTAAATAATCAGTTTTATTGCCAGTTTTCTTCAGACAAGTCAGGGGATGGATTGTCTTAAAAGAAGATTTGAAACTTCAGCTACAATTTGCCAGAAGGTACATCTGAGATGCAAACCTAGATTTGATGTTTTGGTGAAAGAAAATCCTCCTCTATACCACTTCATCATGAAACTGTATAACTGGGGATACAAAACATGCACTATGTACAATTTCACCAATCACAGCCACTGAAGCCTATAACAACTTCTGGGTGTCTTTGTGGCTTTCCTCACTCTTCTTCTTGCACAGTCACTCAGGTTTTTTTAGATCTGTCTACTCCACACAGAATGACCAGAGTGTGCCATACTGTTTGTATTTCGTCATAATTTATGTAAATAAAGTCCAAGACATATTCAATGACTTGGAAATGTTCATGTATCCATCCCCTGACTTGGTAGAGATCAAGATAGATCTCTTGATGTGTTTAATTTAATGAGGAATAGGCCACCACAGTATATAATGACAAAGAAAAACATTGATTATGATGATGCATTTTCATTTTAGGTGGCCTCGCTGCAGACACAGAGGAACGGTTGGTGGAATATCTTCTAAACCCCGCACACTACAATAAACTGATTCGTCCTGCGACCAATGGTTCCGAGTTGGTGACTGTGCAGCTGATGGTGTCGTTGGCCCAACTCATCAGTGTGGTGAGCACTGATTCCCCCGAATAGATCTTGTTTGCCAAAATGTTAGCATCATATACACTCCTTGAGCAGGAGCAAACAAAAACTGACATGGAGGCGACACATGGCAGCGTTTACCGAGCGCTCCTCAGTTATAGAAAAACTTAAAAAAAAAAAATAATGGAAATGCGTAGGAGCATTGTTATACAAAGCTAAAAAATAAATGCATCAATGCCAAAGTCTGAGCCTGTATCAGAGGCCAAGCCTACAGTGTTCAGGTGTAAGGTCTGTCTTTACTAGACTTGTGTAGGCCTATGTCAGTTAATCAACAAAATGTGTAATTTGAAATTTAACTGAAGTTTTGCCTTAAAGGAAAAGAAAACCCACTGATAAAATACAGCTGGGATAGACTGTACTATAAACTAACGATTGATGTGTATTAATGAAAATAAGGAGCTCTTACAACTGAAATATCCACCTCCGAAAGGCGACATTTAAGCAGAATTCATCCATCATCGATGATTTCATAAATGCTGCCACTGACACAATTTTAACCAATCAGAAAAACCCCCCTGGATGGCTTGTGGCACTGCTGTGACGTGGCATGAGCACAGAAAGCTACACATGGCGAACACACACTGATGTAAAAGTCCTCTCTCCCTCTCTCTCTCTCTCTCTCTCTCGTGCGCTCTCTCCCTCACTCTCTCTGTGTCTCCCTTGCTCGCCATTTTCCTACTGAGCAAACACAAAACCTTTCAACTGTAAAACTAAATTTCTAAATGTATCATCTGCGGCGCTCATGGGAGTAACTCTGGGTAAACACTGAAGGATTTTGGTGTTTTTTTTCCCCCATTCAGTGGAGAGAAAGTGAATCTCTGTTCGGCTGTCCTCCTCAGCTGTGCTCTGAGCTGCTGTTACAGCATTTCACAGCCTCAGGACGTTGAAGTGGCTAATTTTTCATTAACAGTTCAGTTCATTTTTTGGAAAATCCATGCTCGGCAGCACAGACCATTTGAACCCGAGAACTGGGTGGAAATTTGCCGTTAAAATTTGTCTCGGCTGCGGAAGAAACAACTTGGCTTCAGTGCAGAAACCTCCCCCTCCTCTCCTCCCATTCAACAGTAAACAGAGCAGAGATCAGGCAGCACGAGAGAAGTTTCACAGACGTAGTTTCTCACCAGTACTGGAAAATCTCGCAGGTTGAATTGGGAAATTCCGATCTGCGAATTACGTCGGAACCAGATACCGATTCGGGATCCAGGATGTTGATTGCTGCTTATGTGCTTTGCCTCTTCTATACTGAAGAGTGACACTGGCAGAGTTGTGAACCTCTGTGCCCCTGTGACGTAACATCACTGTTATAGCAGCTGTCATGGCCACCTGCTGGTGGCTTTAGACCAGCCATACAAAAATGCTCTTAACTTTAACATAAATGATCACACATGCCTACAACTTTTCATATGGGCTCTCAATATCATAATCTACCAACCCAATCATAAATTATCAGTGGGTTTTCTTTTCCTTTTAATGCTCATGTCAATGTGAATGTTTGAAGTGGGAAGCCAGAGCCGCTGAAGGCATCGTGAAGGAAATCACGTCAAAGTGGGATGGTCAAGTGTCTTACTGGAGCCAGTTGTCAGGTCAACAACATCCCACCTTCTCAGGGTGTCGCCCACCATCTGATATGCCAACCAGTTAACTTCTAACCATCTAAACCAGTTAACAAGAACTATCCCCAGCAGCTCCTAGTCAACTCTTGTTTTTTGTAGTGTACATTACAAAAACAAATAGCAGTAACCTCCAGTGGCCACCGGGACCCAGCGATTGGTGGTACAGGCTCCCCACTAAATGGCAGTATTTAATTACCGTGCACTCAGTGTGGGCCCATCTATCCATTTATTTTATGTTATGTCATTGTGTTGTAAGATGCCACCATGGCCCAAAATAGGAGGTTCACTGGTCCTCGTCTGTACCTATCACAATTTCAGAGTTGAACATGCAGTGGTTCTTACAGATTTACTGATGGGAATCTACCCACTGATTCATTGACTGACTCCATTAAGCCTATCCATGTCATGCCTGAAGGAGCCCCAGCTTTGCCTCACCGATATAATGGGAGACGAAACTTAAGTGAACATTTCTGGACAACCCAGTCTCACGCATTTTTTTTTCGTGCTCCCATCATGAAATGAGTCAAATTTTCGTGACATGGTTTTTTTGTTTTGTTTTTATCTTACTATTACTAACCCCCCACCCCCCAGACCCTCCGCATCACTTTTCATTTCGTGCACCTGTCACAGAATCTATTCAAATTTCGAAATTCATGATCCAGTTATGAAAATTTTGGCACTTTTCATGACAATATCAAAACCCAATAGATTAATGTGTTTGTGATGCTGGATCACAACATGCTGTGAAATATGGTAGTTTCAGGAATCTCAGTTTTCTGGTTTCACAGTTAATGACTTTCATGGGATAGTAGGCCAGTGTTCATGAAAAACGTTGCACCCTCCTACTGTTCTTGCAGTGAATTCCACTATGACCCCCACCAACCCTGACGAAGAACTTCAAAAGGTTCACAACTGCTTCGAATCCACTGCATGGCCATGGAGTTAGGGAGTAGTACAACCCCTGGCAAAAAGTATGGAATCACCGGCCTAGGAGGATGTTCATTCAGTTGTTTAATTTTGTAGAAAAAAAGCAGATCACAGACATGACACAAAACTAAAGTCATTTCAAATGGCAACTTTCTGGATTTAAGAAACACTATAAGAAATCAAGAAAAAAAGATTGTGGCAGTCAGTAACGGTTACTTTTTTAGACCAAGCAGAGGAAAAAAATATGGAATCACTCAATTCTGAGGAAAAAATTATGGAATCACCCTGTAAATTTTCATCCCCAAAACTAACACCTGCATCATATCAGATCTGCTCGTTAGTCTGCATCTAAAAAGGAGTGATCACACCTTGGAGAGCTGTTGCACCAAGTGGACTGACATGAATCATGGCTCCAACATGAGAGATGTCAATTGAAACAAAGGAGAGGATTATCAAACTCTTAAAAGAGAGTAAATCATCACGCAATGTTACAAAGATATTGGTTGTTCACAGTCAGCTGTGTCTAACTCTGGACCAAATACAAACATGGGAAGGTTGTTAAAGGCAAACATACTGGTAGACCAAGGAAAACATCAAAGCGTCAAGACAGAAAACTTAAAGCAATATGTCTCAAAAATCGAAAAATGTACAACAAAACAAATGAGGGACGAATGGGAGGAAACTGGAGTCAACGTCTGTGACCGAACTGTAAGAAACCGCCTAAAGGAAATGGGATTTACATACAGAAAAACTAAATGAAAGCCATCATTAACACCTAAACAGAAAAAAACAAGGTTACAATGGGCTAAGGAAAAGCAATCGTGGACTGTGGATGACTGGATGAAAGTCATATTCAGTGATGAATCTCGAATCTGCATTGGGCAAGGTGATGATGCTGGAACTTTTGTTTGGTGCCGTTCCAATGAGATTTATAAAGATGACTGCCTGAAGAGAACATGTAAATTTCCACAGTCATTGATGATATGGGGCTGCATGTCAGGTAAAGGCACTGGGGAGATGGCTGTCATTACATCATCAATAAATGCACAAGTTTATGTTGATATTTTGGACAATTGAAAGGATGTTTGGGGATGATGAAATCATTTTTCAAGATGATAATGCATCTTGGCATAGAGCAAAAACTGCAAAAACATTCCTTGCAAAAAGACACATAGGGTCAATGTCATGGCATAGGGTCAATATCAATGAGCAGATCTGATTTGATGCAGGTGTTAATTTGGGGGATGAAAATTTACAGGGTGATTCCATAATTTTTTCCTCAGAATTGAGTGATTCCATATTTTTTTCCTCTGCTTGGTCTAAAAAAGTAACCGTTACTGACTGCCACAATCTTTTTTTCTTGATTTCTTATAGTGTTTCTTAAAGCCAGAAAGTTGCCATTTGAAATGACTTTAGTTTTGTGTCATGTCTGTGATCTGCTTTTTTTCTACAAAATTAAAAAACTGAATGAACATCCTCTGAGGCCGGTGATTCCATAATTTTTGCCAGGGGTTGTAGAAGCAAAAAAAAAAAAAAAGCCTTAACGTTTGTTAATATTGACAGTGGACACAGCAGACCTGTGTGGGGGATGTCTTATTGTGTCTAGAAGTTCAGCAGAACTTGTGTGAAACATATGAAGATTTTATCTGTAGTTCTCTGCAATGAGATGTCTGTTGAACTATGTTTATTTACAGCCCAGTCATTTTGAAACTCACTATTACTAACCCTACTCCTTCCCCCAACCCTAACCATAACCACCCAACCCCCCCATTTCACTTTTAATTTTGTGCAGCCATCACGGAATGTATTAAAAGAATTCGTGCTGCTGTGACGAAAATGTGGCGCTTTTCTTCACAATATCACAAACCAATAGATTCATATATATTTCATGCTGCTAAATCACGACATGCTGTGAGACTGGGTTGTTCATTTAAAATAGGTAATTATATTGGGCTGCAACCAATCCCGCTTTAGATTATCACCATGAGACAATCTTTTTCATGCATATGCCCATGATGCTTCACTGCAACCAAATCCAGCACAGGAAGGTAAATTTAAGGCAAAGGTTCGTACATATTGAAGTAGCGCTCTACATTCAGCAGCCTTCATAAGCAGTTTAACCTCCCTGTTTTCTTCTTTCTTTTTTTTTAAATCTAAATCTGTTTTTTTTTTTACTTTGAACTCCATAAATACACAATCTACCCCCCCCCCCCCCCCAAAAAAAATACATTTTCAGAATTATATCTGTTGAATTTTAAACACCTGAATATTGCATTTGCATGTGCCCAAGTTCAGTTTTTTAAAATCTACAATTATGGCTTTAAGTCCAACATTAATTTAAATTTTAAGTTTTAAAAAATCAGTTTTCTTCATTAATTTTGTGTTATAATGCTTAAAGTCAAACATGATCATTAAAAGCAACATCACACATTTGTAAACATGCATGTCTTTGTCATCTTCTGCAGCATGAGAGAGAACAAGTGATGACCACCAACGTCTGGTTGACACAGGTGAGAGTCCTCTTATCACCTCAACACAAGATACCACTATAGCTCTACCAGAGAGAGAGAGAGAGAGAGAGAGAGAGAGAAAAGCATAAGAGAATAATTAATTAAATATTGGGTTTTCAGCAGCTTTGTATTTGCCAATGTGACAGCCAGGTGAATGAGCAGTGGTGCGCTAACTGCAGGGTGAATCTGCACCGCTGTGTTCAATGTTTCACTGGTGCCACGGCCGTGACGCCGCTCATGTGGAGCAGCAGCTGTGAAAGCTGACAACATTGATTTAGCCTCAGCCGCACACAGCCGAAGAGACATCAGACACTGCACAGCCTCAAAAACCCAAAATCTGACAGCCAATGAGTACTGAGTCAAAATCTATGAGCAGAAACAGTTTGTGATTTTGCGATGGGGTGTGTATGAAGCCTCCCATAACTACAACCTGCAAAAACTCTAAATTACTGTGACCCTCTTCTGCATGGTTGGCTCTTTGTCTGCTTGCAGCTGGGGCCTATAACAGGGTGTGCAACAGGTGTGCATGTGAATTAGAGTAAAACAAATGCTCAAGTCAAACTTGTATAGCCAATTGTGTGGTGTATTTATATTAAAAAAAATGATTTACATAGCCCAAACACACAAAGGTCTGAAATAGCTGCACATTCCAAATAAAAGGGGCTCGTCCATGTAACATTTTGTACATTTAAAAAATAAATAAAAAAATAAAAAAATAGTGCTGTAGTCTGCAGATTACTTTTTAATCTTTGAGATAAAAGGTAAATATGCTTTTTGTAGATGTAGAGTAGAGCAAGGTATACAAGGCTTAATAATAATGTCAGACTGTGTGTGTGTGTGTGTGTGTGTGTGTGTGTGTGTGTGTGTGTGTGTGTGTGTGTGTGGTGTTGATAACATATTTTGTATGTTTGTTTAAACAGTTCTGCAGCCTGTAGATGTATTTTTCGTCTTTGGTAAATAAATTAGTCTTGTGTTTTATGAATGTAGGCCACAGGCCCGTACACAAGTCATTATAAGATTGGCTAAATAAGAGGAGCTTGTCCATATAACATTTGTACATTTAAAAAAAAAAAAAAAAAAAAAAAAAAAAAAAGTGCTGCATACTGCAGACTTCTTTTTAAAATATGTGGGCTCTAAGGTAAGCCCACTATTTGTAAATGTAAAAGGGCATGGAAAGGCATTGTGAAGACAAATGGCACAGGATGTCCCTCAAGGCACAGGATGTCCCTCACGGTATTTGCAGTCATATCGTCCAGCCGACTTACAGACAGACCTTCTTGTGGCAGACCAAAAGAAAAAAAACGCAGTCACCTCTATGACCCTGCCAGTGTGTCTTCTGGTTGCTTTAAGGAATAAGTGACTGAAGTCTGATCTTACTGATCCTCAGGAGTGGCAGGACTACAGACTGACGTGGGTCCCTGAGGAGTTTGATGGGATGATGAAGGTCAGACTACCTTCAAAGCACATCTGGCTGCCTGATGTGGTTCTCTACAACAAGTGAGTTACTCATTCACCGGCAAAATGTCTCCCAGAGGATGCACACAGGATCATGGATGCATTCATGCTCATAACATTTGAACAAAATGCCAAAGCACATACAAGCGTGTGCACAGGATTACAGTGCAGTGCAAAAGATTTAGGCACACTGCACCTTTAATAAATGTCATGTTTTACTGTGTTTTTTATTTTTATTTTTGAGTGTGTCAGTCAACTGGAGACCCCAGAGCAGAGAATTACACAGATGTAAAATTAGAACAGCCTTGAATAATAGCTGTGGTGGTGCAAAGAGTTAAAAACACAGCAGAGGATAAGTCCATTTAACAACTCTGTGTAGGAACAGACAACAGTAGGAACAGTAGATCAGGATACAACAGGACGTCAGTCCACAAGGTGACAGTGTCCATGCGGGAACAAGCAAATGAGTTAACTAGGAACAGAAGCAGATGGTCAATATATAGAGATCAATCATACCCTGTAGGACATCCACGGATCGGCATTGTGTAGCGAAGTAATCATTTGTTTCCTCGGAGTTGGCTGTTGAAAACATCTCTAATCTCTTCTGGAATCCCAGAGGACAGGTTCAGCTGGAGCTGTTTTTCCTCTTTCTCTCTCGTGTGCTGCATGAGGTGGAGAACGCATTAGAAACCATCTAAAAGGTAATGTTTATATTGTAATAGCTTGATAAAACAGTTGCATGTTTTTTTTCTTCTCATGAGTAGCTGTAAAATTATATTTATGATAGATTTAACATCTCGTCATAATCGTTCAGATGACCTGCGCTGTGATGCGGTGCGCTGACGCAATGACTCACACTGACATACAGTGTTTTTTGATTGTTTATGCAATGTTCACATAATTAATGCGTGATGGAGATTTTGGCCATTTCAAAATTTTCTTCGCACACTTGTACGAAGACTGTACAACAGTTTGCAACGGGTTTACTCTCCTGCATGGCAGAGTGCATGCAATTCCGCAGATCAAAGTCGTGCAAGTGTCGGGGCATCGTACGTCTTGTGTTAATTAAGCACAGGAAATGAGCGTGCATGTTAAAGTGGAAGCCTAAATGTCCGTGAGAAAGGAAGTAAAGCCAAAGGAAACAAAGACCAGTTGCATCACAATAAATGCACCAATTTAGTAGAATTCACTAGATCCAACAACGTCAGATGCGTCCAATGCATTTGACACAAAGGGAGCGTGCGGTGTGAAAGGCACTTAAGGTTTAAGAAATGGTACAGTCCAGTTTAAGGGTATCTAAAGTCATAGTAAAAGATTCTTCCAGGCATGAAAACACACACATAAACTGAAGTTTTTACCTCTTTTGGGGTGTCCAAGTATTAATTGGGGGATCAGATCCTTCAAGTATACCCCATATTTTTAAACCATTTCCAGAGGCACTGTGAGATATCTGTGAGTTCTTTACCAAACAATGTGTAACCCTAAATGTATTCCTCAGTCTACAGAGTATATTACAGTACTAATCTGATCAAGTGTCTTTATATTCTCTCAAACTATAAAAAAGTATATATATATATATATATATATATATATATATATATATATACGAGGTCTGTCCATAAAGTATCGTACCTTTTTATTTTTTTCAAAAACTATATGGATTTCATTCATATGTTTTTACGTCAGACATGCTTGAACCCTCGTGCGCATGCGTGAGTTTTTCCACGCCTGTCGGTGACGTCATTCGCCTGTGAGCACGCCTTGTGGAAGGAGTGGTCCCGCCCCCTCGTCGGATTTTCATTGTCTGGAAATGGCGGAATGAAAAGGACTTTTTTTCCATCAGAATTTTTTCAGAAGCTGTTAGAGACTGGCACCTGGAAACCATTCGAAAACTTTATCTGGCTTTCAGTGAAAATTTTACGGGCTTCACAGAGAATAAGGACTTTAACTACAGGTTTAAGGACCCCTTTAAAGGACGGTTGGTGCGCCGCGCTGCGAGCTGCGACGACGCGGCACAAACCACTGGATCATTTCTAAGCTGATGGCTCTGTGGATACGAGACCGTCGTGTGCTCTTTCTCTGGTTATCACAAGACCTGGACATCAGCCATTTTCCGGCAGATTTCACTTTTAACAAGAGATTTTGTCATGGAAAGCCGTGCGGAGGCTTCGCGCGTCACGACCGATTCACTGATGAAGCGAGACAAAGGAACACCTCCGTTTCGGAGTGTTAGAGGACAAGTTGTTAAAAGTGAAATCTGCCGGAAAATGGCTGATGTCCAGGTCTTGTGATAACCAGAGAAAGAGCACACGACGGTCTCATATCCACAGAGCCATCAGCTTAGAAATGATCCAGTGGTTTGTGCCACGTCGTCGCAGCTCGCAGCGCGGCGCACCGACCGTCCTTTAAAGGGGTCCTTAAACCTGTAGTTAAAGTCCTTATTCTCTGTGAAGCCCGTAAAATTTTCACTGAAAGCCAGATAAAGTTTTCGAATGGTTTCCGGGTGCCAGTCTCTAACAGCTTCTGAAAAAATTCTGATGGAAAAAAAGTCCTTTTCATTCCGCCATTTCCAGACAATGAAAATCCGACGAGGGGCGGGACCACTCCTTCCACAAGGCGTGCTCACAGGCGAATGACGTCACCGACAGGCGTGGAAAAACTCACGCATGCGCACGAGGGTTCAAGCATGTCTGACGTAAAAACATATGAATGAAATCCATATAGTTTTTGAAAAAAATAAAAAGGTACGATACTTTATGGACAGACCTCGTATATATATATATATATATATATATATATATATATATATATATACACACACACACACACACACACACACACACACACACACACACACACACACACACACACACTCAAAAATATAAACGCAACACTTTTGGTTTTGCTCCCATTTCGTATGAGATGAACTCAAAGATCTAAAACTTTTTCCACATACACAATATCATCATTTCCCTCAAATATTGTTCACAAACCAGTCTAAATCTGTGATAGTGAGCACTTCTCCTTTGCTGAGATAATCCATCCCACCTCACAGGTGTGCCATATCAAGATGCTGATTAGACACCATGATTAGTGCACAGGTGTGCCTTAGACTGCCCACAATAAAAGGCCACTCTGAAAGGTGCAGTTTTATCACACAGCACAATGCCACAGATGTCGCAAGGTTTGAGGGAGCGTGCAATTGGCATGTTGACAGCAGGAATGTCAACCAGAGCTGTTGCTCGTGTATTGAATGTTCATTTCTCTACCATGAGCCGTCTCCAAAGGCGTTTCAGAGAATTTGGCAGTACATCCAACCAGCCTCACAACCACAGACCACGTGTAACCACACCAGCCCAGGACCTCCACATCCAGCATGTTCACCTCCAAGATCATCTGAGACCAGCCACTCGGACAGCCGCTGAAACAATCGGTTTGCATAACCAAAGAATTTCTGCACAAACTGTCAGAAACCGTCTCAGGGAAGCTCATCTGCATGCTCGTCGTCCTCATCGGGGTCTCGACCTGACTCCAGTACGTCGTCGTAACCGACCTGAGTGGGCAAATTCTCACATTCTCTGGCATTTGGCACGTTGGAGAGGTGTTCTCTTCACGGATGAATCCCGGTTCACACTGTTCAGGGCAGATGGCAGACAGCGTGTGTGGCGTCGTGTGGGTGAGCGGTTTTCTGATGTCAATGTTGTGGATCAAGTGGCCCATGGTGGCGGTGGGGTTATGGTATGGGCAGGCATCTGTTATGGATGAAGAACACAGGTGCATTTTATTGATGGCATTTTGAATGCACAGAGATACCGTGACGAGATCCTGAGGCCCATTGTTGTGCCAACATCCAAGAACATCACCTCATGTTGCAGCAGGATAATGCACGGCCCCATGTTGCAAGGATCTGTACACAATTCTTGGAAGCTGAAAATGTCCCAGTTCTTGCATGGCCGGCATACTCACCGGACATGTCACCCATTGAGCATGTTTGGGATGCTCTGGACCGGCGTATACAACAGCGTGTACCAGTTCCTGCCAATATCCAGCAACTTTGCACAGCCATTGAAGAGGAGTGGACCAACATTCCACAGGCCACAATTGACAACCTGATCAACTCTATGCGAAGGAGATGTGTTGCACTGCATGAGGCAAATGGTGGTCACACCAGATACTGACTGGTATCCCCCCAATAAAACAAAACTGCACCTTTCAGAGTGGCCTTTTATTGTGGGCAGTCTAAGGCACACCTGTGCACTAATCATGGTGTCTAATCAGCATCTTGATATGGCACACCTGTGAGGTGGGATGGATTATCTCAGCAAAGGAGTAGTGCTCACTATCACAGATTTAGACTGGTTTGTGAACAATATTTGAGGGAAATGGTGATATTGTGTATGTGGAAAAAGTTTTAGATCTTCTACAAAATGGGAGCAAAACCAAAAGTGTTGCCTTTATATTTTTTGTTGAGTGTATATATATATATATATATATATATATATATATATATATATATATATATATGTGTGTGTGTGTAGTTTGGGTGTTTTGGGTGCATCTCCCCACGCAGTACTTATGTACTCACAATGTTTAACCCGGACTGAATCTTCATTTTCACACAAATAAAAGCCAACCCTGTGGTGAGTCAGTGCTGCTGCCACCATATGTGTACAGCCCACACACACACACACACACACAGTTGCATTCGTCCACTCCAAACTTGTGATACTGCTCAGGCTACATAGGCATACATCCAAGTCTCATGAGGCACTTTGAAGGCACAGCCAGCACTGCATTACACACTCAGATGGATAAGCACTGTGTGCAAATGTCACACCCTCTGAAAAAGGGGAGAAATAATCACAAGAGTGATTTGGCGGTGTTTCCTTATCAAGAGCATTTAGCGCAATGAATAAACATATTTCCAACAAAACAAATACTGCTTTGGAGACACATATTTACAACATTCAAAATGATAAACAGTGTTTAAGTGTAATAACTATGTCTCTCAGGCTTTCTGTCCAGTATTGAGAAGTGAAATCTTAAACTTCAATCAAGCTCATATGAATAAACCATCTTTTTAAGCATGCATCGCCGCAAGTCTGTATCTCTGTCTGTATACTCTATCTCTGTAAGTGAGATAGAGTATCTCGTCAATAGTTTTACATCCTCATTGAAGACAACTTTGGATGCTGTAGCTCCTCTGAAAAAGAGAGCTTTAAATCAGAAGTGCCTGACTCTGTGGTATAACTCACAAACTCGCAGCTTAAAGCAGATAACCTGTAAGTTGGAGAGGAAATGGCGTCTCACTAATTTAGAAGATCTTCACTTAGCCTGGAAAAAGAGTCTGTTGCTCTATAAAAAAAGCCCTCCGTAAAGCTAGGACATCTTACTACTCATCACTAATTGAAGAAAATAAGAACAACCCCAGGTTTCTTTTCAGCACTGTAGCCAGGCTGACAAAGAGTCAGAGCTCTATTGAGCCGAGTATTCCTTTAACTTTAACTAGTAATGACTTCATGACTTTCTTTGCTAATAAAATTTTAACTATTAGAGAAAAAATTACTCATAACCTGTTATGTGCAGACACGAGTTGAGGAGCGGACCAGCATCTGACTGAACCCAGCACTAAATAACCAGAAAGCGGTTCCAAAAACAAAAATTTATTTCCCTTCTGTGCAATAATTTGTGTACAACATAAATGTGCGGTTGTCTGGCGAGGTGAAGGACGGCGCGCTCTCCAGCGCCCAAATGGATCGAAGCCCGACACTTCTAGACCCAGACTCACCGCCGAACACCCCCAGGTGGATACGACAAACTGACTCTGTGAAGGATGGAAAAGGTGAGGTAAGTCAACAGCTACAACAAATATCCTTCAAAGGCACACTATCAGCAACACATTCAGGTCTGAATTTAAGCTTTATGTAAATGAGCAGCTTCTCACAACAGGTGGAGGATCATCATTCCGTACGCCACAGCAGTGAGAAGTGAGCTGCACAATTCTCATCAATGTTCAAATATACTGCGTAACAAAATACCAAATTACTGTTAACACTTATTCAGACAATCATCACCTCTGATGTGTGCTGACAGCATGTGTCCCTCACCCGTCCTCCTTCACAGGCACAATGTGTCAAACCCAGGCGCGGTCCTCAGCGTCTCACAAATGAACGTCACAAGGTCAAGTTCCCGGCAATTCTGCTTGAATCACTCATGGCTTAAATGCAGAACGCCATCTCATTATCTGCTTCAGCTGAAAGTCTTTAAGTTTGCACGTGAGCATCATCCACAGGTGCTGCAAGTCATTAGGCCTGCACGTGAACATCCTCCACAAGTGCAGCCAATAATGCTGATGAGGGTGAAGGACTCTTCTGCCAGCACCTTCTCCACAGACAAAAACCCAGTTTGCATACCACCTGGAGAGCAAAGAAAAGAAAACACCAAAATATCCAGCTAAACCCCCCAACACACAACATAACCATCCCAAAGACGTATCGTTATCTTTGGCTGCTTTCAGTGATGCCGGTATTTGGTTAGATTCTTTCTCTCTGATTGTTCTGTCTGAGTTATTTTCATTAGTTACTTCCTCCAAACCATCAACATGTCTATTAGACCCCATTCCTACCAGGCTGCTCAAGGAAGCCCTACCATTATTTAATGCTTTGATCTTAAATATGATCAATCTATCTTTATTAGTTGGCTGTGTACCACAGGCTTTTAAGGTGGCAGTAATTAAACCATTACTTAAAAAGCCATCACTTGACCCAGCTATCTTAGCTAATTATAGGCCAATCTCCAACCTTCCTTTTCTCTCAAAAATTCTTGAAAGGGTAGTTGTAAAACAGCTAACTGATCATCTGCAGAGGAATGGTCTATTTGAAGAGTTTCAGTCAGGTTTTAGAATTCATCATAGTACAGAAACAGCATTAGTGAAGGTTACAAATGATCTTCTTATGGCCTCAGACAGTGGACTCATCTCTGTGCTTGTTCTGTTAGACCTCAGTGCTGCTTTTGATACTGTTGACCATAAAATTTTATTAAAGAGATTAGAGCATGCCATAGGTATTAAAGGCATTGTGCTGGTTTGAATCATATTTATCTAATAGAGTACAATTTGTTCATGTAAATGGGGAATCTTCTTCACAGACTAAGGTTAATTATGGAGTTCCACAAGGTTCTGTGCTAGGACCAATTTTATTCACTTTATACATGCTTCCCTTAGGCAGTATTATTAGACGGCATTGCTTAAATTTTCATTGTTACGCAGATGATACCCAGCTTTATCTATCCATGAAGCCAGAGGACACACACCAATTAGCTAAACTGCAGAATTGTCTTACAGACATAAAGACATGGCTGACCTCTAATTTCCTGCTTTTAAACTCAGATAAAACTGAAGTTATTGTACTTGGCCCCACAAATCTTAGAAACATGGTGTCTATCAGGTTGTCCTAAAAGTTCCCTGAAAAGCCTTCAGTTAATTCAAAATGCTGCAGCTAGAGTACTGACAGGGACTAGAAGGAGAGAGCATATCTCACCCATATTGGCCTCTCTTCATTGGCTTCCTGTTAATTCTAGAATAGAATTTAAAATTCTTCTTCTTATAAGGTTTTGAATAATCAGGTCCCATCTTATCTTAGGGACCTCATAGTACCATATCACCCCAATAGAGCGCTTCGCTCTCAGACTGCAGGCTTACTTGTAGTTCCTAGGGTTTGTAAGAGTAGAATGGGAGGCAGAGCCTTCAGCTTTCAGGCTCCTCTCCTGTGGAACCAGCTCCCAGTTCAGATCAGGGAGACAGACACCATCTCTACTTTTAAGATTAGGCTTAAAACTTTCCTTTTTGCTAAAGCTTATAGTTAGGGCTGGATCAGTTGACCCTGAACCATCCCTTAGTTATGCTGCTATAGACTTAGACTGCTGGGGGGTTCTCATGATGCACTGAGTGTTTCTTTCTCCTTTTGCTCTGTATGCACCACTCTGCATTTAATCATTAGTGATTGATCTCTGCTCCCCTCCACAGCATGTCTTTTTCCTGGTTCTCTCCCTCAGCCCCAACCAGTCCCAGCAGAAGACTGCCCCTCCCTCCCTGAACCTGGTTCTGCTGGAGGTTTCTTCCTGTTAAAAGGGAGTTTTTCCCTTCCCACTGTCGCCAAGTGCTTGCTCACAGGGGGTCGTTTTGACCGTTGGGGTTTTTACATAATTATTGTATGGCCTTGCCTTACAATATAAAGCCCCTTGGGGCAACTGTTCGTTGTGATTTGGCGCTATATAAATAAAATTGATTGATTGATTGAAGTTCACATGTCAAACAGAAGACTTTTTCAAAACATGTTACACAGGCATGTAAGAGCCAAATAAAGAAAAATGCTTAAAATGGCAGAGGGTCAAGAGGGCCCTGGTTGGGGTCTAGGGAGCTTTGCTGAAGGGTTTTAGTCATGCTAATGCTCCTCAAAACCATTTTCTGTAGTGAATTTATAAGGAGAGATGAGGATGATGGGAGGATGGAGGGAGCTGTTTATCCAGCTGTTTACAAGCTGGACAAAATCTATCTTCATATGCCAACAACTTTTGTGAGAGGGTCATCTCCAGAACTGGAGAGATAGTCACAAAGAACAGACTCAAGCCTAACACTGCTGAAATGTTGTTGTTAACAAAAACCTTTGAAACCCCCAAATCCCCTTCTTTCTATACAACTATGGTCATAACAGTTCCTGCACATGCATTTCACAATTTATATCTCTATTGCACACAGACATTAACCAGACAGGTGTAAGGAAAAAAGTCAATTATTTATTTACCACATGCTGATGAGTGCAAAGGTAATGAGCAGTCCAAACAGACAGGAGCACAAGATGAGTCAGCAGCAACACCAGGGCAAGCAGACGTGAACAACGCAGGAAAACTAAATTGACAGGAACACAAAGAACCAGAAAAACCCAGCAACTGGAGACCACACTGTGACAAACTTAAGTAGTGACACAAAGATGAGCGCAGGTGGTGTAATTGGGAATGTGAAACAGTTGTGAGGGAGAACCAGTGACAGAGACACGCCTACAAGCACACACACAGGGGCTGACAGAGACCGAGTGGGGTGAGTTGAACCTAAACCACACCATAAAAAATAATCAAACTAAAGAGGGAACCATAAAGTAACTAAGTACAAAACCAAGGAAGAAAGGCAGAAAACTAAAGTGGAACTCAAGAATGGCTAAACTGTGTAAAACAGGAAAACAACATGACTAAGAGGTAAGACACAGACAGGGTACAGACCACAACAGATTTTATCTGATGTGCAAACAACCAGGTTGTGCCTGTTTGATGAATACAAATTATTTATTTTTGTACTTATGCATATGTAGAAACACAACGCTTGCTCTGCGTTGTATTTCTGATGTGACTCCTCCCACTCGCTTCACTCAGAATACAAACTCATGACCTCCAGCATGGGAGGTGGATGATCTGACCAGTCGGCTAAAACCCGGGGTCTGGCTGAGTGACCAGAGCATCCTTTGGCTGTTTGGCCCATTGACTACTGCATGCACAGCAATGCCTGCTGGCCTCCATCACACACATACTAAGTGTGTATGACTTTTCTACACACAGATTGGGAACTGAGGCTCCAGAATATTTTAAAACTTAGTGAAAAATGACCTTTTACCATGTTTTCTCAGAAATTAGATTTTCTGACCTTTAATTTCCTATGTATTATATGATGTTAAGGCAAATCATGAAATATTCAGCTGAACAATTATTATGTACTTCAATATTGAACTAACTGCTGAGAGAGGCTCCGGTGACCCTGTGACCCTTAATTAGAGTAAGTGTGCATTGATAACGGATGGATGGATGGTGAACTAAATATTTCTGTATTTAAATAACAAACAGAATCATTTCTATTTAAAACAAGAGTAGAATCAAGTCATTTCTTAGAAACCTGAAGTTTTTTTTTTCATGTATCACATTGGTGACAGTAGGGAGTTTTTTGTTAGAAACTTTAAAATTGTTAAACAGGTGGATCATTGATCCCTTTAGTGTCATGGAAAGTGTCGGCCCGCAGTATGTAAATCAGCGGACTGCAGTGCAGTGATCTCCTGTCTTCTCTTTCCCGTTCCAGTGTCACAAAAGTTTCAGATATAACATACGAGACTTGACTTGGTTTTGTTTCTAAAACAGAAGTAGATTATGTCTTAAATGCGCGCGCTCATCGGCTGCATCATGTGTTAACAATCATTAATTACTGCTTTTTCCAAAATCTTCAGTCAAAGGGAAATTCGATCTCCAATGTTGGTCTCGGCTGACTCCTGATGGAGGTGTCTAATTTGACCTCTTAACTCAACCCCGTCTCATCTGTGAGTCGTATTTTATATCTTGACTTGAGGATCACTTGATCCCCTGTTCTGTGTATTTTTACATGCAGCTACATGTGGCCTTTCTGCTCCAAAACGCCTCTCAGCCTCATGACGTAACCACTAATCCGTGTTGGCACACTTGATGGCCGTACTTGGCTCAGTGTGACTGCAGTTTAGCCAGAGTTAGACTTTTCCTAATCTACTGTTAACAAGAACAAGCTAAAAAATTCGATTTTTTTTCTTTTTTCCCCATTTTTTCTTTTTAGTCATGTTTCGTGGTTTTCCAGGCACACAGTTGTGCTATAATCTAAAGTTATTGTGATATAGTTTATTGCTGGTATTCTGTTTCAGTGCAAATTGCAGTTTATTTCACACCTGTGTATGATATCAGCTATTCCCTAGAGAAGCTGACTGTGATGTGTACTTGCACAGGAGTGTTGCAGGTTTATGTCTAGTGCACGTGTACATTCCGTGACGGGAGCATGAAATGAAAAGTGATACAGAGGGATCTGAGGGGGTAGGGTTAGTAATAGTAAGATAAAAGTTTTTTGGGAGGTGATAATGTAGTAGTTAAAGCCTTGGGCTTGAGACCAGAGGATCCTTGGTTCGAATCCCAGCCTGACTGGAAAATCACTAAGGGCCCTTGGGCAAGGTCCTTAATCCCCTAGTTGCTCCCGCTGTGTAGTGAGCGCCTTGTATGACAGCACCTTCACATCGGGGTGAATGTGAGGCATTATTTGTAAAGTGCTTTGAGCGTCTGATGCAGATGGAAAAGCGCTATATAAATGCAGTCCATATACCATTTAAAAAAACCCCCGTCACGAAAATGTTACTCATGTCATGACGGGGGCATGAAAAAAACTTGTGAGACTGGGTTGGAATATACATTTACCACTGGCGTTGTAGTACTCAAGACCACTTGTCAAAGGTCTCAACATCATCTCGTAGTCAACTGCATTTTTACTGGGGCTTGTCTTGGTGCCAGACACAGACAACACTCGATTTTATTTCTAGACCAGTCATGATTGCTTGCTTGCTTGCTTGGCTGGTTGTGTGACATCCAGGACCTGGGGAGGTTAAGTAGTATGATGAATGCAGTGATGTGAGGCACCAGTGCGTGCTCCTACACCTGACTTAACTTAGTCAAGAAGACAAGAGTGGGGATATCAGATGAAGTGTCTTGTCCAAGAACACAGATAGGTAGGTAGCATGACCAGGAATCGAACCCACATCTACATTTTGAAAGCCCAGATCCTTATCGTACTGAAGTACTGACTCTGCACTGCCTGTGTTGGCACTACTTGTTAAATTAATTCAATTCAGTCTGAGTTTTTATCCTCTGATTTTACAGCTTTGCTTCAAAATCTAAAGATTTCTCTAAAACATGAGCTGCTTCAGTGTCTGGAGCCTCTCATAAAAGATAATTAAAGTGTTCTTTATGTCTTTTTCTGTTCTCTTTCTCCCAGTGCTGATGGTGTGTATGAGGTATCGTTCTATTCTAATGCAGTGGTGTCCTACGATGGCAGTATCTTCTGGTTGCCTCCAGCTATTTATAAATCAGCCTGTAAGATCGAAGTGAAGCACTTCCCATTTGACCAGCAGAACTGCACGCTGCGTTTCCGCTCCTGGACTTACGATCGCACTGAAATTGACCTGGTGCTCCGAGCTGATGTGGCCAGCATGGATGACTTCACGCCCAGCGGCGAGTGGGACATCATTGCCCTTCCCGGCCGACGAAACGAGAATCCGGCTGATCCTGCTTACGTGGACATCACATATGACTTCATCATCCGTAGGAAACCTCTTTTTTACACCATTAACCTCATCATTCCATGTGTCCTCATCACCTCTCTGGCCATTCTGGTGTTCTACCTTCCTTCTGACTGCGGAGAGAAGATGACGCTGTGCATCTCTGTGCTGCTGGCGCTCACTGTGTTCCTGTTGCTTATCTCCAAAATCGTTCCACCTACATCGCTAGATGTTCCCCTCGTTGGGAAGTACCTGATGTTCACCATGGTTCTGGTCACCTTCTCTATCGTCACCAGTGTTTGTGTTCTCAACGTGCACCACCGTTCGCCCACCACGCATACCATGCCCCCCTGGGTCAAGCTGGTGTTTCTGAACAAGCTTCCCGCCCTTCTCTTCATGCGGCAGCCCAGGAATAGCTGTGAACGCCAGCGGCTGCGACAAAGGAGGAGGGCCCAGGAGCAAAAGGAAGGGGGCCGGAGCAGGGAGGCTGGGGCTTTGATGGTCAGCCTTGGGTTGGGTGGTGGTGAGGGGAACGGAGGAGGAACCTCCACAGGGGTGTTCAGCAAGGAGGACGGTGACCCTTGTACCTGTTACGTGAATCGGGCATCCGTCAAACAGTTCGGAGGTGATCTTGGGGGTGCAGGAGGAGGGTCCATGGACGGGCTGAACAGAGCGAGGGAGGGACATGAGGCGAGCTCAGGAAACTTGCCACGGGGGAAGCAGGCTGCAGGAGGTCCCGGACTGACACAGGCTTTGCTGGCACAAGCCTGTCCGGGCTTTGAGGATGCTGTGGAAGGAGTACGTTTCATCGCCAACCACATGAAGAGCGAGGATGATGACCAGAGTGTGAGTATTACACTGTCTCACAGTATTTGTGTTGTCTGTTATCAATGTCTTGGCACATTTTCCGCAGTAGAACATCGTACCGTATTTGAGCAGCACAAATCTTACAGGGTCACATCAGATAAGTTGCCTTGCAGCGGCATCGCTCAAGTCTGCCATTTGAGACGCATGGCAGACTACACCAGAGTGTAAGTGAAGGAGACAGCTCTGGTGACGCAGTGATAGCTCTCTGAATATTCAGCACAGATGTGTAATTATAGCAGCTGCATGACACAAGTACACAAGAGGAGTACAACTGACAAAGAGAAGCCAAGTGAGGGATGGCGCTTCTCTTCCTCGAGACGTTACGACCAGTGTTGCCACAGTTACTTTGAAAAAGTAATCCAATTACTGATTACTGATTACTCCTTGAAAAAGTAACTTAGTTACTTTACTGATTACTCAATTGTAAAAGTAACTAAGTTAGATTACTTGTTACTTTTTTAGTTACTTTTCCCAGCTGCCGACAACAACCCTCTGTCTGTTTTGCCAAAACGTACTTTATAGTCACCCTTTCTTGACTTCAATGAAAATAAATACTTGTTTTATAAAAAGTAAAATAAAGACCTCTTTCTTGACCTCATATTTAACTGTTGACAGCACTGTAACAGTAAAACTTGCAATTTCGAACCTACATTGTTTATAAATGTAACTATTAAATTCATTCTAGCATTTTTCTAACATTTAAATTCTCTCTAAATATTTTACTTGTCGAAATTAATATTATTTTAAGTAGTATTAGTAGTTGTAGTAAAAAAAGGCTTTAAAACTGGACCTTTAATCTAGGGGTGTTGTGAGGGGGCACATCCCTCCCCCACGCCCCCATTCCATCTGGATTCGCCCCTGCTTTGGCGTTTGAGCACAAAGAATGGATAACATTTATTTATGCAGAAAACGTGACCAGATTTACAGGTAAGAAAGTTTTATTGTGTTTTCACATCATGTGGTCCTCAGAAAGACAGTTTAGGTGCATTTGAGTGGAAAATAGTGTTAGTTGTTGACGCGTCGCGGAGGATCAGCTGTTTTAACGTGCAGATACGGAGCGGCTCAGCTCAGCTCTAAATAAAGGAGGAAAAAAAGTATAAAAATGTCTTTGTAAAGCTCAGTGCAGGTGTGCTGATCACCGTGCTTTAAGAGGAGACGACGAGTCGAGCAGCTGCAAAAAACCGTGGATGAAAAGCTCACAGCTCACGTTCAGTCGAACCCCGACCTCCTGCCCACAGACCAAGTTTAATGCTGCTATCGACCCACAATGAAAAATAATAGTAACGCACAGTGACACGGAGAAGTAACTTTAATCTGATTACTGATTTGGAAAGATTAACGCGTTAGATTACTCGTTACTAAAAAAAGTGGTCAGATTAGAGTAATGCGTTACTAAGTAACGCGTTACTAAGTAACTAAGTAAGTAACTAAGTTACTAAGTAACGCGTTACCGACATCACTGGTTACGACACACTAAAGCCGTTCACCTGAATGGAAAAACTGGCCGAGGCATGAACAGTAATGTGTAATTCTGTCGGCCATCGCCCTCTTCTCCCATCACCATGATGACTGCTGTAAAATCCTCCCACTTACGAGGCTCATTAGCCCCTCCCCTCTGCTCCTCCTCTCCAAGTCATCACTGAGCTGTAGTGTCGGTGCATTATCCCTTTATCAATTTCTCATCTCTGTTGCTCTTTGTGTTTACCACAGGATATCATCATCGCCGACACATTCACCCTTTGTAACTCACAGGGGTCTCTGTGCACATGAACGGTTTACCCAAAAGTAAAACAGGCACCTGAAAACATGATAATGAGTCATTAGTAACGGCTCATTATGTTGTAGAAAATCTTTAAAAATTATGTAAAATTGACCCCTCCGTCTCAGTTTCGAAATTGATGATAAACCAAAAAAGTATGTGGAAGAACAGAGGATTTTACATTTTTCAGAATGGTTGTTTCAGGAACACAACAAGCCAGCTTTAAAGATTGCCTTTTGTGAGGTTGATCAATAATGTAAACTGTAAGTGCAGAAAGATTTAGAATTATTGGACAAACTGGATAAAGTTGTGATATATGGCAGATTGAGGTCTCTAATCCTGATCGTGGCCGGTAGGTTTTTCACGTCTACCTGCTCTACTCACACCTGCTCCATTAACACTTGTGTCTCTTGGTGCAACACTGTTGTTATAAACAGATTTTTGCATGCACGCGTACACGTACACACACACACACACACACACACACACACACACACACACACACACACACACACACACACACACACACACACACACACACACACACATTCACTGTGATATCAGATAACCTGGTTGAATGATTTGAAGAAACCAATTAACTTAATCCATTTAAGTTCACTTAACTCAAATACATCAAGCATGAAAATTATTTGAATATCATACAATTAACGTGATTTAGTTGTGTAACGCTAAACTCATATGACATAATGTGCATTTGTGATTAGCACTGTTGCCTCACAACAAGAAGGCCGCGAGTTAGAACACCTTTCATTGTGGACTTTGCATGTTCTCCACGTGTTTGTGTGGGTTTCCTCCAGGTGTTCTGGTGTTGTTCTTCCCCACCCCCCCCCCCCCCCACACTTCCAAAACTATGCAGGTGGGCAGTAATGTACTGAGGACAAAGCCAGAGCAGGTTTTCCCTTCAACTAATCACCTCAGGTGGTTTTGCGGACAAGCTCCTCCCTTCATCTTAAACCTGATCACCTGTGAAACTAGCTGCTGAAGTGATCAGCAGCAAAGAAAACTGGCACCAGCTCGGCCCTTCATGCCCACCAGTGCTCTAAACTGACCTCAGGTTTGAATGGGTTTATCCTGTGATGAACTGGCAGCCTGTCCAGGGTGTTCCCCAGGTTCCCGGTGTCGCAGACCCAACAATCCCCCTAAAACTGGTCCCCCCGATGACGCGATTCACTGATTATCACCTCATTTCTGCTTCAAACTGCACTCCAGTCATCATCTGTCTCAGTGACAGATATCTGAAGCTTTTGTACAGCAGCTGTACTGTGCGTTGGACATTTCAAAGTGTCATGGAATTTTGCCTCGTTTCTGCTTAAAACTGACTTTAGAATGATTTAAGGTTAATAATAATCCCATTAATCCATTTGATTGCTTTGGGTGAAGACACTCCATCTCAGTCCTGCTACTGTGGTCTGAAATGACACCTGTGCAGATGCAAAAGGCAGACCGATTTTTAGGGGCGGACCGTTCAGTGTGCGACACTGGCTCTTGCTCAGTGGCCACTAGGATAAGCTCTCGTGACCCTTTGGCAACATTATGTGGGGTTATGGATGTTTTATGGTCTGGGAAGCTGATGATTTAGAAGATAGTGAGGCAAGCTTGTGACCAGGAGATGCTTGCTTCGATTTCCCGTCAGTTAGGAAAATCACAACAGTCCCTCGGCAGGGTCCGTAATCTGCAAGTTGATCAGGGGTGCCATTGACCTCTGTGTGTGTGTGTGTGTGTGTGTGTGTGTGTGTGTGTGTGTGTGTGTGTGTGTGTGTGTGTGTGTGTGTGTGTGTGTGTGTGTGTGTGTGTGTGTGTGTGTGTGTGTGTGTGGCATCAATGCAAAATGCTTTGACTACATCTGATTGACAAGTGCTATCGAAATGAAATCCATTAAATTCGAGGTTTTATGTGCAGATGATCTTTTCCATCATAAATTTTTGTTAAGACATTTGATTTTTGTTCATTGTCTTACTTACTTACAGGTCATATTTCATGCTACACCTATTCCCAGCTGATCATACACAGGAATCAACCCACAAACCTTTCACTCTGCATAAAATCTGTTTTACTACTTGAGCCTCAGTCATCAAAGTCACTACTTCAGTTTTGCTGTGATAATTTTATTTGGCAAATGAATGACATTCAAGGATTTGTAGCTGTCAATGCTGTTTATTTAACACCACCAATTTTCTCTTTAAACCTACTCTGATTTATTTTTAAATGTTAATTCTCTTTTTGTTGTTGTTTGTTAGCCTCGTGGAAAGAGACGGTTGTTTTGGCCATGCCTGTCTCTGTCCGTTTGCCCGTGACATCTTCAAAATGCAAAGAGCAACATCGTCCAAAATTAGTGGATAAATTCAGTAAACCATCCTCTCACAACACAGGTCATATCAAGGACAAAGGTCAAGGTCAAATCAGAGGTCATCATCAATAATTAGTTAATGACCATATGGTCAGCAACTAGATGAAATACTGAAATGAAGTTTTCTGCTCCTTTTAAGCTAAAAGATGTATTTAACATATATCTACCAGGTTGATTGAACTTCATTAGAATAATTTTGCATGATTGCAGTATTTGATTTATCTATTCAAATAGGTAGGTTCTAACCTTACCAACCCCCCTGAGTTTTTGAGGAAGAAACCTCAAGCAGACCAGACTCAGAGGAGGAACCCACTGCTTAGGCCATTCTAACAAATAACAGACAAGATAGACAAAACAACAAAAAAAGAATGAATAGGGTACAAATGGCATCATCAAGACAGTGAAAGTCCTTTTGGCTGCTCCCTTATTTTCACTTGGGGTTTCTACAGCAAATCGGAGGTACATCTGCATGTTGAATGAAAGTCAATAATTATATTGTAACAATGAAGTCCAAGACCTCCAGTGATATTAGTCGGTGTTGCTCCGATTTATAACATTGTCTGCATGGCAGTATGAACAGCAAAATTGGCTAAAAGTGCTGAATCTACTTAACAAACAGAATTTTCAGTTTTCAAGTGGCATTTTTCTTTACAAATGAAAAAAATTACATATTTACAAATACAGATTTATTTGTAAAACCCACCACATGTTTCAGTAAGTTGTGTGTGCAGCCAACCACTCACGTCAGGAAACTAAATTACCTATAATTCATTGTGGCGTCTATCTAAATGCTAAAACCTTCAAAATTTGTGCATTATGTTAAAACTAAAACATATAGCTGATATTTTCACTTGATGAAACTACAGACGTGACGTTAATTTAAATAAGTTGTCTGGAATTTGTTTGTTTAAAATGTTAACCATAAGTCAAAACTGTATGCCTGTGAATAACTTGAGTGATATGCTGGCAAGTCTGTATGGTGTGAAGAGAAATTATTATTTTTTCCTCTCTCTTCCTTTCTCTTTGGCAGCCAGCTCCCCTCTCCTCTCCTCTGCTTGCAGAGGATAGAGCTGCACCTCTCATAGCTGTCTGTCTGCTACGAAATATGTAACAGGCAGGTACTAAAACGTTTGATTTCAGACTTCACAAATGTTTTTATCTGTTAAGCTTTTTTCACTATGCCCGCAAAACATGTTAGTGGTTTAAAAATGATCTGACCTAAAAATGATCTGAGCTAAATTTATTGGAAGCTAATTGGTCCGCTGATGGTTTTCAAAGTTATCTGAAAAGCTAATACGCAAATGAAAATATTAGCTTCAATAATTAGCAGTTAGCAGATTAGTGGAACTGTGCCCACCACTGAAGGGTACTAATGTGATCACTGACAGCTAATCCTATTCTTCACTAAAAAACCCAGAAATTAGATATATTGAGGCTGAGACCTGTTCTGTTGTCAATAACGCAAATTAAAACAAGTTGCAAGATGGTTCAGCTGTTACGTTTAGTAGTACATGAACCTAAAAATGCAGACAAGGAAACCACACAGTGAAGTGAAAAGAAAAAAAAATTATCAGTGAGATGAAGCAGTCCAGGGATGGAGTCCAAAACAGTCAGATGACAGAAGGCAAGTATGTCTGTGGCAGGAGTGATAGGAAGGAACACAGCGAGAGCGAGGAAATATAATAATGGGGGAGAACAAGGACACAGGGTGTGAGGAAAAATAACACAGCAATGCCATAACAGTGGTGAACAACTTAAATAGAGACACTAAGACAAATAGATGAGTGACAGGTGGTGTGATTGGAATGTGGAACTGCTGTGAGGGAGCACAGGTGAGAAGGACATGCCTACAAACACGCATCAAACACGACAACAGACAAAGTGCAGACAGGGACCCACAACAAAAATCTGAGTGAGTGTATGAAGACAAACATTAAATAACGTCAACCTAAAACTGTGAAATGACAACTAAAGGAGCAGTCAGACACAACTAAAATATATAAAGTGACCAACAACATTTAACAGACAGGCCACCAGACAGGGACAAGGGGTGGAACACCACATCAACTACTCACATATGTCGGTAACACAAAAGGGAAAACAGGTGAGTCTTTAGAATAGACTTGAAAAAATCCAGAGAATCAGACTGTTTTATCGCCATAAGAAGTTTCTTCCACAGAACAGGAGCTCTTTAAGAGGACGCTCTGTGGCCTGCTGACTTCTTTTTAACCTTAAGGACACAAAGTTATCCTGCATCCTGAGAATGCAGAACACAGGCCAGTGCATAAGCAGCCAGGCAGGGAGGTACTAGTCCATGGATGATTTTGCACGTTAGCAAAACCTTAAAATCGGACCTCGCAGGGACAGGAAGCAGGTAAAGAGAGGCCAAATTCGGGGTGATGTGGTAAAACTTTCTGCTTCTAGTTGAAGTTCTAACAGCAGCATTTTGAACCAGTTGGAGACCTCTAATGCTGGACTGCAGTAAACCAGAAAATAGGACATTCTACAACTTTCTGTATATATTCATATTTTTCCATTTTCTTGAGAAACAGTGATGCTACTTCCAGGGTGCTGGCCCTGTCTGGGCCAGAGGTAGCAGCAGGATAGCAGTACAAGAGAATAATTATACTTATTTTTTTATTTCTTCACCCCATCCCTTCACCTTTTTTGCCTGCAGGTGAGCGAAGACTGGAAGTATGTTGCCATGGTCATCGATCGACTTTTCCTGTGGATCTTTGTATTTGTGTGCGTGTTTGGAACAATGGGCATGTTTATGCAGCCGCTCTTCCAGAATTACACAGTCAAAACCATCACCAGCACGCCAGGCTGACCGAACCTGGGCCACCAACAAACTGATGGACAGCTCCCCCAACCAATCAGCACAGCAAAACAAGGCCAGATTGGGGGGCGGTGTTTGGGTATAACTGTAACCAAGACTGAAACTCAGCAGCAATCACACCCATTACCTTTCTAGTAATGTCTTTTGCAAAGAACATGTATTTCTTGTAAGAAGGAAGAAAAGAACACTATCATACTGCAGTTTTCTGTCCAGACCTCCCCTTTCTGGTAAACACTCCCGCTCTCCTCTCAAGCCTGTCAGAGGATGCTCTGAATTACTCCTACGAGAAAATGACTCCCGCTAGCTGACTCCGCTCCCCAGAAGCTGACTGCTTCCTCATCGACACCTGACTTTGCCTGCTTTCTACTGTGATGCTACTCATTCACGACTGCTGCAAGCGGGAGTTAATGAGAATGGGAAGGGAAGTTACTAATGTTTATTTTTCAAAATTCCACAGCAGTAATGAGCTCAATCAGTATATTTTATCCTGGCGATAGTGGCTTATCACAGTGCAGCATTTATTATCAAGATTTTGCTATGGGGTAGACAGAAGCGTCACTGTGATTGTACAGATCAAAGAATGTGACATAAATTGTACTACGCAGCCTGTGACACCAACACAACGTGCACCCGCAGTAGATTGTGGAGTCACTGAATAATAGACAAAAATGGAACCAGGTTTCATTGCTGGATGAAAGTCAGAGGGAGAGAAGTGTAGATTTTGCACAGGAAAGATTCTGGTGTTTGTGCACGGTAAAAGCGACGTACAGCAGCCGTTTGTGCCAGAGTGCACGCCTGCAGGCAGACGAGCATCTAGCTCCTGAGAAACAGCGGTCTGAGCCAAGACGGCGGACAGAACCTTTTGCACCAAAATGGATCATTATTCCACGTCCCCAAAGATCAGCCTCGCAAGTAGAAACGTGAATCCACCTGTCAGTGGACGGACGAGTGCTACATCATGCAAATCGAGCTATTGTGTGTATTAATGTGTAATTACACAATTGTTTATTTGCTGTCATTATGGTCATATCAGAGTAAGACAGTGTCTCACCTGTTTGTCATTATTTTGTCTCCTCTGTGTGCAATGTTATGTGCACACAAAGTTCCTTCCTGCAGTGAATTAGTTGTGCATCTTTGTGTATGTGTACGTACGGGCGCGTTATACCCAAAAACACTATCACTTCCATCAGATGCACTGCTCAGCCTGTATGTCTCCTTCATCCCTTTGAGCCATCTACAGGACAGCAACCACTCCAGTTCTCTCTCTGTCAGGTCACCTGTGAACAAATACAATACATACACTCAACAAAAATATAAACGCAACACTTTTGTTTTTGCTCCCATTTTGTATGAGATGAACTCAAAGATCTAAAACTTTTTCCACATACACAATATCACCATTTCCCTCAAATATTGTTCACAAACCAGTCTAAATCTGTGATAGTGAGCACTTCTCCTTTGCTGAGATAATCCATCCCACCTCACAGGTGTGCCATATCAAGATGCTGATTAGACACCATGATTAGTGCACAGGTGTGCCTTAGACTGCCCACAATAAAAGGCCACTCTGAAAGGTGCAGTTTTATCACACAGCACAATGCCACAGATGTCGCAAGATTTGAGGGAGCGTGCAATTGGCATGCTGACAGCAGGAATGTCAACCAGAGCTGTTGCTCGTGTATTGAATGTTCATTTCTCTACCATAAGCCGTCTCCAAAGACGTTTCAGAGAATTTGGCAGTACATCCAACCAGCCTCACAACTGCAGACCATGTGTAACCACACCAGCCCAGGACCTCCACATCCAGCATATTCACCTCCAAGATTGTCTGAGACCAGCCAATTGGACAGCTGCTGGAACAATCGGTTTGCATAACCAAAGAATTTCTGCACAAACTGTCAGAAACCATCTCAGGGAAGCTCATCTGCATGCTCGTCATCCTCATCGGGGTCTCGACCTGACTCCAGTTCGTCGTCGTAACCGACTTGAGTGGGCAAATGCTCACATTTGCTGGCGTTTGGCACGTCGGAGAGGTGTTCTCTTCACGGATGATGCGAAGGAGATGTGTTGCACTGCATGAGGCAAATGGTGGTCCCACCAGATACTGACTGGTATCCCCCCCCAGTAAAACAAAACTGCACCTTTCAGAGTGGCCTTTTATTGTGGGCAGTCTAAGGCACACCTGTGCACTAATCATGGTGTCTAATCAGCATCTTGGTATGGCACACCTGTGAGGTGGGATGGATTATCTCAGCAAAGGAGAAGTGCTCACTATCACAGATTTAGACTGGTTTGTGAACAATATTTGAGGGAAATGGTGATATTGTGTATGTGGAAAAAGTTTTAGATCTTTGAGTTCATCTCATACAAAATGGGAGCAAAACCAAAAGTGTTGCGTTTATATTTTTGTTGAGTATATATTTTTTGCATTTGATCAATCAATCAATTTTTTTTTATATAGCGCCAAATCACAACAAACAGCTGCCCCAAGGCGCTCTATATTGCAAGGCAAGGCCATACAACAATTATGTAAAACCCCAACGGTCAAAACGACCCCCTGTGAGCAAGCACTTGGCTACAGTGGGAAGGAAAAACTCCCTTTTAACAGGAAGAAACCTCCAGCAGAACCAGGCTCAGGGAGGGGCAGTCTTCTGCTGGGACTGGTTGGGGCTGAGGGAGAGAACCAGGAAAAAGACATGCTGTGGAGGGGAGCAGAGATCGATCACTAGTGATTAAATGCAGAGTGGTGCATACAGAGCAAAAAGAGAAAGAAACAGTGCATCATAGGAACCCCCCAGCAGTCTACGTCTATAGCAGCATAACTAAGGGATGGTTTAGGGTCATCTGATCCAGCCCTAACTATAAGCTTTAGCAAAAAGGAAAGTTTTAAGCCTAATCTTAAAAGTAGAGAGGGTGTCTGTCTCCCTGATCTGAATTGGGAGCTGGTTCCACAGGAGAGGAGCCTGAAAGCTGAAGGCTCTGCCTCCCATTCTACTCTTACAAACCCTAGGAACTACAAGTAAGCCTGCAGTCTGAGAGCGAAGCGCTCTATTGGGGTGATATGGTACTACGAGGTCCCTAAGATAAGATGGGACCTGATTATTCAAAACCTTATAAGTAAGAAGAAGAATTTTAAATTCTATTCTAGAATTAACAGGAAGCCAATGAAGAGAGGCCAATATGGGTGAGATATGCTCTCTCCTTCTAGTCCCCGTTAGTACTCTAGCTGCAGCATTTTGAATTAACTGAATGAAAATTTGATCCAACTGGAAAAACTAAAATTTCCTCAATATGTCCAATTAAGGCAGGTTTTGTCTCAAATTTCCATGGCCGAAAGCCTTTTCATGCACACATAGAGTGGGGATGGAATTAAATGGTTCAAATACGATGGAGAAAATAATAACAGGGCAGCAGAGCAAGATGGGAAAATAAATCGGAAAACCATCTTTGATATAGTGACAGTGGAGAAGGACAGAATGAAGTGACCACAGCTCAGACAGTGAGGGTGAACTGTTACTGGTGCTGCAGTGGGGTTCAATCAATCAATCAGTTTTATTTATATAGCGCCAAATCACAACAAACAGTTGCCCCAAGGTGCTTTATATTGTAAGGCAAGGCCATACAATAATTACGTAAAAACCCCAACGGTCAAAACGACCCCCTGTGAGCAAGCACTTGGCGACAGTCCCTAAGATAAGATGGGACCTGATTATTCAAAACCTTATAAGTAAGAAGAAGAATTTTAAATTCTATTCTAGAATTAACAGGAAGCCAATGAAGAGAGGCCAATATTGGTGAGATATGCTCTCTCCTTCTAGTCCCCGTTAGTACTCTAGCTGCAGCATTTTGAATTAACTGAAGGCTTTTCAGGGAACTTTTAGGACAACCTGATAATAATGAATTACAATAGTCCAGCCTAGAGGAAATAAATGCATGAATTAGTTTTTCAGCATCACTCTGAGACAAGACCTTTCTAATTTTAGAGATATTGCGTAAATGCAAAAAAGCAGTCCTACATATTTGTTTAATATGCGCATTGAATGACATATCCTGATCAAAAATGACTCCAAGATTTCTCACAGTATTACTAGAGGTCAGGGTAATGCCATCCAGAGTAAGGATCTGGTTAGACACCATGTTTCTAAGATTTGTGGGGCCAAGTACAATAACTTCAGTTTTATCTGAGTTTAAAAGCAGGAAATTAGAGGTCAGCCATGTCTTTATGTCTGTAAGACAATCCTGCAGTTTAGCTAATTGGTGTGTGTCCTCTGGCTTCATGGATAGATAAAGCTGGGTATCATCTGCGTAACAATGAAAATTTAAGCAATGCCGTCTAATAATACTGACTAAGGGAAGCATGTATAAAGTGAATAAAATTGGTCCTAGCACAGAACCTTGTGGAACTCCATAATTAACCTTAGTCTGTGAAGAAGATTCCCCATTTACATGAACAAATTGTAATCTATTAGATAAATATGATTCAAACCACCACAGCGCAGTGCCTTTAATACCTATGGCATGCTCTAATCTCTGTAATAAAATTTTATAGTCAACAGTATCAAAAGCAGCACTGAGGTCTAACAGAACAAGCACAAGAAAGAGTCTAACCAAATACCGGCATCACTGAAAGCAGCCAAAGATAACGATATGTCTTTGGGATGGTTATGAGTAATTTTTTTTCTAATAGTTAAAATTTTATTAGCAAAGAAAGTCATGAAGTCATTACTAGTTAAAGTTAAAGGAATACTCGGCTCAATAGAGCTCTGACTCTTTGTCAGCCTGGCTACAGTGCTGAAAAGAAACCTGGGGTTGTTCTTATTTTCTTCAATTAGTGATGAGTAGTAAGATGTCCTAGCTTTACGGAGGGCTTTTTTTATAGAGCAACAGACTCTTTTTCCAGGCTAAGTGAAGATCTTCTAAATTAGTGAGATGCCATTTCCTCTCCAACTTACAGGTTATCTGCTTTAAGCTGCGAGTTTGTGAGTTATACCATGGAGTCAGGCACTTCTGATTTAAAGCTCTCTTTTTCAGAGGAGCTACAGCATCCAAAGTTGTCTTCAATGAGGATGTAAAACTATTGATGAGACACTCTATCTCACTTACAGGGTTTAGGTAGCTACTCTGCACTGTGTTGGTATATGGCATTAGAGAATATAAAGAAGGAATCATATCCTTAAACCTAGTTACAGCGCTTTCTGAAAGACTTCTAGTGTAATGAAACTTATTCCCCACTGCTGGGTAGTCCATCAGAGTAAATGTAAATGTTATTAAGAAATGATCAGACAGAAGGGAGTTTTCAGGGAATACTGTTAAGTCTTCAATTTCCATACCATAAGTCAGAACAAGATCTAAGATATGATTAAAGTGGTGGGTGGACTTATTTACATTTTGAGCAAAGCCAATTGAGTCTAATAATAGATTAAATGCAGTGTTGAGGCTGTCATTCTCAGCATCTATGTGGATGTTAAAATCGCCCACTATAATTATCTGAGCTAAGCACTAAGTCAGACAAAAGGTCTGAAAATTCACAGAGAAACTCACAGTAACGACCAGGTGGACGATAGATAATAACAAATAAAACTGGTTTTTGGGACTTCCAATTTGGATGGACAAGACTAAGAGTCAAGCTTTCAAATGAATTAAAGCTCTGTCTGGGTTTTTGATTAATTAATAAGCTGGAATGGAAGATTGCTGCTAATCCTCCGCCTCGGCCCGTGCTACGAGCGTTCTGGCAGTTAGTGTGACTCGGGGGTGTTGACTCATTTAAACTAACATATTCATCCTGCTGTAACCAGGTTTCTGTAAGGCAGAATAAATCAATATGTTGATCAATCAATCGATCTCTGCTCCCCTCCACAGCATGTCTTCTTCCTGGTTCTCTCCCTCAGCCCCAACCAGTCCCAGCAGAAGACTGCCCCTCCCTGAGCCTGGTTCTGCTGGAGGTTTCTTCCTGTTAAAAGGGAGTTTCCCACTGTAGCCAAGTGCTTGCTCACAGGGGGTCGTTTTGACCGTTGGGGTTTTACATAATTATTGTATGGCCTTGCCTTACAATATAAAGCGCCTTGGGGCAACTGTTTGTTGTGATTTGGCGCTATATAAAAAAATTGATTGATTGATTGATTGATCAATTATTATATCATTTACTAACAGGGACTTAGAAGAGAGAGACCTAATGTTTAATAGACCACATTTAACTGTTTTAGTCTGTGGTGCAGTTGAAGGTGCTATATTATTTTTTCTTTTTGAATTTTTATGCTTAAATAGATTTTTACTGGTTATTGGTGGTCTGGGAGCAGGCACCATCTCTACGGGGATGGGGTAATGAGGGATGGCAGGGGGAGAGAAGCTGCAGAGAGGTGTGTAAGACTACAACTCTGCTTCCTGGTCCCAACCCTGGATAGTCACGGTTTGGAGGATTTAAGAAAATTGGCCAGATTTCTAGAAATGAGAGCTGCTCCATCCAAAGTGGGATGGATGCCGTCTCTCCTAACAAGACCAGGTTTTCCCCAGAAGCTTTGCCAATTATCTATGAAGCCCACCTCATTTTTTGGACACCACTCAGACAGCCAGCAATTCAAGGAGAACATGCGGCTAAACATGTCACTCCCGGTCTGATTGGGGAGGGGCCCAGAGAAAACTACAGAGTCGGACATTGGTTTTGCAAAGTTACACACCGATTCAATGTTAATTTTAGTGACCTCCGATTGGCGTAACCGGGTGTCATTACTGCCGACGTGAATTACAATCTTACCAAATTTACGCTTAGCCTTAGCCAGCAGTTTCAAATTTCCTTCAATGTCGCCTGCTCTGGCCCCCGGAAGACAATTGACTATGGTTGCTGGTGTCGCTAACTTCACATTTCTCAAAACAGAGTTGCCAATAACCAGAGTTTGATCCTCGGCAGGTGTGTCGCCGAGTGGGGAAAAACGGTTAGAAATGTGAACGGGTTGGTGGTGTACACGGGGCTTCTGTTTAGAACTACGCTTCCTCCTCACAGTCACCCAGTCGGCCTGCTTTCCCGGCTGCTCAGGATCTGCCAGAGGGAAACTAACGGCGGCTAAGCTACCTTGGTCCGCACCGACTACAGGGGCCTGGCTAGCTGTAGAATTTTCCACGGTGCGGAGCCGAGTCTCCAATTCGCCCAGCCTGGCCTCCAAAGCTACGAATAAGCTACACTTATTACAAGTACCATTACTGCTAAAGGAGGCCAAGGAATAACTAAACATTTCACACCCAGAGCAGAAAAGTGCAGGAGAGACAGGAGAAGCCGCCATGCTAAACTGGCTAAGCGCTAGTAGCTGCGCTAAGCTAGCGGATTCCTAAAAACACACAAAGTGAATAATGTGTAAATAATTTAGAGGTGATTCAGCAGAGGGAGTGCTTTAGTTAAGGCACGTGAAGATTACACTGTGAAACAAATCGTTATCTAGGTAACTAGATCAATCTAACTGCGCAGATTAAACAGCTAACAGATACAGAAAAACACCGCTGTGCTCCAGAACAGGAAGTGATACAATACAGCAGTGAGAGCCAACCACCAGTAGGTTGAATTAAGTCTACTCCTTTGGTCTGTGTGAGTTATTTGGTGGGTCTCAGTTCTGGACTTGGAGCTGTTACTCTCTGGCTCTCTCTGGAGGATGGGATTACAGGGGATCCCTGACCGATCCCCGACAAGTGTGAAAAGCCTGTCAGAGAGCTGTGAAAACTGCATGGCTCCACATGGACAGAT
The DNA here is from genome assembly GCF_902500255.1 of Thalassophryne amazonica. Lineage (NCBI taxonomy): Eukaryota > Metazoa > Chordata > Actinopteri > Batrachoidiformes > Batrachoididae > Thalassophryne > Thalassophryne amazonica. The sequence goes on along the minus strand of NC_047109.1, from coordinate 81,634,819 downwards.
AGCTGCTGCCCATTCTCTCTCTCTCTCTTTCTCTCTTTGACCTTTCCACGCTGCCTTTTTCCTCACTTCCTCTCTCATTATGCTCCCCAGCTTTCTCACCTCCTTCCTGACTTTATGGTCGGCTCCTGTGCACACCTTATACCAGTCCAATAAAAGCTGTGGGTTCAGCGTAATCAAAATATGGGTCTGTTTGTTTATAACTGAACGGAGTTTTATTTTGTCTCACACACTGCAGAATAGAATGATTAAAGGAAACTTTTCTTTGCTTTATGATATTAAAGTGGATCCCAGTGGGCACTGCAGAGTTGTATTGACTTTTTTTTTGGTTGAATTATGTTGCAGCATCAATCAATATGACATCGACATTGCTCCAACATAGATGTTGATAGAACATTGACATGTGGTTAGGTTCATGAATATTATATTGAACATCTCTGACCTACAGTCTACCATGATCCAATGTTAGCATTTCTAAGTTGATTTAATTTTCAAATCCAACATATTCTCTTCTTTGATTCCACACCTGACTTCAGCATAGATCAAAGTTGGATCAGAGTTGAATCTATGACATTTTTCTTGCTGGAATTAACTTCCATTCTCTTCTTTGATTCAACATCAGACTTCAGCATGGATCAAAGTTGGATCAAAGTTAAATCTATGCAATTTTGCTCACTGGGATTAACTTCCTTTGCTTCCAAATAAATCGTATACACAACTTTTTTTGTTCTCCATGTCTAGAACGTAAGGCTTTCACACAGACACGTGGAAAGTAAACTGTAATAAGGGATTTGTTGATGTCACTCGCTTCAAGTGGTTTTGTTTCTTTGACAGAAATTCAGTATGTCTGGAAAATGTCAAGTCCACAGTGCTGAAACACTGATACTGACACGACACCACTTGAGTGAGTCCGGTGGAGTAAAAAAAAAAATCCTTCTTTAAGTAGGGAACCCACCTTCAACAACACACCCAACACACTCCAACATAATTATGACACAGTATGTCCACATGCACCCCGATTCATTTGTCTCTCAGACGTGTTGTAAGTGGGTCGCAAGTGTGTTGCAATTTTTGAAAAGTACACCATGAAGAAGGCACAGTTTTACAACAGAGTCAAGACAGACAACACCGCAGTGCTCAAACAGTGGGTTTTTAATCGTCTGCACAAATCCAATATGGAGGTGGAGGCTGTTGCGTTGGTAGCCATTTTGTAGTATTATATATACATATTACTGTGACGTGGTAGAGAACAAATCAGAGAAGAAGACACAAGTGCTGTGTGAGAGAAAGTCCACGTATCACGATCCACATTCTACAACAGACAAGAAGATCATGTGAGTATATTTATTTTAGGATCATCTCTGACAAAATGAAACTACATTGTCCCACCATTCGCCCTATTGACGTAGCCCATAATCCCTTGCGCGCCAGAGTGTTTGCAGTCAAAACAACATAGAGAAATCACATTGCATTGCAAATGAACATTATATTACCAAAATGTAATTTTTTTAATGCTTTTCATCACTTTAATAAAAAACTGCATGCATGAAAACTTGCGAAAACAAATATTCCAAATAATCCATGTTTGCTATGTTTAACCTGCGTGGAATTTAATAAATGCAAACTGAATTTCAGACATTTTTATATATATTACTCTGTAACAAACTGAACAAACAGTGCTGTAAAGGACAATAAGCAGGATGTTAAAGAGCAAACTTCACTTTCCCCCAGAACGACATGAACAGGAAGCAATCGTGGCTCATAGCGATTCCTATTGAAAATAACGAAGGAACAACCCGAGCTTCTCGCATGTTTACATAAAACAAACACAATAACAACCTCTAAAACCCAGATAATATATTCACAAGAGTGTTAAACACAATATACAAAGAGTTTTATGATATAGTAACAGGCTAAAAAAGAAGTGCTTTTTTTTCCCTGGGCTTAGCCTACGCTTCAGTTTCTGCAACTGTATGAGGTGCTGCCCCCAGTGGCAAAGGGCTAGTTGACATCATCATCATCATCATCATCATCATCATCATATCCTGGGATTATTTACTGCTGCACATGCCCGACTTCTGGTTGTTGGAGGAGAGCGAGAGCCTGGGGTTGGGGTAGGCAGCAGGTGACTAGCTCCTTGTACAGAGGCCCTCCAACCAACTCGGTCCAGCGGGTCAGTGATGGCCAGATTGCTGACTTTCATGTCGGTTGTGACACAGTCAGACCAGGTCTTCTTGGGTCTTCCTCGTCCTCTTCGACCAGTCATAGCCATACTCGTGATGGTGTTGATGGCCGAATCAGCATGCATGACATGACCGTACCAGCGGTCACATCTGTTAGCCCCAGCCTGACAAGGAGCAAGTCGATGGGGACATCATCTGACGCCTTCACACCATACATCCACCTCACCATCGCTCGGTCGTTGCTCTGCAGTCGTTGCAGGTCCTCAGCATTTAGCGCTCAGGTCTTGCTTGCATTCAACAGCGCTGAGTGCACACAGGTGGTGTACAACCTCCCTCACGTCCCTGCTGCAGTATTATGACTAGTCAATCTACAGAACCACTTGAGGCAGAGCCAAAGTTCTGCAGCACAGCAGTAAAAGCCTGAAGGTCCTCCGTCTTTTTATGAAGTATGTATTTGAAGGTAAGGTGTGCTCCTTTTGGCTTATTCTATTTTATCATAGAAAATAATTGACAACATTCAAAAAAAGGAAAAAAGAAAAAGTACTGCATTGCATTGAATTGCACCAAATTTAAACATCCCATGGGCAACACGGTGGCTTGGTGGTTAACACTGTTGCCTCACAGCAAGAAGGTAATGTGATCAATTCCCACCTGTGAAGTTTGCATGTTCTCCCCGTGTTTGCGTGGGTTCCCTCCGGGTGCTCCGGTTTCCTCCCACAAGCAGACACGCAGGTTAGATGGATTGGAAATTTTAAATTTTCCATAGGTGTGCGTGTGAATGTGTTTGTCTCTACATGGCCCTCGGTCAGACTGGCATCCTGTCCAGGGTGTACCCCACCTCTCGCCCTAGGACTGTTGGGATAAGCTCCAGCCCCCGTAACCCTTAAGTGGGGTAAGCGGTTGAAGATGAGCGAGTGAGTGAATCATTCCATAATGAAAAGCATCATCCCTGCATTGTGTCGTAGCCCATTTTGCACTGTTATATGAAGGAGCGATGCACACTCCTAATTATAAGTAATTATAAAATGCAAAAACACACTAATAACTATCGTGTACAAATACAGTTTGGAATGATTGCAGTTTACATTAATTTAGAGCTCTACTGCAGGTGCCACATTGATATCCAGGCATTTTAAGATTTTTGGGATGGGTATTTATCTACTACACTGTAGCTGAAAAAGTGAACAAAAAACTGCAAACTGTCCAGCAGATTCTGCTACAATTTGCTGCCACCTGGTGTCCATGAAATATTATTCTTCATTTCAATTGGAATAAGGTGCAACCAGTTAGTTTGAGCAAAGATCATTTTTATTATTTTCGGTGGGGGAAAAACATTTCTTAGAATGTGTTACAAAATCCGCAAAGAGCAAGAGAGAACTATATTCACATATTCAACATTGACAGGTGTTGAAACTGACGGACAATAAATACACTTTGCTATGAACTTAGGACACTGCAGACAAAACACACAACCACCCAACATTTTCTGCTCAAGTGACACATCGACATGTACAGGTGTGTGCATATTTGAGTTGCATGTGAAGTCCGTAACGAGACAACCTTTGCACGTTTTCCTTCTCGCTGTAACTGAAACAGTAGTTGCCAACCCTGCTGCTGGAGATCACCTGCCCTACATGTTTTTCCATCTCTCCCTGCTCATTACTGCTAATTACATTGTTACCTCAGCCAATCGAGAGCTGTGGATGCAGCCGGTACACGCAGAATACATGCAGGGCAGGTGATCTCCAGGAATGCGGCTGCTGACCCTTGGTGTACATCTTTGGGCTGAAGGTGGGGGTGGGTGGAGGGAGGGCATTCACTTCTTCTCTTGCTTCTCATTGTATTCCAGGAAGAAGTCATTACAGGCAACAGTAAGAGCGCCAACCAGTATGACAAATTCAGTGAAGTCTACCTCACCGTCATTGTTGGAATCAAGGTCTCCCATGACCTTGTCCACTGCATCTTTATCCTGTGCATTCTGCAGCCAGAGGATGACATAAGAAAGAGTGAATGAATGAAGGTACAAGGATGCAAAACTGAAAAAAGTTGTACATAACACACACGTTCTCTCTGCATCTATGTTTCCTTACCCCCAGGTAGTTGGCAAGCTCCGTGATCAGCATTTCTTTGAGCTCAGACTTGCTCAGCGTATATTTGTCACCATCTGCGCCAGAGTACTTATGGAAGGTCTTGATCATGAGCTGCATGGCGTTCTCCAGGGTGGAGCAGTTCTCTGAGTTGGGCATAGACATTCTGCTGAAAGAAGAGGGGAAGGTCACGAGAGGAAGCGGCAAGAACAGCTCACATCAGAACTCCTGCCTGCAGACATATGCTCTCTGGTGCATGAAGGCCGGCCCGGCAAAAATCAATACAGGATGAAGCCTATCTCAGAGGTCATGTTCAAGCCTTCTTGTTTTTTCTTGCTTCAAATGCTGCTAGAAAAAGAGGAGTAACAAGTGAGTCAACGTCGCTACAGAACTATCTGTTGTGAGGTTTGTCGATACGATACGATGCGATGCGATGCGATGCGATGGGATACGATATGATACGATATGATACACTTTATTGTCCCTTCTGGGAAATTTGTCTTGGACTCCAAGACTTGCACAAATATAACTGCCATGGCATAATTACATAACTCATGCATATTGCACATAACTTAATACACACTCCAATGTTGCACATACCCCTTTTGCACAACAGTCTTGCACAGATGGCTTGTGGATATTGCACATATCCAAATTGCGCATACCCCTTTTGCACAGCAATCTCACACAGATGGTTCATGTATAATGCACATATCCCCAATACACATACCCATACAAAAACCAAACCCTGAGTCTGCAGGGTTTCTGAGGTGGAAACCCTGCAGAACCCTGCAGTCAGGTTTGCTGTTTCCTCATCAGGAGCATTTCCTCTGTTGATAAGAATTGGCTGCACATAAACTGATCTGTGGCATGTTTGCCGCTCTGCCCCACGGAGACCGGACACAGTCAGAGGCTGGACATGTGAGCCAGCAGATAAGAGTGAAACTCAAAGCTGGTGGATGAGCAGGACACAGAGAATCAACCTGAGCCGGACTTCGCTGAAGTTTTGCTGGATGGCAGAGTCAGGTGTATCTTGTTAGTGTTCTTGAACCTGCATTGCACCGTGAACATCCTAACTGTCAGCAAAGTGTCTCCCAGTGGACACTGTGTAGGATTTCATGAGTCAATGGCTTAAACGTGATCACAGAGACTAATATTCACACTTAGAAGCCAATCAGACTCAGTATTTTCACTCATTTACACAAACATACTAAAGCTGCTCCATCTACGTATATCTTCATGTGGCAGCAAATATACATTAAAAAGAAAACTACTGGAAAACAGCACAGAAAGAAGAGTTCTTTGTTAAGTACCTGAGTTGAGGATAAGTGCTGGCCTGCAGGTCAGGTGGAGACAGGGATGGTGATGGCGAAGGATGAGGATGATAAGGGGGACAACGTCTTAAATACTTCCCTCTCTCTACCCATCCCCACCTCTCCTTTGCTCCTCTCTCCTTCCTTCCCCTTCTCTGTTTACACATCAGACACCTGCTATTCTTTTATCAGACACAGAGTGTCCATCAGAGGTGTCATACCAACAGTAACTAATAATATTCATCCTTTCATAATATGACCATGATCAGAATTGATGTAAGCTGTAAGCCTCTGTGTGCTTGTGCTTGCGTGTGTATGACTTTGATCACGCAACAGCCGGGGAGAGGTGACATTTGCCATTTGGCACGCTTATGTATTTTGGGTCAAGGATGAATGCTGCGAAAATGGAAAGTTGATAGGACATACAGTAGTGTTCAGAATAATAGTAGTGCTGTGTGACTAAAAAGATTAATCCAGGTTTTGAGTATATTTCTTATTGTTACATGGGAAATAAGGTACCAGTAGATTCAGCAGATTCTCACAAATCCAACAAGACCAAGCATTCATGATATGCACAATTGTAAGGCTATGAAATTGGGCTATTAGTAAAAAAAGTAGAAAAGGGGGTGTTCACAATAATAGTAGTGTGGCATTCAGTCAATGAGTGTCAGTTTTGTGGAACAAACAGGTGTGAATCAGGTGTCCCCTATTTAAGGATGAAGCCAGCACCTGTTGAACATGCTTTTCTCTTTGAAAGCCTGAGGAAAATGGGACGTTCAAGACATTGTTCAGAAGAACAGCGTAGTTTGATTAAAAAGTTGATTGGAGAGGGGAAAACTTATATGCAGGTGCAAGAAATTATAGGCTGTTCATCTACAATGATCTCCAATGCTTTAAAATGGTCAACAACAACAACAAAAAAAAAACAGACGCGTGGAAGAAAACGGAAAACAACCATCAAAATGGATAGAAGAATAACCAGAATGGCAAAGGCTCACCCATTGATCAGCTCCAGGATGATCAAAGACAGTCTGGAGTTACCTGTAAGTGTTGTGACAGTTAGAAGACGCCTGTGTGAAGCTAATTTATTTGCAAGAATCCCCCGCAAAGTCCCTCTGTTAAATAAAAGATGTGCAGAAGAGGTTACAATTTGCCAAAGAACACATCAACTGGCCTAAAGAGAAATGGAGGAATATTTTGTGGCTGATGAGAGTAAAATTGTTCTTTTTGGGTCCAAGGGCCACAGACACTTTGTGAGATGACCCCCAAACTCTGAATTCAAGCCACAGTTCACAGTGAAGACAGTGAAGCATGATGGTGCAAGCATCATGATATGGGCATGTTTCTCCTACTATGGTGTTGGGCCTATATATCGCATATCAGATATCATGGATCAGTTTGGATATGTCAAAACACTTGAAGAGGTCATGTTGCCTTATGCTGAAGAGGACATGCCCTTGAAATGGGTGTTTCAACAAGACAATGACCCCAAGCACACTAGTAAACTAGCAAAATCTTGGTTCCAAACCAACAAAATTAATGCCTTGCAGATGTGAAGAAATCATGAAAAACTGTGGTTATACAACTAAATACTAGTTTAGTGATTCACAGGATTGCTAAAAAAGCAGTTTGAACATAATAGTTTTGAGTTTGTAGCGTCAACAGCATATGCTACTATTATTGTGAACACCCCTTTTCTACTTTTTTTTACTAATAGCCCAATTTCATAGCCTTAAGAGTGTGCATATCATGAATGCTTGGTCTTGTTGGATTTGTGAGAATCTACTGAATCTACTGGTACCTTGTTTCCCATGTAACAATAAGAAATATACTCAAAACCTGGATTAATCTTTTTAGTCACATAGCACTACTATTATTCTGAACACTACTGTATATTTTTGGAGAAATTAGCCAGTTTAGCTACCCAATAAACAATGGATGCCGTGCTGTAATGCACCATGGGAATTCAGGGTTTTGAAGTTTTAAAAGTTGTTATTGTGGTTTATGTTAGTTTAACAGTGTTGTTGGTGTTATTGATTTATTGTGTTTTTGTAGCTCAATTGGTTTGGTCAGTTTAGATAAGTCTCATGTTGCTATTGCCTTGAATGACTTAAGTTTCATGTTTGTACCAAGATTGAAATGTCTAGTTGTTTTAATGTCTTCAGTCAATGTCTTTAGGCACGCTGACACTTACACAACTTTGATGCATACACTTGCACACACTGTGTCGTGCAGGAGAGTAAACCCATCATTAACATGTGTAGACTGAACCTGAGGGGGTGCAGGGGTGTGCAGTTGCGCAAAGAGAATTTTGAAATTTTCAAAAAATCTTTCACGCATAAATGTTGTGCAACAAACGTGAAGTGGTACTGAACGTTGTGTGATCTACTCGACAACACTACATGCAGCTCGTGAAGTTGAGTAAAGAAGAAATGAACAGTGTGAGTGGTTGCGTCAGCACACCGCTTCAGAGCGCAGCTTGTCTGAACGATTATAACAAGATGATAAATCTGTCACAAATATACTTTTACAGCTGCACACAAGAAGGAAAGAACATGCAACTGTTTTACCAAGCCAAAAAAATGTAAACATGACAAATAATTAGCTTTTTAGACAGCTCCAAATGCTTTTTCCACCTTGTTTAGTGCGCACGCGAGAAAAGCAGCAGTTGGAGTGCTCCTCTGTGATTCCTGAAGCGATTACAGGCATTTTCAACAGCTAACTTGGACAGAATATGATTAATAATGCTTGGGACCTCCTTCCCCCTCCGGGAGGCTGCGCGGTGCCTGTAGCTGCAGCAGCTCCCACTACCCCCCCTCCCCCAACCTCAGCTGCGCTGTATTTCTGCTGCAGCCTACACTCACTTTGCCTCAATTCGGTTAACAGACTGTTTCAATTTTAGCACACATAAACAATCAAAATAACTATTTTATATACACAACGTCCAGCGCACAACTCGTGGCAGGCAGTGGAACAAAGCATGGCGTCCAGCTGGGAACACAGCGGGTGGGATCGTCACAACAATGTGTGTGCAAGTGCGCGGATCAAAGTCGTGCAAGTGTCAGGGCACCTTTTGTTTGTCAAATTAAAACCACCCGCTTACAACCTCAGCCGTGACTATATTTTTACGAAACTGATACGATAAACAAGATCGGGGATTCATTTTGTGTGGAACTATTGTCCCCCCGCCAACAAAGATGGCCGAAGGAAAGTAGTTCAGCACAACGTGGATCCAGAAAAAAAAACGGATATGGGGGGTCAGGATGGGTCTGGATCCGGTAGTAAATCCATGGATCCTCATCCAGCTGAGGTATAAAATTGTAAATACATTAAAAATACATTGATGACACAAGACAGTGAAAACACTTATTTCCACTGTGGTCCACTTAAAAATCAAATGACAAAATAGAAGTAGAAATAAAATCATAATAGTGTATATGATAACAAGAACCAAAACAATTTATAAATACATTAAGACAGTAAGTTAACATTAAAAAATGACATAATTAAGAGGAAATAAAAGGAATGAGTTGTTCCTGTAAAATTGTTCAGGTCTAATGTTCTAAAAACATTCTGGATTCATATGCAAGTCCAACTCATTGTACAAGTACAAGCTTGCTTCATTTATTACCACCCTTACCACAAAATGTCAGCTACCTATTTCATAAACACTACCCATTCTAGAGCCTGTGGATCCCCACGGACAACACGCTAGTATATGGTTAATGTATTACTCGTGTTATGATTAACAGCAAAAATAGAGAGCAGGTGAGTGAGTTGGGGGGAGGGTGGGGGAGTGTTTACTGAAGAAAGGTAAGGATGTCATAGCTGATATGGGATCTGACAGATTGGTGTAGCACTGATGAACGGAATTGTCACACCTGGCAGCCATGCAGAGAAGCTCACATACAATGCAAACATGTAGTCTATCAAGCTCATACAAGAACACAATGGCACCATTTCAAAAACACAATGAAACGCATCAGAGGCTTGATGCCTACCCTGCGCGCTCTACACATGACAATACAATACACAAGTAAATCTATATATGACTATAATGTTGTTTCTGACTGTGTGACTTCATTATGAAGTCATTCATGCCTATCATTCACATTTTGTTTATCAATACGCCTACAAGTTCTTCTTAGTTGTTGAGATACACCAAAAACATATTTTGTGGACCATGTTTTCCTTGACCCTGACCAAACTACTCCAAAATCTAATCACTTCTGGATATCTATCCAAGTCATATTCCTACCACGTTTGATACATAAAGACTTATTGGTTGTTAAGATACGCACAAACACACACAAGGAAAACATGCTGTAGGCACATCAGGTCATGGATAATATCTTCAGCTGTTCAGTTCCTCAACACCATCCATCCATCCATCCATTTTCTTCCGCTTTATCCGGAGTCGGGGTCGCGGGGGCAGCAGCTCAAGCAAAGCCGCCCAGACCTCCCGATCCACACACACCTCCCCCAGCTCCTCTGGGGAACCCCAAGGCATTCCCAAGCCAGCCGAGAGATGTAGTCCCTCCAGCGTGTCCTGGGTCTTCCCCGGGGCCTCCTCCTAGTGGGACGTGCCCGGAACACCTCTCCAGCGAGGCGTCCAGGGGGCATCCGGAAAAGATGCCCGAGCCACCTAAACTGACTCCTTTCAATGTGGAGGAGCAGCGGCTCGACTCCGAGCTCCTCCCGAGTGACCGAGCTCCTCACCCTATCTCTAAGGGAGTGCCCACCCACCCTGCGGAGGAAACTCATCTCGGCCGCTTGTACTCGCGATCAATCAATCAATTTTATTTATATAGCGCCAAATCACAACAAACAGTTGCCCCAAGGCGCTTTATATTGTAAGGCAAGGCCATACAATAATTACGTAAAAACCCAACGGTCAAAACGGCCCCCTGTGAGCAAGCACTTGGCGACAGTGGAAGGAAAAACTCCCTTTTAACAGGAAGAAACCTCCAGCAGAACCAGGCTCAGGGAGGGGCAGTCTTCTGCTGGGACTGGTTGGGGCTGAGGGAGAGAACCAGGAAAAAGACATGCTGTGGAGGGGAGCAGAGATCAATCACTAATGATTAAATGCAGAGTGGTGCATACAGAGCAAAAAGAGAAAGAAACACTCAGTGCATCATGGGAACCCCCCAGCAGTCTAAGTCTATAGCAGCATAACTAAGGGATGGTTCAGGGTCACATGATCCAGCCCTAACTATAAGCTTTAGCAAAAAGGAAAGTTTTAAGCCTAATCTTAAAAGAGAGAGGGTGTCTGTCTCCCTGATCTGAATTGGGAGCTGGTTCCACAGGAGAGGAGCCTGAAAGCTGAAGGCTCTGCCTCCCATTCTACTCTTACAAACCCTAGGAACTACAAGTAAGCCTGCAGTCTGAGAGCGGAGCGCTCTATTGGGGTGATATGGTACTATGAGGTCCCTAAGATAAATGGACTGCATTTATATAGCGCTTTTCCATCTGCATCAGACGCTCAAAGCGCTTTACAATTATGCGTCACATTCACCCCGATGTCAGGGTGCTGCCATACAAGGTGCTCACTACACACCGGGAGCAATAGGGGATTAAAGGCCTTGCCCAAGGGCCCTTAGTGATTATGGTGAAGATAAGATGTGACCTGATTATTCAAAACCTTATAAGTAAGAAGAAGAATTTTAATTCTATTCTAGAATTAACAGGAAGCCAATGAAGAGAGGTCAATATGGGTGAGATATGCTCTCTCCTTCTAGTCCCCGTTAGTACTTTAGCTGCAGCATTTTGAATTAACTGAAGGCTTTTCAGGGAACTTTTAGGACAACCTGATAATAATGAATTACAGTAGTCCAGCCTAGAGGAAATAAATGCATGAATTAGTTTTTCAGCATCACTCTGAGACAAGACCTTTCTAATTTTAGAGATATTGCGTAAATGCAAAAAAGCAGTCCTACATATTTGTTTAATATGCGCGTTGCATGACATATCCTGATCAAAAATGACTCCAAGATTTCTCACAGTATTACTAGAGGTCAGGTAATGCCATCCAGAGTAAGGATCTGGTTAGACACCATGTTTCTAAGATTTGTGGGGCCAAGTACAATAACTTCAGTTTTATCTGAGTTTAAAAGCAGGAAATTAGAGGTCAGCCATGTCTTTATGTCTGTAAGACAATCCTGCAGTTTAGCTAATTGGTGTGTGTCCTCTGGCTTCATGGATAGATAAAGCTGGGTATCATCTGCGTAACAATGAAAATTTAAGCAATGCCGTCTAATAATACTGCCTAAGGGAAGCATGTATAAAGTGAATAAAAATTGGTCCTAGCACAGAACCTTGTGGAACTCCATAATTAACCTTAGTCTGTGAAGAAGATTCCCCATTTACATGAACAAATTGTAATCTATTAGATAAATATGATTCAAACCACCGCAGCGCAGTGCCTTTAATACCTATGGTATGCTCTAATCTCTGTAATAAAATTTTATGGTCAGCAGTATCAAAAGCAGCACTGAGGTCTAACAGAACAAGCACAGAGATGAGTCCACTGTCTGAGGTTATAAGAAGATCATTTGTAACCTTCACTAATGCTGTTTCTGTACTATGCTGAATTCTAAAGCCTGACTGAAACTCTTCAAATAGACCATTCCTCTGCAGATGATCAGTTAGCTGTTTTACAACTACCCTTTCAAGAATTTTTGAGAGAAAAGGAAGGTTGGAGATTGGCCTATAATTAGCTAAGATAGCTGGTCAAGTGATGGCTTTTTAAGTAATGGTTTAATTACTGCAACCTTAAACGCCTGTGGTACATAGCCAACTAATAAAGACAGATTGATCATATTTAAGATTGAAGCATTACATAATGGTAGGGCTTCCTTGAGCAGCCTGGTAGGAATGGGGTCTAATAGACATGTTGATTGTTTGGATGAAGTAACTAATGAAAATAACTCAGACAGAACAATCTGAGAGAAAGAGTCTAACCAAATACTGGCATCACTGAAAGCAGCCAAAGATAACGATACGTCTTTGGGATGGTTATGAGTAATTGTTTTTCTAATAGTTAAAATTTTATTAGCAAAGAAAGTCATGAAGTCATTACTAGTTAAAGTTAAAGCAATACTCGGCTCAATAGAGCTCTGACTCTTTGTCAGCCTGGCTACAGTGCTGAAAAGAAACCTGGGGTTGTTCTTTTTTTCAATTAGTGATGAGTAGTAAGATGTCTTAGCTTTACGGAGGGCTTTTTTTTATAGAGCAACAGACTCTTTTTCCAGGCTAAGTGAAGATCTTCTAAATTAGTGAGACGCCATTTCCTCTACAACTTACGGGTTATCTGCTTTAAGATGCAAGTTTGTGAGTTATACCATGGAGTCAGGCACTTCTGATTTAAAGCTCTCTTTTTCAGAGGAGCTACAGCATCCAAAGTTGTCTTCAATGAGGATGTAAAACTATTGACAAGATACTCTATCTCACTTACAGAGTTTAGGTAGCTACTCTGCACTGTGTTGGTATATGGCATTAGAGAACATAAAGAAGGAATCATATCCTTAAACCTAGTTACAGCGCTTTCTGAAAGACTTCTAGTGTAATGAAACTATTCCCCACTGCTGGTAGTCCATCAGAGTAAATGTAAATGTTATTAAGAAATGATCAGACAGAAGGGAGTTTCAGGGAATACTGTTAAGTCTTCAATTTCCATACCATAAGTCAGAACAAGATCTAAGATATGATTAAAGTGGTGGGTGTGAACTCATTTACATTTTGAGCAAAGCCAATTGAGTCTAATAATAGATTAAATGCAGTGTTGAGGCTGTCATTCTCAGCATCTGTGTGGATGTTAAAATCGCCCACTATAATTATCTTATCTGAGCTAAGCACTAAGTCAGACAAAAGGTCTGAAAATTCACAGAGAAACTCACAGTAACGACCAGGTGGACGATAGATAATAACAAATAAAACTGGTTTTTGGGACTTCCAATTTGGATGGACAAGACTAAGAGTCAAGCTTTCAATGAATTAAAGCTCTGTCTGGGTTTTGATTAATTAATAAGCTGGAATGGAAGATTGCTGCTAATCCTCCGCCTCGGCCCGTGCTACGAGCATTCTGGCAGTTAGTGTGACTCGGGGGTGTTGACTCATTTAAACTAACATATTCATCCTGCTGGCAACCAGGTTCTGTAAAGCAGAATAAATCAATATTGTTGATCAATTATTATATTATTACTAACAGGGACTTAGAACAGAGAGACTAATGTTTAATAGACCACATTTAACTGTTTTAGTCTGTGGTGCAGTTGAAAGGTGCTATATTATTTTTTCTTTGTGGAATTTTATGCTTAATAGATTTTACTGGTTATTGGTGGTCTGGGAGCAGGCACCGTCTCTACGGGGATGGGGTAATGAGGGGATGGCAGGGGAGAGAAGCTGCAGAGAGGTGTGTAAGACTACAACTCTGCTTCCTGTCCCACCCTGGATAGTCACGGTTTGGAGGATTTAAGAAAATTGGCCAGATTTCTAGAAATGAGAGCTGCTCCATCCAAAGTGGGATGGATGCCGTCTCTCCTAACAAGACCAGGTTTCCCCAGAAGCTTTGCCAATTATCTATGAAGCCCACCTCATTTTTTGGGACACCACTCAGACAGCCAGCATTCAAGGAGAACATGCGGCTAAACATGTCACTCCCGGTCCGATTTGGGAGGGGCCCAGAGAAAACTACAGAGTCCGACATTGTTTTTGCAAAGTTACACACCGATTCAATGTTAATTTTAGTGACCTCCGATTGGCGTAACCAGGTGTCATTACTGCCGACGTGAATTACAATCTTACCAAATTTACGCTTAGCCTTAGCCAGCAGTTTCAATTTCCTTCAATGTCGCCTGCTCTGGCCCCGGAAGACAATTGACTATGGTTGCTGGTGTCGCTAACTTCACATTTCTCAAAACAGAGTCGCCAATAACCAGAGTTTGATCCTCGGCGGGTGTGTCGCCGAGTGGGGAAAAATGGTTAGAAATGTGAACGGGTTGGCGTTGTACACGGGGCTTCTGTTTAGAACTACGGTTCCTCCTCACAGTCACCCAGTCGGTCTGCTTTCCCGGCTGCTCGGGATCTGCCAGAGGGAAACTAACGGCGGCTAAGCTACCTTGGTCCGCACCGACTACAGGGCCTGGCTAGCTGCAAGAATTTTCCACGGTGCGGAGCCAAGTCCCCAATTCGCCCAGCCTGGCCTCCAAAGCTACGAATAGCTACACTTATTACAGTACCATTACTGCTAAAGGAGGCCGAGGAATAACTAAACATTTCACAACCCAGAGCAGAAAAGTGCGGGAGAGACAGGAGAAGCCGCCATGCTAAACCGGCTAAGAGCTAGTAGCTGCGCTAAGCTAGCGGATTCCTAATTCCGATCTCGTTCTTTCGGTCATGAGCCAAATCTCATGACCATAGGTGAGGATCGGAACGTAGATCAATCGGTAAATCAAGAGCTTTGCCCCCCTACTCAGCTCTCTCTTCACCACGACGGTCCAATACAGCAACCGCATCACTGCAGTTGCTGCACCGATCCGTCTATCGATCTCACGCTCCATCCGTCCCTCACTCATGAACAAGACCCCGAGATACTTAAACTCCTCCACTTGAGTCCAAGGACACTCCACCGACCTGAAGAGGGCAAAGCACCTTTTTCCGGTCCGAGAACCATGGCCTCGATTTGGAGGTGCTGATTTTCATCCCGGACACCTCACACTCAGCTGCAAACCGCCCCAGTGCACGTTGAAGGTCCTGATTTGACGAAGCCAAGGGACACTGGTCGAACGCCTTCCCAGATCCACAAAACACATGTGAGTGGTTGGGCAAACTCCCATTAACCCCTCGAGCACCCGATGGAGCGTGTAGAGCTCCTCAGACCAGAGAATTTTCTTTCTCATGGTCTGAGAGTCCTTCAAGTGCCTTTTGGCAAATTTCTTGTGGGCTGCCATGTGCCTTTTATGAAGGAGTGGCTTCTATCTGGCCACTCTACCATACAGGCCTGATTGGTGGATTGCTACAGAGATGGCTGTTCTCCTGGAAGGTTCTCCTCTCTCCACTGAGGAATGCTGGAACTCTGACAGAGTGGCCATTGGGTTCTTGGTCACCTCCAAGACTAAGGCCCTTTTCGCTCAATGGCTCAGTTTAGACGGGCGGCCAGCTCTAGGAAGAGTCCTGTGGATCTGAACCTTTGCTCATTGGGACCGTCAAAGCAGCAGAAATGTTTCTGTACCCTTCCCCAGATTTGTGCCTTCAGACAATCCTGTCTCAGAGGTCTACAGACAATTCCTTTGACTTCATGCTTGGTTTGTGCTCTGACATGCACTGTCAACTGTCAGACCTTATGTGTAGACAGGTGTGTGCCTTTCCAAATCATGTCCAATCAACTGAATTTACCCCAGGTGGACTCCCAGTTAAGCTGTAGAAACATCTCAAGGGTGATCAGTAGACACAAGATGCACCTGAGCTCGATTTTGTGCTTCATAGCAAAGGCTGTGAATACTTATGTTACATTTATGTACATTACATGTATGTGTTTTTTATTTTGAATAATCTGCAAAAATTTCAAAAACTCTTTTTTCACATTGTCATTATGGCAGTACTACAGTATTGGTGTAAGAGTTTTAGCAATAAAATGAATTTCATCAATTTTGGAATAAGGCTGTAACATTAAAAAAAATGTGTAAAATGTGCAGCGCTGTGAATATGTTCTGGGTGCACTGTATGCAGTTTTTTTTTTTTTTTTTTAATCAACTACAGCTCAGTATTCAACACCATAGTCCCCTACAGACTGATTACCAAGGTCATGGATCTGGGGCTGAACACCTCGCTTTGCTACTGGATTCAGAGCTTTCTGATGGAGAGACCACAGGTGGTGAGGATAGGCAACCGTACCCCCAGCTCCCACGCTCTCAACATCAGAGCCACCCAAGGTTGTGTCCTGAGTCCTTTACTGTACTCCCTCTACACAAGACTACAGAGCCACTCCCTCCTGTAGCATCATTATGAAATTAACAGATGACAGTGATGGTAGGCCTGATTTCCAACAAGGACACTGCCTATATCGAGGATGTGGAGGCACTGTCGTCATAGTGCAGAGAAAAACAACCTGGAGCTGAATGTCTCCAAATGTCTCCAAAACAAGAGACATGGTGGCTGATTTCAGGAAGGACAAACAGAGGTACTGGTAATGTTACTGCTGCAAATAAGTATTTGAACACCTGTGAAAATCAATGTTAATATTTGGCACAGTAGACTTTGTTTGCAATTACAGAGGTCAAATGTTTCCTGTAGTTTTTCACCAGGTTTGCACACACTGCAGCAGGGATTTTGGTCCACTCCTCCATACAGATCTTTTCCAAATCTTTCAGGTTTGGAGTTTCAGCTCCCTCCAAAGTAAGAAGCCTTGAATACTTGACTGGACTGGGTTGCTTGACGAGAGGACGTTTCGCTTCAAATCACAGAAGCCTCCTCAGCTAAAATTCTTGCTCTGGAAGTCTGACTTCTGTCTGACTCTTGTAGAGAAGAATAAAACAGAAGCCAACAAAAGCTGGAGTTTTAAACCTAACCAGACCCCTCCTACTGAGAGGCAGACTGCTATAGGCTAGTGACTAAACAATAGCTCTAATTAGCAACTATTGTGCTCTAGTTAGCACACCTAATGACAGGACAGCTGTCCCTCTAATGATGGGGATGGATGCCTTTCTGATGGCTCCCTTGATGACGTGAATGACTCATTACCATGACTGAAACTCCTTTGACCTGAGTACCCCATTGTAAACAGGGGATAAATTGTGTCTCAGACCCCCTCCCCGGTTAAGGCTGGGTTTCAAACGTTTCACAAAGAATGCCTCCTTGACCCCTCTCTCAAACCATTTCTTCTCTCTGACTAATATTTTAACTTCCTTGTCCTTAAACATGTGGTTAGTGTCTTTAAGGTGGAGATGAAAAGCAGACTGAGGTCCACTGGCGCCCTCTCTGCGGTGCTGGTATAGCCTTTGTGCAAAGGTTGCTTCGTTCACCTATGTAGTGTTCGTTACAGTTTTCCTGACATCTGATAGAATACACTACATTGCTCTGTTTGTAACTAGGGATCATGTCCTTAGGTGAACTAATTTCTGTCTCAAGGTGTTAACCGGTTAAAGTAAACTGGGATTTTGTGCTGTCTGAAGATCCTCTGTAGTTTTTCCCATACTCCATGCTAAATAAGGGACAAAGAGAGCTCCCTCCAAAGATTTTCTATTGAGTTCAGGTCTGGAGACTGGCCAGGCCACTCCAGGACCTTGAAATGCTTCTTATGGAGCCCCTCCTTAGTTGCCCTGGCTGTGTGTTTGGGGTCATTGTCATGCTGGAAAACCCAGCCATGACTCATCTTCAATGCTCTTACTGAGGGAAGGAGGTTGTTTGCCAAAATCTTGCAATACATGACCCCATCCATCCTCCCTTCAATATGGTGCAGTCGTCCTGTTCCCTTTGCAGAAGAGCACCCCCAGAGTATGATGTTTCCACCCCCATGCTTCACGGTTGGGATGTTTTCCTGGGGTTGTTCTCATCCTCTAAAGATGGTAAGTGGAGTTGATTCCAAAAAGCTCTATTCTGGTCTCATCTGACCACATGACCTTCTCCCATGCCTCCTCTGGATCATCCATGGTGATCACTGGTGAACTTCAATGGGCCTGGACATGTGCTGGCTTGAGCAGGGGGACCTTGCTACCCTGCAGGATTTTAAACCATGACAGCATCATGTGTTACTAATGTAATCTTTGTGACTGTGGTCCCAGCTCTCTTCAGGTCATTGACCAGGTCCTCCTGTGTTGTGAAAGTGTAGTGACACAGACCCACAACAGGGGGCATAAATGACGGACAATGAAAGAGTCCGAATATGAACACTTTACTGTTGTGAATGAGAACAACCACAACACAGAGGAAGTGAAATTTTGCAACAGTCAATCACAAGGGTGACGTGTGGGCAGGCTCGAGGATAGGAAGACGTCTGTCCTGAGATGAACCGGAACCACACAATTTCCTCCGCCACCAAACCCGGAGAATACTGGAGCCGCCAAGTCCGAGTCCCCAGGTTGGCCACCGTCTTCGAAGGTCGATCTGGTACTGCTGGCAGGGAGCAGAGACAAAGATATGGGTGTGTGCACACCCAATAACAACAACCAAGGGAGAGTCACACTCCACCTCAACACCACTCGTGCAGCTCCTGTCTCAGTACTTATCTGGTGGGAAGTAAAGCGAAGCTGTCGCCGGTCACGCAATCCCCAAGATAGCACTCCGCAGGAAAACAGCTGCAAAAACGAGTCTCTAGACAAAGTTAATATGACAAAAAATCAGGCTGAGAACGTTACTTTAACGGTTCGACGATATCTCGGCAATGAGGTGGAGATGACGTCCGGGTTTATGGAGTGAGATGATGAAGCATGGATGGGTGACAGCTGTCAAGAGATAATGACAGCTGTCACCCCGGCTGTGTCCGTGGCGGCAGCGCCCTCTCGTGCCTGAAGCCCGCACTTCAGGCAGGGCGCCCTCTGGTGGTGGGCCAGCAGTACTCCTCTCTGGCAGCCCACACAACAGGACCCCCCCCTCAATGGGCGCCTCCTGGTGCCCGACCGGGTTTATCGGGGTGTCGACAGTAGAAATCGGCCAGGAGGGCTGGATCCAGGATGAAGCTCCTCTTCACCAAGGAGCGTTCTTCGGGTCCATACCCCTCCCAGTCCACCAGAAACTCCTTTGACCTGAGTACCCCATTGTAAACAGGGGATAAATTGTGTCTCAGACCCCCTCCCCGGTTAAGGCTGGGTTTCAAACGTTTCACAAAGAATGCCTCCTTGACCCCTCTCTCAAACCATTTCTTCTCTCTGACTAATATTTTAACTTCCTTGTCCTTAAACATGTGGTTAGTGTCTTTAAGGTGGAGATGAACCGCAGACTGAGGTCCACTGGCGCCCTCTCTGCGGTGCTGGTATAGCCTTTTGTGCAAAGGTTGCTTCGTTTCACCTATGTAGTGTTCGTTACAGTTTTCCTGACATCTGATAGAATACACTACATTGCTCTGTTTGTAACTAGGGATCATGTCCTTAGGGTGAACTAATTTCTGTCTCAAGGTGTTAACCGGTTTAAAGTAAACTGGGATTTTGTGCTGTCTGAAGATCCTCTGTAGTTTTTCCCCTACTCCTGCTAAATAAGGGACAAAGGGAGCTCCCTCCAAAGATTTTCTATTGAGTTCAGGTCTGGAGACTGGCCAGGCCACTCCAGGACCTTGAAATGCTTCTTATGGAGCCCCTCCTTAGTTGCCCTGGCTGTGTGTTTGGGGTCATTGTCATGCTGGAAAACCCAGCCATGACCCATCTTCAATGCTCTTACTGAGGGAAGGAGGGTGTTTGCCAAAATCTTGCAATACATGACCCCATCCATGCTCCCTTCAATATGGTGCAGTCATCCTGTCCCCTTTGCAGAAGAGCACCCCCAGAGTATGATGTTTCCCCCCATGCTTCACGGTTGGGATGTTTTCCTGGGGTTGTTCTCATCCTCTAAAGATGGTAAGTGGAGTTGATTCCAAAAAGCTCTATTCTGGTCTCATCTGACCACATGACCTTCTCCCATGCCTCCTCTGGATCATCCAGGTGATCACTGGTGAACTTCAAATGGGCCTGGACATGTGCTGGCTTGAGCAGGGGGACCTTGCTACCCTGCAGGATTTTAAACCATGACAGCATCATGTGTTACTAATGTAATCTTTGTGACTGTGGTCCCAGCTCTCTTCAGGTCATTGACCAGGTCCTCCTGTGTTGTGAAAGTGTAGTGACACGGACCCACAACAGGGGGCATAAATGAACGGACAATGAAAGAGTCGAATATGAACACTTTACTGTTGTGAATGAGAACAACCACAACACAGAGGAATGTGAAATTTTGCAAACAGTCAATCACAAGGGTGACGTGTGGGCAGGCTCGAGGATAGAAGACGTCTGTCCTGAGATGAACCGGAACCACACGATTTCCTCCGCCACCGAACCCGGAGAATACTGGAGCCGCCAAGTCCCGAGTCCCCAGGTGGCCACCGTCTTCGAAGGTCGGATCTGGTACTGCTGGCAGGGAGCAGAGACAATAAGATATGGGTGTGTGCACACCCAATAACAACAACAAGGGAGAGTCCACCTCCACCTCAACACACACTCGTGCAGCTCCTGTCTCAGTACTTATCTGGTGGGGAAGTAAAGCGAAGCTGTCGCCGGTCACGTCAATCCCCAGATAGCACTCCGCAGGAAAACAGCTGCAAAAACGAGTTCTCTAGACAAAGTTAATATGACAAAAAAATCAAGGCTGAGAACGTTACCTTAACGGTTCGACGATATCTCAGCAATGAGGTGGAGATGACGTCCGGGTTTTATGGAGTGAGATGATGAAGCATGGATGGGTGACAGCTGTCAAGAGATAATGAGTGACAGCTGTCACCCCCGGCTGTGTCCGTGGCGGCAGCGCCCTCTCGTGCCTGAAGCCCGCACTTCAGGCAGGGCACCCTCTGGTGGTGGGCCAGCAGTACGTCCTCTTCTGGTGGCCCACAACACTCCTGTATAGTTCTGAGCTTTCTCAGAATCATCCTTACCCCACAAAGTGAGATCTTGCATGGAATCCCAGACTGAGGGAGATTGACAGCCATCTTGTGTTTCTTCCACTTTCTAATAAATAATCATACAGTTGTTGTCTTCTACCAAGCTGCTTGCCTGTTGTCCTGTAGTCCCCCCAGCCTTGTGCAGGTCTACAGTTTTGTCCCTGGTGTCCTTAGACAGCTCTTTGGTCTTGGCTATGGTGGACAGGTTGGAGTGTGATTGATTAAGTGTGTGAACAGGTGTCTTTTATACAGGTAACAAGTTCAAACAGGTGCAATTAATACAGATAAAGAGTGCAGAATGAGGGCTTCTTAAAGAAAAATCAACAGGTCTGTGTGAGCCAGAATTCTTGCTGGTTGGTAGGGGTCAAATACTTATTTGCAGCAGTAACATGCAAATAAATTATAAAAAAAAAAAAAAAGGAAAAGGAAAAAAAATCATACATTTGTGATTTCCGGATTTTTTTTTTTTTTTTTTTAGATTATGTCTCTCACAGTGGACATACACCTAAGATGAAAATTTCAGACCCCTCCATGATTTCTAAGTGGGAGAACTTCGCAGGGTGTTCAAATACTTATTTTCCTCACTGTATGTGTATGTATTCTGCTGTCCTACCATGGGATGACTGTGTGTCACCCTGTAAGTTTAGCTTCTTGTTTATGTTTCTGCTGCAGCATTTTGCACAGAGCATATTTGAATGGAGGCTCATGCACAACACCAAGTGTAACAGTATTGGGATCTGGTTGCGGTGCTGAGTGTGACTCGTCAGGTAGATCACAGCTAAATTTAGCCCATGGTTCTGGTAACAAAGCAGGTATCATTGCAGGGTTGTGCATGTGGAACAATGTTCTAACATATTAAGGAAACCACTGCATGTATCTCAGGTTTCTCTGCAACATCTTTGAGAGAGGTCAATTGAGTTTCAACAATTACATTCAATAAAATGAATGGAAAAATACACACAATGTGGTTTAATTATCAAACATTAGTTTTATTTGAAAAGACACTGTTTCTTTTGCACAGGTGTTATTAAAAGAGACAAGCCGAGCTCAGAGACTTTCTGGTGGACTTAATGGTGGAGATTAATATCACATGAGTGCATAAAGTAGGCCCATGAAAACATCACGTAATTCACAGCAGATAGAGTGCTTGGTTAACTGTGTTAAAATGATTTTTGAGGCATACTTTATGTTTGGAATTTTGGTCTATACAGGGAACTTTTAGGACAACCTGATAATAATGAATTACAATAGTCCAGCCTAGAGGAAATAAATGCATGAATTAGTTTTTCAGCATCACTCTGAGACAAGACCTTTCTAATTTTAGAGATATTGCGTAAATGCAAAAAAGCAGTCCTACATATTGTTTAATATGCGCATTGATGACATATCCTGATCAAAAATGACTCCAATTTTCTCACAGTATTACTAGAGGTCAGGGTAATGCCATCCAGAGTAAGGATCTGGTTAGACCCATGTTTTCTAAGATTTGTGGGGCCAAGTACAATAACTTCAGTTTTATCTGAGTTTAAAAGCAGGAAATTAGAGGTCAGCCATGTCTTTATGTCTGTAAGACATCCTGCAGTTTAGCTAATTGGTGTGTGTCCTCTGGCTTCATGGATAGATAAAGCTGGGTATCATCTGCGTAACAATGAAAATTTAAGCAATGCCGTCTAATAATACTGCCTAAGGGAAGCATGTATAAGTGAATAAAATTGGTCCCTAGCACAGAACCTTGTGGAACTCCATAATTAACCTTAGTCTGTGAAGAAGATTCCCCATTTACATGAACAAATTGTAATCTATTAGATAAATATGATTCAAACCACCACAGCGCAGTGCCTTTAATACCTATGGCATGCTCTAATCTCTGTAATAAAATTTATATCAACAGTATCAAAAGCAGCACTGAGGTCTAACAGAACAGCACAAGAAGAGTCTAACCAATACCGGCATCACTGAAAGCAGCCAAAGATACGATATGTCTTTGGGATGGTTATGAGTAATTTTTTTTCTAATAGTTAAAATTTTATTAGCAAAGAAAGTCATGAAGTCATTACTAGTTAAAGTTAAAGGAAACTCGGCTCAATAGAGCTCTGACTCTTTGTCAGCCTGGCTACAGTGCTGAAAAGAAACCTGGGGTTGTTCTTATTTCTTCAATTAGTGATGAGTAGTAAGATGTCCTAGCTTTACGGAGGGCTTTTTTATAGAGCAACAGACTCTTTTTCCAGGCTAAGTGAAGATCTTCTAAATTAGTGAGATGCCATTTCCTCTCCAACTTACAGGTTATCTGCTTTAAGCTGCGAGTTTGTGAGTTATACCATGGAGTCAGGCACTTCTGATTTAAAGCTCTCTTTTTCAGAGGAGCTACAGCATCCAAAGTTGTCTTCAATGAGGATGTAAACTATTGATGAGACAATCTATCTCACTTACAGGTTTAGGTAGCTACTCTGCACTGTGTTGGTATATGGCATAGAGAATATAAAGAAGGATCATATCCTTAAACCTAGTTACAGCGCTTTCTGAAAGACTTCTAGTGTAATGAAACTTATTCCCC
Organism: Thalassophryne amazonica; assembly: GCF_902500255.1. NCBI lineage: Eukaryota > Metazoa > Chordata > Actinopteri > Batrachoidiformes > Batrachoididae > Thalassophryne > Thalassophryne amazonica. Next base: position 81,611,072 of record NC_047109.1, on the reverse strand, counting down.
ACTGCTGGGTAGTCCATCAGAGTAAATGTAAATGTATTAAGAAATGATCAGACAGAAGGAGTTTTCAGGGAATACTGTTAAGTCTTCAATTTCCATACCATAAGTCAGAACAAGATCTAAGATATGATTAAATGTGGGTGGACTCATTTACATTTTGAGCAAAGCCAATTGAGTCTAATAATAGATTAAATGCAGTGTTGAGGCTGTCATTCTCAGCATCTATGTGGATGTTAAAATCGCCCACTATAATTATCTTATCTGAGCTAAGCACTAAGTCAGACAAAAGGTCTGAAAATTCACAGAGAAACTCACAGTAACGACCCGGTGGACGATAGATAATAACAAATAAAACTGGTTTTTGGGACTTCCAATTTGGATGGACAAGACTAAGAGTCAAGCTTTCAAATGAATTAAAGCTCTGTCTGGGTTTTGATTAATTAATAAGCTGGAATGGAATTGCTGCTAATCCTCCCGCCTCGGCCCGTGCTACGAGCGTTCTGGCAGTTAGTGTGACTCGGGGGTTTGACTCATTTAAACTAACATATTCATCCTGCTGTAACCAGGTTTCTGTAAGCAAATAAATCAATATGTTGATCAATCAATCGATCTCTGCTCCCCTCCACAGCATGTCTTCTTCCTGGTTCTCTCCCTCAGCCCCAACCAGTCCCACAGAAGACTGCCCCTCCCTGAGCCTGGTTCTGCTGGAGGTTTCTTCCTGTTAAAAGGGAGTTTCCCACTGTAGCCAAGTGCTTGCTCACAGGGGGTCGTTTTGACCGTTGGGGTTTTACATAATTATTGTATGGCCTTGCCTTACAATATAAAGCGCCTTGGGCAACTGTTTGTTTGATTTGGCGCTATATAAAAAAATTATTGATTGATTGATTGATCAATTATTATATCATTTACTACAGGGACTTAGAAGAGAGAGACCTAATGTTTAATAGACCACATTTAACTGTTTTAGTCTGTGGTGCAGTTGAAGGTGCTATATATTTTTCTTTTTGAATTTTTATGCTTAATAGATTTTTACTGGTTATTGGTGGTCTGGGAGCAGGCACCATCTCTACGGGGATGGGGTAAGAGGGATGGCAGGGGGAGAAGCTGCAGAGAGGTGTGTAAGACTACAACTCTGCTTCCTGGTCCCAACCCTGGATAGTCACGGTTTGGAGGATTTAAGAAAATTGGCCAGATTTCTAGAAATGAGAGCTGCTCCATCCAAAGTGGGATGGATGCCGTCTCTCCTAACAAGACCAGGTTTTCCCCAGAAGCTTTGCCAATTATCTATGAAGCCCACCTCATTTTTTGGACACCACTCAGACAGCCAGCAATTCAAGGAACATGCGGCTAAACATGTCACTCCCGGTCTGATTGGGGAGGGGCCCAGAGAAAACTACAGAGTCGGACATTGGTTTTGCAAAGTTACACACCGATTCAATGTTAATTTTAGTGACCTCCGATTGGCGTAACCGGGTGTCATTACTGCCGACGTGAATTACAATCTTACCAAATTTACGCTTAGCCTTAGCCAGCAGTTTCAAATTTCCTTCAATGTCGCCTGCTCTGGCCCCCGGAAGACAATTGACTATGGTTGCTGGTGTCGCTAACTTCACATTTCTCAAAACAGAGTTGCCAATAACCAGAGTTTGATCCTCGGCAGGTGTGTCGCCGAGTGGGAAAAAACGGTTAGAAATGTGAACGGTTGTGGTGTGTACACGGGGCTTCTGTTTAGAACTACGCTTCCTCCTCACAGTCCCCAGTCGGCCTTTTTCCCGGCTGCTCAGGATCTGCCAGAGGGAAACTAACGGCGGCTAAGCTACCTTGGTCCGCACCGACTACAGGGGCCTGGCTAGCTGTAGAATTTTCCACGGTGCGGAGCCGAGTCTCCAATTCGCCCAGCCTGGCCTCCAAAGCTACAATAAGCTACACTTATTACAAGTACCATTACTGCTAAAGGAGGCCAAGGAATAACTAAACATTTCACACCCAGAGCAGAAAAGTGCAGGAGAGACAGGAGAAGCCGCCATGCTAAACTGGCTAAGCGCTAGTAGCTGCGCTAAGCTAGCGGATTCCTAAAAACACACAGTGAATAATGTGTAAATAATTTAGAGGTGATTCAGCAGAGGGAGTGCTTTAGTTAAGGCACGTGAAGATTACACTGTGAAACAAATCGTTATCTAGGTAACTAGATCATCTAACTGCGCAGATTAAACAGCTAACAGATACAGAAAAACACCGCTGTGCTCCAGAACAGGAAGTGATACAATACAGCAGTGAGAGCCAACCACCAATAGGTTGAATTAAGTCTACTCCTTTGGTCTGTGTGAGTTATTTGGTGGGTCTCAGTTCTGGACTTGGAGCTGTTACTCTCTGGCTCTCTGGAGGATGGGATTACAGGGGATCCCTGACCGATCCCCGACAAGTGTGAAAAGCCTGTCAGAGAGCTGTGAAAACTGCATGGCTCCACATGGACAGATAGCTGCTGCCCATTCTCTCTCTCTCTCTTTCTCTCTTTGACCTTTCCACGCTGCCTTTTTCCTCACTTCCTCTCTCATTATGCTCCCCAGCTTTCTCACCTCCTTCCTGACTTTATGGTCGGCTCCTGTGCACACCTTATACCAGTCCAATAAAAGCTGTGGGTTCAGCGTAATCAAAATATGGGTCTGTTTGTTTATAACTGAACGGAGTTTTATTTTGTCTCACACTGCAGAATAGAATGATTAAAGGAAACTTTCTTTGCTTTATGATATTAAAGTGGATCCCAGTGGGCACTGCAGAGTTGTATTGACTTTTTTTTTGGTTGAATTATGTTGCAGCATCAATCAATATGACATCGACATTGCTCCAACATAGATGTTGATAGAACATTGACATGTGGTTAGGTTCATGAATATTATATTGAACATCTCTGACCTACAGTCTACCATGATCCAATGTTAGCATTCTAAGTTGATTTAATTTTCAAATCCAACATATTCTCTTCTTTGATTCCACACCTGACTTCAGCATAGATCAAAGTTGGATCAGAGTTGAATCTATGACATTTTTCTGCTGCTGGAATTAACTTCCATTCTCTTCTTTGATTCAACATCAGACTTCAGCATGGATCAAAGTTGGATCAAAGTTAAATCTATGCAATTTGCTCACTGGGATTAACTTCCTTTGCTTCCAAATAAATCGTATACACAACTTTTTTTGTTCTCCATGTCTAGAACGTAAGGCTTTCACACAGACACGTGGAAAGTAAAACTGTAATAAGGGATTTGTTGATGTCACTCGCTTCAAGTGGTTTTGTTTCTTTGACAGAAATTCAGTATGTCTGGAAAATGTCAAGTCCACAGTGCTGAAACACTGATACTGACACGACACCACTTGAGTGAGTCCGGTGGAGTAAAAAAAAAAATCCTTCTTTAAGTAGGGAACCCACCTTCACAACACACCCAACACACTCCAACATAATTATGACACAGTATGTCCCATGCACCCCGATTCATTTGTCTCTCAGACGTGTTGTAAGTGGGTCGCAAGTGTGTTGCAATTTTTGAAAAGTACACCATGAAGAAGGCACAGTTTTACAACAGAGTCAAGACAGACAACACGCAGTGCTCAAACAGTGGGTTTTTAAATCGTCTGCACAAATCCAATATGGAGGGGAGGCTGTTGCGTTGGTAGCCATTTTGTAGTATTATATACATATTACTGTGACGTGGTAGAGAACAAATCAGAGAAGAAGACACAAGTGCTGTGTGAGAGAAAGTCCACGTATCACGATCCACATTCTACAACAGACAAGAAGATCATGAGTATATTTATTTTAGGATCATCTCTGACAAAATGAAACTACATTGTCCCACCATTCGCCCTATTGACGTAGCCCATAATCCCTTGCGCGCCAGAGTGTTTGCAGTCAAAACAACATAGAGAAATCACATTGCATTGCAAATGAACATTATATTACCAAAATGTAATTTTTTTAATGCTTTTCATCACTTTAATAAAAACTGCAGCATGAAAACTTGCGAAACAAATATTCCAAATAATCCATGTTGCTATGTTAACCTGCGTGGAATTTAATAAATGCAAACTGAATTTCAGACATTTTTATATATTACTCTGTAACAAACTGAACAAACAGTGCTGTAAAGGACAATAAGCAGATGTTAAAGAGCAACTTCACTTTCCCCCAGAACGACATGAACAGGAAGCAATCGTGGCTCATAGCGATTCCTATTGAAAATAACGAAGGAACAACCCGAGCTTCTCGCATGTTTACATAAACAACACAATAACAACCTCTAAAACCCAGATAATATATTCACAAGAGTGTTAAACACAATATCAAAGAGTTTTATGATATAGTAACAGGCTAAAAAAAGTGCTTTTTTTTCCCTGGGCTTAGCCTACGCTTCAGTTTCTGCAACTGTATGAGGTGCTGCCCCCATGGCAAAGGGCTAGTTGACATCATCATCATCATCATCATCATCATCATATATCCTGGGATTATTTCTGCTGCACATGCCCGACTTCTGGTTGTTGGAGGAGAGCGAGAGCCTGGGGTTGGGGTAGGCAGCAGGTGACTAGCTCCTTGTACAGAGGCCCTCCAACCAACTCGGTCCAGCGGTCAGTGATGGCCAGATTGCTGACTTTCATGTCGGTTGTGACACAGTCAGACCAGTCTTCTTGGGTCTTCCTCGTCCTCTTCGACCAGTCATAGCCATACTCGTGATGGTGTTGATGGCCGAATCAGCATGCATGACATGACCGTACCAGCGGTCACATCTGTTAGCCCCAGCCTGACAAGGAGCAAGTCGATGGGGACATCATCTGACGCCTTCACACCATACATCCACCTCACCATCGCTCGGTCGTTGCTCTGCAGTCGTTGCAGGTCCTCAGCATTTAGCGCTCAGGTCTTGCTTGCATTCAACAGCGCTGAGTGCACACAGGTGGTGTACAACCTCCCTCACGTCCCTGCTGCAGTATTATGACTAGTCAATCTACAGAACCACTTGAGGCAGAGCCAAAGTTCTGCAGCACAGCAGTAAAAGCCTGAAGGTCCTCCGTCTTTTTATGAAGTAGTATTTGAAGGTAAGGTGTGCTCCTTTTGGCTTATTCTATTTTATCATAGAAAATAATTGACAACATTCAAAAAAGGAAAAAAGAAAAAGTACTGCATTGCATTGAATTGCACCAAATTTAAACATCCCATGGGCAACACGGTGGCTTGGTGGTTAACACTGTTGCCTCACAGCAAGAAGGTAATGTGATCAATTCCCACCTGTGAAGTTTGCATGTTCTCCCCGTTTGCGTGGGTTCCCTCCGGGTGCTCCGGTTTCCTCCCACAAGCAGACACGCAGGTTAGATGGATTGGAAATTTTAAATTTTCCATAGGTGTGCGTGTGAATGTGTTTTGTCTCTACATGGCCCTCGGTCAGACTGGCATCCTGTCCAGGGTGTACCCCACCTCTCGCCCTAGGACTGTTGGGATAAGCTCCAGCCCCCGTAACCCTTAAGTGGGGTAAGCGGTTGAAGATGAGCGAGTGAGTGAATCATTCCATAATGAAAAGCATCATCCCTGCATTGTGTCGTAGCCCATTTGCACTGTTATATGAAGGAGCGATGCACACTCCTAATTATCAGTAATTATAAAATGCAAAACACCTACTAAACTATCGTGTACAAATACAGTTTGGGAATGATTGCAGTTTACATTAATTTAGAGCTCTACTGCAGGTGCCACATGATATCCAGGCATTTTAAGATTTTTGGGATGGGTATTTATCTACTACACTGTAGCTGAAAAAGTGAACAAAAACTGCAAACTGTCCAGCAGATTCTGCTACAATTTGCTGCCACCTGGTGTCCATGAAATATTATTCTTCATTTCAATTGGAATAAGGTGCAACCAGTTAGTTTGAGCAAAGATCATTTTTATTATTTTCGGTGGGGGAAAAACATTTCTTAGAATGTGTTACAAAATCCGCAAAGAGCAAGAGAGAACTATATTCACATATTCAACATTGACAGGTGTTGAAACTGACGGACAATAAATACACTTTGCTATGAACTTAGGACACTGCAGACAAAACACACAACCACCCAACATTTTCTGCTCAAGTGACACATCGACATGTACAGGTGTGTGCATATTTGAGTTGCATGTGAAGTCCGTAACGAGACAACCTTTGCACGTTTTCCTCTCGCTGTAACTGAAACAGTAGTTGCCAACCCTGCTGCTGGAGATCACCTGCCCTACATGTTTTTCCATCTCTCCCTGCTCATTACTGCTAATTACATTGTTACCTCAGCCAATCGAGAGCTGTGGATGCAGCCGGTACACGCAGAATACATGCAGGGCAGGTGATCTCCAGGAATGCGGCTGC